>NC_052050.1:63377112-63714612 GCF_903992535.2 Arvicola amphibius | reverse complement strand
AACAAGGAATCCAAGACAGTTCCTCAACCTGGGGGAAGAACAAGGAGATATACAGGATGGTGGGGATTCTCTCTTCCCCAGAAGGGAGGCAACACTTTGAAGACAACAGGTCCAGGAGAACAGATTGTGGAGCTGGGGTCATCACCATAGCAACCAGCCCAACAATTCTGCAAGATGCGAGCTCCGAGTTTTAGGTTTCCCTGTTTGTCCTTTTCGCCCGTCACTCTCCAGCATGGTCACTCTGTCTGTTCCTGGCAGGAGACAGCTGTCCCTCTTCCCTCCTACCAGCAAGCTGCCTAGCTCTGGGGGAGTACGTCTGCTGGGAATGGAAAGAGATAGGGGTATTTCAGGGAACACTTGGAAGACCCAACCCCATCTCCTCTTCCCCCATCAGAGCTGGAACCCTGCAGTTTTCCATGTATTGGAACAACTGCTATTTACTCAAAAGCCCTTTTATGGCACAATGAATCAGAGAAGAGTCAAAGCTCCAGTCTTAAATAAAAGAAGTTTTGTCCCTGCCCCAGGGTAGCCCATCATATCCCAACAATGGGTGCCAAAGGTCAGTGATGGCAATAGACCAGAAGATCTCAAACCTCCTTAGAAAGAACTAAATTTGATGCTCTCCCAAGAGCTAATAAGCATGAGGTAGGGTTATAACTCAGCAGTAGAGCACCTGCCTAACACACATGAGGCCCTGGGTTCAACCCCCGCACTACCAAAAAAATAATACCTACACACATACACAAAGCGAATGGCACACATGAAGGATTCACAAACCTTGTCTAAATGCAAACTTGCCTAAACTAAAACCACGCCAACATTAGCTCCTCATCACATACTTTACTAAAACATGCCAAATTTAGACAATTCTGTCATGTCTGGTATTAGAAACAGTGAGGATAAAGTTCCCCCTTGATTCCAGAATTTTCCATGACCTCTGCTATTGCAGAGTTTATGGAACTGATCTGCCTGCCAAAAGGGATACAGCTCCCAAACCTTCCAGCTGTCTTTACACAAGCAGCCATTTCTCTGGGCCAGGCATCTTCCTAGGTAGATGAGCTGACTGTGGTAATGCACACCAAAAATTGCAAAACTTTGGAAACTGAGTCAGGATGATCAGGAAGTGGTGGCTGGACTAGGCTACTCAGTGAGTTCAAAGCCAGCCTAGGTTGTATACTGAAATCCTGCCTCGAGCAAACAAATACCAAGGGTGAGGCTGTAGATCGGTGGTAGAGCACTTGCCTAGCATGCCCAAGACTCAGGTTCGATCCCCACAGCAGAAAAAGAAAGAAGACAGAGTAGTGATTAAAAAGTCTCCACTCCAGACACAGATGCCCAGTCACTGGACCCTCTCCTTTCTACAGTTGTACAGAACACGGTTCTTCCCTCACTGCCACACGACACCTAATTCTGTCTCAAAGATATACCGTAAATGGATGGCCGGGCCAGGGAGGCAGACACAATCACAGAGCAATGTGAAGATAGAAACAAAAACTGGTGCCCGCCATCCCTGTATCTCTGAAGACCTCTCTAACTGAATCAAGCTTGGGGGCACTATGAAGAATTGTCAGAAGACACCACCCTTAGCGATGGACAGAGCAAGGTGTGCGTTAGCTGTTGAAAGATGGGGGAGCTTGTGCCTCCAGCCTTCTTTCCCAGCTCTTCCCCACTCCCTGACTCCGAGCATCACCCTTATCTAGTCCTTGCTACAGTGTGAGCTGGTGATTCCTTAAGATGTCTCCCCACACTGCCCACCCCTGCTCCCGTCCAGACAGGAGAGTTTTATAAGAATTTCTGTAAAGGACTCCTAAAAATTGCATACCTTCTGAAAACAAGCAGGAACATAGATTAGGTGTTCTGAAAAATCACACAAAGTGTGAATCCACTTTTCACATTTCTCTTCTCAGACCACAATCCCAGACAGAAAAAAAAGTTTACTCCCTTGAATAATCATCTCTGCTGCCTAGAGAGCCAGGCTAAGCATTGCCCAAAAGTAACACATATTCAAAAACTGTCTCTTGTAGCCACACGAGAAGCCACCGAGGGGTGGCTGTAGATAATTCCATGGCTCTGCTGGCTGGGGCTATTTCCAGAGCAGGGAGGCAAGGTGCTACCTACCATCTGCAGCTCCCAAGTTCAACCACCAAGAACCCTGGACATCTAGTAGAAACGGCGCCTCTGACTCAGAAGATAAGAAATCCCTTTCCTCGTGCCCACATTCTCCCAGGTAGATGTCAGAGCAGCTCCCAGGACTATGCAGCCCACCCCACCTGAAAAGGAACATGTGGAGAAATACAAAAGCCACACATCCTGTGCCACCCACCAATCAGCCACCAATGCCTTGTACCTGTGCAAGCTGACACATGCGTTTCATTTTGATTTAATGGAACACTCTGACAAGAGCTAACAATATAAAGGAAAGTTGTCAAGAGGCACTGAAAGGACCGGGAAGGATCATTCTTCCAAGACTCAAAGGTGTTCTTTGCCTGTGTTGAGAATTGAGTGAGAGTCACCGCATTCCACTGTGGACAGTAGTTTGGGTCGGTGTTCTCCCTGCCTGAAAGTGTTCTCCTTCACTCCTGCATTCTTGAAGCACACAGGATGTGACAGGACTCAGGGACAGTCTCCCACACCAGTGGGATCCACAGGCTCCACAAACCGGGTCCTGCTCCTTCCTACCAGACGTCAGTACTTTGCCCCAGGCTTCTGGGAATTCGGTACCCTCCTATGGGACTTGGCATCTCTGAAGCCAACAGAGTACCTTTTACTACAGGCAACTGAGATTTCTAAATTCAGTCATCCAGGTCTGCCCACAGCAATTTTAGCAAGCACCTCCAATAGAAACAAGAAATGACACCGATTAAGCATAATTATTAGGGTATAATAGAGCCATTCCCTAGCTCAGTGCCTTTCTGCCTATCTAAGCCCCCCTCCTGCCAGGTTTCCCCTTTAAATTGGGACTAAGAGCAGTCAATTAAAGGAATGCATCCCTCTGCCTTTATTATGTGTTCGAGAGCTGTCTTATTAAATTGAAATCAAATGCACATCTAGGGGAAAGTTCACTTTAATACCAACTCCCAGCAAAACACTCAGAGACATGTACAATGATGGAGACTGACGTGTTGCCAAGCAACAGAGATGAAGTAGACATGGAGCTAAAGGGAAGGGTTTCCTAAAAGGGTTGGCTAAGCTCGAGGGTGCAGATCTTCCCAAATCTGGCCTAAATTTTTTGTGGTTATCTCCTGTCCCAGAAAAGACAATGAGGAGGGAGGTGATATAATTAGAAGGTCAACACAACCACAGATGGTTTTCTATACACACAAACACACACACATTCCCCTTGCCCCTAGGGAATGTTGTGAACTCCGCCAATGAATACAAGCGATTTCCAACCGTGAATGCTGAGGAGGGGGTGGGGTCGAGTGTATGTGTGTTAATTTGCTGCTGCCTCAATGGTCTCCAGCCTCTTGACTCACTTTCCTTTTCCCCCTCCCCTCCTTTTCCACCTCCTCCTCTAGGACAAAACAAGTGCTCTGAGCCTCAGCAATGTGGCTGGCGTATTCTACATCCTGATCGGAGGGCTGGGACTGGCCATGCTGGTTGCCTTAATCGAGTTCTGCTACAAATCCCGCAGCGAGTCCAAACGGATGAAGGTGGCATCGTCTTCCTGGGTCTTTTTTCCTACCCTGTCCCAAGTGGCACAGCTGGGTGTCCTGAGAGGATTCTCGCTCAGAGGAGTAGGAACAAATAGGTTGAGGTCATCCAGGGAGCGGAGCAGCAGCAGGAAAAAACTGAAAGAGAAGTGGGGAGCCAGAAGCAAGGGAAGAGTGGGGTGAATCTGGCGAATACTATGCCCAAAATAGCAAGTGCATCTTTCCAGAGACAGGTCAGATAGATTGGTGAGGTTAGAGGTCAAGGTTCCGTCAGCAAAGTTATGCCCAACAGAACAGCTCTCCAGATGAGGGAAGGCGTGGCTACCCAGTTCTCCATGCTGACTTTGCCATACTTGGTGAGTTGGGTCCAATTTTAGCTTCCGTATTATATGGGCTAGCATTGGCAGAAAAAAATCATCCACAGAGAAAGCTAAGCAGATTAGCTCAATAATCCAAACCACACGGAACCCAGCTGATGGCAGCAGAGGCAGGGAAGAATTAGAGGGGACTGAAGAGTTGCCAGTAGAAAACATGAAAACTTTGTGAGGAGGAAGAAAAGCAGGCTCATCTTATGGAGTCCCAAAGAGCACAACGAAAGCAATGACTGCAGCCAACTGAGAGTAGATGTGAATACAAAATGCAAAACCCATTTTTCTAACAGAGGAGCACAGGGACCACCCCAGTGAATAAGGGAACTCACCATCGCCAGTGCTGTGTGAGAAGGGGCAAGTGGCTCTTAGCAAAGACAGAGATGAAAGCATCCCAGGGCAGCCGGGGGGTGTCACCCTCGCACAGTCCCTCAACTGCATCATGAGCCCTAGTGAGGAAACATGTACGGAAGGCAGTCATGTGAACAGTGCCACCAGGAAGCAGAGGACTCAAGTGTCAACTGTGACCTTCAAACCTTTGAATTTCAACAAGAAATGGATACCAAAAAAAAGTGCTCAGGGATGGCTCATGCGGTAAAGTGCCTGTCACACAGATATGAGAAGTTAAGTTCAGAGTCTCGGCACCCACATAAAAACAGGGTACACCTATGTACCATAGGCACACCTGTGACCCCACCACTGGAGAAAGGAAGGAAAAAACAGAGGGACCCCTAAACCTCATTGGTCAGACAGCCTACCCAGATCCACAAGGTCTAGGTTCAGGAAGAGAGCCTGTATATAAATCAATCAATCAATCAATCAATCAATCAATAAGGCAAAGGGGAAATTGAGAAAGACCTCCAATGTTAACCTCCAACACACAGGTACACACACACACACACACACAGGTACATACACCACATACACACACAGGTACACACATACCACACACAGGTACATATACCACACTCGCACACACACACACAGGTACACATACCACACACAGAAGTCCATATACCACACACACACATAAAGAAATGAAAGATTGTGCTTCAGGCAGTAAAGTCTATAGGAACTTAGACGAAGGAGAATTGGAAGAAGCTGGTGGAAAACAGCAGGAATTAAGAACAAACATTCTTTAGACTAAGAAGGGAAGAGAAATGTGTTCACTGTGGGCTTCACATCAGCAGGTATCTTGGCCTGGGCTCTCTCTTTGACTTGACTAGATGAATAAGATTTATTCCTGGGGTTCGTTCTCCTGTAATGTGCCCTAAAGGCCCCCTCCATCAATATTCAACTCCTCCTGAGTGGAACATATACATCACCGAACCACGAGCACAGGCCCTGCCCAGCCTCTCCCCACCTCGGCCATGATCCTGGGCCAGTCCTGGGGAGGACATCTCTAGCCAGTCCTTGCTTGCAAACTCGGTGTTCAGTTGGGTAGGAGAAGAACGAAAGCAGGAAAAAGGGGCTTCACATCCTAGTATGGAGACCTTCTTCCTTGGCATTCAGCCTTCCCACGTCACAGTCCCAGCTGTCTCCCCGCTATCAATCTGCTTCCCTCCTCCCACCACGTCCCAGGGCCCTGAGTGTTCTGTGCAAGCTGATCCTTCACCCTGTCTTTCTATCTCATGAGGCTCATCTTAAAAGCCACAGTGTGGGATCAGGAACAGTTGAAGTCTGGAAGTGTGACAGCATTCGTCTAGAGGACCTGAGCTCACCTCGCTCTTCCCTTGGCATCCTGTTGGAAAAGGCAGATCACAGCACAGTTACTGATTTTAGATCTTAAACCCTCCATGACTTTTATTGGATGTGGCAAGGACCCCTGAGTCCTAAACAAAGCTTTCTTTGACAATTCCATCCAGAACACAAACCTACAGACAATCCCTGCTATCATTCAAAGAGAGGAAACAACTGTTCAAGCAGCAAAGAGGGACCCAGGCCAAGAGCTAGACCAGCTATGCTCTTTGCAGTCCTCCATCCCTTCCCCATGGACCAGAGACCCAGAGTCTGTACTGGCCTGTTCTCAAACGTTCTTTCTCATGGTGCCCCAGGACACGGTGTCCAGTGGAGATCTATGAGCTGAGAGCCTGGCATGAGTCCATCTGTTCTGTTTCTTAACTCTGTCAGCTAGGCCAAGTTTTAATTACCCTCTGATCCTTATTTTTATTGTAAAAATGGGGACAGAGATACAGTATATACTTCATAAATTTGTAGTGAGGATATGAAATAATAGATTAAAGGATTGGCAGGAGGCCTACATCCCAGTAAGCTCTCAATAAAAAAATAAGAGCAGTGATCACGAGCATATATGATAACAGCCATTATTAAGGCAGTTACAGCTTCCTTCAAGCTTTCTTTTATTAATATTCACTTATTAACATGTAATTTTATTAATTACATGTAGTAGATTCTTTTGAGCCAAGCAGGCCATAAGTTCTTAAAGAATGGGCTATGGCTATAGGGTAAGTATGTTTAGTAAAGTTAATATAGAATTGTTTCCAGGAGAGAAAAATCTCTTGAAGTAAGGGAAGAGGCATGAGTTAGTTGCTCATAGGTTAAGCAATGCAGCACACCCCCAAGGTGTGTGTCCCCCAAGGTGAGTTTAGTCCCATCCTTGGGTGTTCATCAACCATGATGTGGTTTTGCATCCATCAAACAGGAAACCACCTGAATGTCCAGCTTCCCTCTAGGTTTCTGGTAATTTCCACTATCCAGGTAACTAACTAGAGGCTGGAATTCGAACTGAGCCCCAGTCGGCCAGCCCCACTGAAGGCACACTGCAGTCTTAGATGGCAAGAGTCCTCTGCTGAGGCCCTGGAGTCACAGTACCAAGTCTTAGAGACATTCTCACACCTCCCTACACAGTGCAGTTGTTGAATTTCTCAGAAGTTGCCAGGGTCCCCCAGAAGCGTTAAGCCAAGTCTCTACACCCCAAGGCCCTTTAATCAGTTCCGTCCATTGTCGTGACTTCTGCACGAAACACCAGGACTCCTAATAGAACTTTCCATCTTTCCACTTCAAGGGAGCTATTTTCTTTATTAATCTAGTGGGCCCTTCATTTCCGAAGCTCCACCAATTCCTCTCTTATCTAGAAGAGATAAATGGAAGACACTCCAGCCACTCCTCGGGCTTCAGAATGAGCTGCTTTGCTTTTCCCAAAAGCAATTAGCTCTGTTCAGAAGTACAGCCCACAGCCCTACACCAGGATGCAGATGGAAGCGACAGGGCCTTTGAAAATACCTTCCACCCTATGTCTTTCCTTGGTCGTACTGTTTCCCACTCTTAAAGCCGGGAACCCCTAAATCAGCTCAGGCTCACCTCCCAGGACTCAGAAGTTCAAAGAGACCTTCTCTAGTCACATACAAGGGACAAGGAAGAAGAGGAAAAGTGAGCACAAAGGGAGAAAGGGCAGGGAGAAGTTAAAGAGGGGAAGGGAAGACTGGGAGTGTTCATATCAAGGGATTAGCTCCTCGTTTTCACAAGTCAAGCAATGTATTCCTGAGAATCTGCAGGCTAATAAAAAGTGAGGCTTGGGGAAATGTGGGAGCTTGCTCCCACAAGGTCACACAAACCAGGAGCTAGAATGACAGGAATTAGTGAACAAAGCCTCCATAAAACCCAGGCCCTTGGTTTTAGCCAAGATGCTTCTAAACCTCTCGTTCTCCCTTCTTCCAGCTATTGATTTATTTTTTGCACTCTTTCCTTATGTCCTTCAAGTGCCAGACATACTGCTGGTCACAGAGACAAACCAAATGCATCTTCCTGCTCAGACTGTGTCACTTAGGCAACCTTCAGCGCGGGATCTCCACTGAGCCTTCTTGACATTCTTTGCCCTTTGATGTGTTCTGAGCAGGACACATGTGTCACAGAGGAAGAGGGGGGACAATGCTCAGCACAGGAGATGGGACAGGAACCACCCAGACACAGATCCCCATCTTGGGGTTTGGCGGGGAAGGCAGAGAGTTGGTGAACATTGACCTGCTAGATAGTGGCAGTGATGAAATGCCCAGGACCTTCCCTTAATGAGAGGACAGAGAGCAGGGAGGTCACATAGCGTCTCTGGAAGAGTATCATCTATTTAACTGGGTTGAGGCAAGGATTGACTAAGCCACAGTCAGAGAGTTGTCAGCAAAGGATGACCAGGGTCAGAGACCCAGACACTAAAACTCTTGCCTAGAAATGTCTGGAAACTAGTAAGATTTGGACCGAGAAATACTAAATTAGTAATGTAGGTGCTGGAGACAAGGACTTCAGGTAGCCCATGACCTCCTAGTGTAACTTAAACCTTCATAAACAACGCCTCACCTAGGGCACATTTTGAACTGAATAGCACCTTGGAGCCTCAGAACTTCTCCTCTGCCAGGGAGAACAGAGTAGAATCTTTGTCCTTGGCCAACACTAAGTAAAGTCAAGATCTTTATCATTCCCTACTTTGCTCTTAGGGGAAATGAATCCCCAGCCTCCCCAACGGTCAGGAGAGTAGCTGACCTTTTAAAATTGTATGTGGCTGTGCCAACCCATGGTACGCTTAAATCATGGCAACTTAGGGTCTGTACACTTGCCTAGAATTCGTGAGCAGCTGAGAGGCTGGACACACAGGAAGCATCCGCTACGGTTGGTGCTTAACCACTTCTTTCCACACATGCTCAGTGGAGTCGTCAACGAAAAACAGCACTTTTATTAGGATAGTCTCTGGCATCCAGAGGCTGGGCACAGTTCTCCTAGCAAACCAACGGGCTGGGGAGTAGAATGTGGTCACCATCGCAGAACGGAGTCTCAGGAAAACCACACTGGGGGACATTGTAGCTTACCTTGTCATTCACTCTTCTCTCCCTGAGCCTCAGTTTCAGAACAACAGCTCTAAGGATGTACTTAAAAAGAGCTGATAAGGGAGGGACAGCGAAGAGCCACCCTCTCAAAGGCAAGGACAGGCATGTTATTAATGATTGCTATTTAGCTTTGGGGGTGTAAGAACCATATTGAATAGGTCATCTACTTTGTCACTGTCTCAGATGACTATCGTCTTAAACAAGGCAATCATGCCAAACAAATTTGTCTCAGATTTTGGTAGACTCTGGTATCAAATGCATCATAAACCTTGTTCTTCATAAACTCACGATTTGCCAACTTTTTAGTGAGATATTACAGAAATATCTGAGACTTTTGAGAAAGACAATCCAAGATAATCTATGAGAGCTTTAACTTGTTTTCTTGTTACAGTTTTTTTTAAGTTAAAGGAACATGGTCGGTGGGGCTGGAGAGTTAGCCCAGCTGCTACGTGCCTGGTGTATAAGTGTGGGGAGCTAAATTCAATCCCCAGCACACATGGAAGAAAGCTGGCTGGGATGGCACATGCTTTAATCTCAGAGCCGAGGAAGCAGAGATAAGCGATTGCTCTGGCTTACTGGTCACCCAGCCTGGCTGAGTCATCAAACTTCATGTTCTAGGGAGAAACCTTGTCTTGAAAAACAAGGTGGACCAACTCCTAGAGAATGACTGGTGGTTGCCTGTGGCCTTCATGGTCGTTTGTATGCTGGTGCATATGCACACACACACACACACACACACACAAACACACACACAAAAACACACACACACGGGGGGAGACAGACAGAGAAAGAGAGAGACAGGGAGACAGACAGACAGGGAGAGAGACAGAGAGAGAGAGAGAGAATTTTTGAAGGAACATAGTAGGCCAAAATCTTGAAGGCTAGATTCCAATCTACACTCTAGAAAGTTCTATATGTTTTTCTACTGACACAATCAAAATGTTCTTCTCTTTTCAACCTTTTTTTTTTGGTAAGAACCAGTAATCATTAATTCTTCCTGTTCTCAGCTCAGATTTCCCCTGTGTAGCATCATGGTTGTATTTATTTGGCCTTTGACTCAAAAGAATGCAATCCAAATCACACTTCCTCTTTGGTGGAGGAATGCCAGGGGCGGATGTATATAAACTAAGTCTGGGGTTTGAGGAAGAGACAGAACCAGCGTGGGCAGAACATCATATGGGGGGAAGTCTGTCTGAATCATAGATTTTATTTTTTAGAATATCTCTTATTTATTCTTTGATAATTTTATACATGAATACAATATGTCTTGATCATATCCACCTCCAGCTCACCCCATCCCTCCTTTTGGATACCAACCAACACATCTCCGCCTACCTTCATGTTCTCTTCCCTTGTTTTGTTTTTGTTCTTACTTTGGGAACACACTGAGTCCAATCAGTGCTGCTTGATGGAGTGCTGCCTCATCTTGTTGGCTTGATATGGTACAGAGTCTTGTCCCACCACGGTGAGCACACTAGGGCAGTGGCCGTGTTGTGTCCAGAAGACAGCGCCTCACAGCACTTCGTCTCATCCTCCAGTTCCTGCCTTCGGCCTCCTCCCTCATTTGTGATGTGCACTGACCCTTTAGGGGGACAGATTTATATAGACACCCCATGTACAGCTGGGCATTTCAAATCACTTAGTCTCAGCATTTTGACCAATAGTGAGTCTCTGCATTAACTGCTAACTACTGAAAAAAAAATTATCTGGGTGAAGTTAAGAACAGCACTAATCTATGGGTATAAACACAATCATTGAAAAGGTAGTTTTACATATCTATGTAGCAAAACAATAAATAACAGGGACCCCTATGATCTAGAACCATAGACGCCTGCTTGGATTTGCAGTATCAGGCATGGGTTAAATTCTGTGAAGCAGGACTCAGATCAAATTAGAAAGTGGTCGGTTACCCCATAACCATCCTGTTATCATTGCAACAAGAGGCATATCTTTTCTGGCAAGTCAGTTTTGTAGCATTCGGGGTTCTCCACCAAGTAAGTCCATTGGTACCAAGAAAAAAAGTACATCAGCTTGTTTATGTCCATCTAGCTACAAGAGACAGAATGAGCAATCTGGGTCACAGCAATAGCACCCAGGTATTTTTGAAAAGACTGTAATTTTTTTCTTAAGTAAATTCAAAAATATCTTATAAAAAGCTATCTGTACAATGGCCAGTCAGGATAGCCATGGGCTGTGAAGGCATGGCCCCGCACTCCCCAGGATGTGAGCTTTCTCTAAGGGGACAAAACTTACATATGAGAGAATCTTTGATGCACACACATTAAGTGAAAGCCTAGGCCGTTGGCTGAGGTGAGGAGAAACTTCAGGAAGAAAGATGATAAGCAGAAGAGAACATACTCTGAAGAATGTGAAAGGTTGGCCTCAGCAGAGGAAGTCTGCCAACCACAGACAACTCTTCTCATTACATTGATTCCTGTCGTGAAACTAAACCTCAGCCCTAAGATTCTATGTACTCGGAAGTGGGTGGGAAGGGATAGGGTAGTCTTCATGGTACAGAGCTCCTCCTCCAGAGGAACTTGAACAGAACAACGTTTCCTCTTGACCTACTCGAATGTTCCACTTGACAGTTCTGATGCTGGGGTGGTCCTTGAGTCCTTCCCAGATCTAGAATTCCAGCGGACTAGGATCCACGAGGTGGGCAACACGGAGCTGACGCATCGGTCTAGACCTACAAGTTGTCTGGACTGACAGCAAGCAGCTGACACACAGGCGATGGGTTTTAGAGAGTCTCACTCTTTCCTCCACATGACCCTTGCTGGCTACATTTCTGGAATCATCTTATTCAAATGACTCCTAAGTACCCTTGTCATGTGGAGCTAGGAGTTTTCTTTTTCAGAAGATCGTTCGATCCCAGCAATAACACATTACCCATCACATTTTAAAGCATTTTTCTGTGCGGTAGTGTCACTCCTAGTAGACAGAGGTAGAGAGGAGGGCAGAGGCAGAATAAGAGGAAGAGGATGGGGAAGAAGAGAAGGAGGGAGAAGGAAAGGAGCTGAAAAAGAGGATAAGGGAGGGAAGAATACGGAGAAGAAAGAGGGAAGGAGGGAGACTGTAGCTGCCTAGACAGTTCCATGTTGTAGACATGAAGGTTTAAAAGTTCTAAAAAAAAAAAAAATACCAAAGACAGGAACCCAATCACAGAATCTAGCTTAGGTATCAGGATGCAAATTTCCTAAGCTCCACTCCCAACAGCGCCAGGGAAATGCCCCACCTGCAGGAGTCACAGGATGCGGTAACTTACCGCTTACATCCTGATACATTCGAGCCTAGGCCCCAGGAAGGCTATGGGAAGATGATATGTACAATGGGATTGAAAAGATCGTGTGCCAAAGAGTGCAAGGATGCATGCCCAAGGCCACTGTCTGTGTAATGCACGCTAACCATTAGCACGGACAACCTCTATATAGACTGGCACATCAGATTGGGGCTACTAACCTAGGATTTCTAGAGTGTTAGCATCCTAGATCAGAAAAGGACTTAGCATGCTAGAGAAGAAGTAAGAATTACCAAGAACTGCCCACAGCACTGTTTTGTTTTGTTTTAGCTCAGGCATGGGGAGGAAGGTTGGGGGATAGTTTCAATACCATCTTGACTCATTCTTCTTTGCCAGTCATTGCCAAGGACCCGGGGAAGAACCCCCTGTCCTCCTGAAAAGGGTTTCTGTTTGATCCCACAGCAATCCATCAATGAAGCCATACGGACATCCACCCTCCCCAGGAACAGTGGGGCAGGAGCCAGTGGAGGAGGCGGCAGCGGAGAGAATGGCCGGGTGGTCAGCCAGGACTTCGCCAAGTCCATGCAATCCATTCCCTGCATGAGTCACAGTTCAGGGATGCCCTTGGGAGCCACAGGATTGTAACTGGAGCAGACAGTAACCCCTTGGGGAGCAGGCTCAGGCTCCCCCAGTCCCATCCCAAGCCCTTCAGTGCCAAAAATAACAGCAAAATGAAACACCACCTCCAACCATCGTGACCATATGGAGGACAATTCAGCCAATGTCCCTGAAGAAAAAAAAAGCAAAACAAAAACAAAAAATCCACTAGGCCATTCCTTTCCTTTGGGGATTTTTTTCAGCCTTTACCATTTGCTAAGTGAAGATGGTAACTAACTCTATGCTGCAATAACGGGAGAAACCCTGTCCGATGAAGTCTAACGTCTCTGAGAATGGAGTCACTGGGATATTAATGAAGAAATCAAACTGTTTCATTTTAATTCAGTTGTTAATGTGTCTTCATGTGTGCAGTTCTTTTCTTACTAATATCCATGGTTTGCAGGCTCTGTTAGACCCTTTTGCTTCTTCTCATCCCCAGCCCCCTCCCCCTCCCCATCACTCTTCAGTTTCCAGATTGAAGACTCATGATTGGGTCCACCTTACAAGCAAGGAAAGGAATATGTGACCTTCAAACTCAGTGTGGGAGCTCTTCCTACCATCCATCTCTTGGCCCATACCTTGGATGGAGACAGACACTACTGGAGAAGGAGACTGCCTTCCCCAGAGAGAATACTACCTAAATGCTGGTTCACGGAAGAACAGCCACGAAGAGCATCTCAGACGGGCGTGGAAAGGGGCTGGGCAGTGTGTAGGTAGAAGAGGACTTGTGAAGTTTCCTGTTGCTTGGAAGAGGCTTCCTATAATGCTCAAAAGCTATTCCATGGGCCATAGAGTACCGGTATGGTACATCTCTTTACAAAGTCAATCTGAGCCCCAAAAGGTGTGTTCTATTATGTTCAGGCTCAAAGGTGGTGTGGTGGCCAAAGGGCAATTGGTCTTCTGAACCCAGTAGAGCTTTGCAAAGAGCTGGCAGCGAGGGAGGTGTCACACATGATTCTTGCCTTTCCTTTGCTTGGCATCTAGACTGAAGCCCCGTGATGGAGTGGGACTCTCTGTGGAGCCTCTGACATAAGGGGAAATGCTGTCCAAGCTAAGTGCACAGGAAAGGCGATGGGGGATTATGTGAGTCCAGTCAAGCGTCTGCCACAGAGCCTTCTGTGTCATTTCCTGTCCTAGGTTCGAGAGACCAAATGTGAAGTTGTGAGTTACGTCCATACAGACAACTGGGGGGTTGTGTTAATAGAGTATTGTTTTAGCATGTGATCAGATCTTAAGAAAGAAAGACAGCAAAGCCTGAATTATTTTGAGAGACAGGGAGATGAGCTAAGTTGCTAAGGATATCAGGTGACCTTAAGATGCCTGAGCCCATCTAACACAAGGAGACTAACTTATTCCCTGGCTGAGACAGAGGAAGGACATTGTATTGCAACGGCCAGAGCCTTTACACCCGTGAATGCAATGACCAAGGTGAAGGACAGCCAGACAGGAAAAGAGAACAAGAGTCACGGAGAGAAGCTAGGCAGCCTGAACCTTTGGATGGAAGTGGAAGTCCCTGGCACGCAGCTTTGTGGAGACCTTTACTCTCTTTCTTGGTGCAATTGACTTCCACCTCTTCTGCAGTCACTCCCAGGTGCATGCTTCAGTGAGTGCCGTACGCCATTAGCTTTTACTGATAACCATCTTCTGGCTTGTTCTCCTCCCCTCTGTCTCCATCCAATCTTCCCTATTAGGGGTTATCATTAGCAGTGGACAAGCTGAAGATTTTGGAGCCTCCCCAGAGTTCAGGACAGGAGAACTGGCTTCCTTTGTGGATGCTCTCAGTGGACAACCAGTATCTCTGTGTCTCTCTCACTCTCTCTTCATCAGCCACAGCGAAGAAAGATCCCAGAATCAACCCTTCATCCCATTGTTCGATTTCTCCGGTGTTAACATGGGCATGGCATGTGAAGCAATGTCCTGGGGATGAATGGTCACCTTTTGTTTCTGCCAGCTAATGTCCTCCCAGGCTCCTGCCTATCACCGTAGACTCTTGCGTGACCTGCCGCTGGGGAGTCTGCACCCAGGAAAGATGGATCTAAACTCCACCATCAGCTGTTCAGAGACCTTTTGCCTAAGGCCTGGGAAAATGCTCTCTGGCCCTGAGCCTGCTGGTCGGCTAGAGAAAGACTGTGCTGGAAATGAGGGTCTGTGCTGGGAGGGGTCCGTGACTCCAGAGACGATGCTTCCCACCAAGGGATGCGTGGAGGAAGAAACAAGAAGTGGGAAAGAAGTTACCTTGTATTCTGTATTTTTACTACACTTTTCTTAAAAATGCAACAGTGGGAAAACTCTGAAAGTGACTGACATTTTTCTCAACAGGAATCCATACTTAACAGTTCTGGCTTTCATTAAATTTTGCTCTTTGGTAGCTGGGCCTTTTATTTAACATCTATACTTGTTTTAACTCTCTTGGCAGATGTGTGAGGGGTAAAAAAAAGCTCTCGTTTGATCAAACACTAAATATTGGGGGGGGGGGGTTCCTGTTTTATTTTCAAATAGCCAAGGTTTTTTTTTTCCTTTTTGGTATTTGCATAAAATGAACAATATCACCAAGAATTAAATCACTGTGGACCCATTATCTACCTTTCATTATTGTCCATTCCATTCTGTGCCATTTCTGAAGCCAGGGTTCCCACGATTGCTATTTTCTATTCTTTAGCCTAAGACTAGCAGGTTTTTAACTTCGCCTCTCTGCCCTTATTCAGGAGCTGGAACCTGGGACCTTGTGCATGCTAGGCAAGCATATGGCCACTGTGCCCAACCCACAAACTCCTCAGAATCATTTTAGAACTTTGTAAATGATTCATCAAGATAGGATTTTTTACATGTATTTATTCATATACATGTACATGCATGTGCACATGCTAGAACATGTGTGGAGATCAAAGAACAACTTGCAGGAGTTAGTTCTCTCCTGCTTACCACGTGATCCTGAAGATCGAACTCAGGTCATCAGGCTTGTCAAGCAAGATCATTATTTACCTACTGCGTCCCCTTAGCAACCTCAGCTAGGATTTTTCTAAAATGAGGAACAACAAAGAGTGGTATCTGTCACTTATTGGCCACAGTTCCAACCTCACAGAGAGCTAGGTTTGACTTGACTCTTTCAGACACCCCCAAGCAGGAATGTATGTCTACTGTGATGTGTACAAAGTCAGGTCAAGAATCAAATGACAACCAGGCTTCTAGCAGATGATCTTGGTTGTTTGACCCAGAATGCCCTTGTCTGAGCCTGAGAGCTTTTCTTTCCCTCAAATGAGAAAGACTCTCTGACAGGATCTCACTGCACTGACACTTAGAGAACTAAGAACATCAAGAGGGCTACAGCCGTACCTCAGTGGTAGAGTCTTGCCTAGCTTGCTTGAGGCCCTGAGTTCAATACCCATTATCCCCCCCCCACACACACACAAAATGGAATATATGGAATAAAGGAAGGAAGTACAGAAAGAGGTGAGAGGGGTGGGGGGAAAGGAAAGAGAGGCAAGAAGGAAGGGAAGGAGGCAGAAAGGGAGGGAGGGAGGGGCAGAGAAAGTAAAGAAAAGCAACAAGTATATGTTTTTCTAAAGAATACTGCACATTAACAAGGGACTAGGATCTAGCCTAATTGCAGGAAGGGTTTAGCAGCAACATTCTGGTAGTAGGAAAGGGATGGAAGACAGCAGAACAGGCAGGTTTATGTGTTCACACTGTCTACACTTACCTACAGCATCTAGGGTGGCCTTGGATAAAGAAGCACCAACTGGCAGGCAGAGAGAACCCATAGCCTTACTGGCAAATACACTGGATGATGGTAGCCTGACTAGAACAGCATAGGTCTTCCTGTATTGAGCACTGACTATGTTAAGCACAGGCTCTACCTTCTAGTTCATGAAAGAATCTGAGACATCAAGAGCTTGAGTTGCTTGCTCACAATCTCATGGTAGGGTCATGTTTTGAATTGTCTGCCTGAACCCCTGAACCCAGTGACTTTATATCCCTAAAGACCCTTTTCATCATCAGCCGGATCATGATGGGTAATGGTCAGGAAAATACCAAGAAAGCAGTTTGGACCTGCCTGTTGTGTCAAGGTAATAAAAATGGAATGGATAGAATTATGCCTGCCATTCCTTGGGAAAGCAGCTATGCCTTGAGCATGGAGAAACCACTTATCTAGTCAGGATTACAGAAAGGGGAGTGAGAAAAAGCTACACACACATGCACATGCACACACGCATGCACACTCACACACACACACACACACACACGCACGCACGCACGCATGCAGCACACATGCGCATCTGCCTCCATGCTAAGGCAGAGACCTGGGACCTTGCCCATGCTAAGCAAACACTCTACCACTGAACCATGCCCTCATCCAAAGAGACTCACTTTTAGTACCTTTAAAACTACTGATCTATGTAGAGATCAGCATGCATGTCAGAGAGGAGACTGAAGGTCAGGTCCCATGAAGAACTGTTGATTCAGCCTGATAGTGGATCCTCAGAGCCTTGTATCAGAAAGAAAAGGGAACGATCATTACCATCATTCTGCGAGCCACAGGGCAACTAATTTGTATTCTACTAACATTAAAAGCAGCTCTGTACAGTAGAGGATGCTACTCTCAGCATGAAGCTCAGTCCCTGCTGAGGAGGTACTACAGGCATGAAGGCTGAAACATATACTCTGATTTTCCTTCTGTCTAGATTCCTCAAATTCATAGGCCACTTACATGATGGCTTCTGTGTGCCAAGTAGAAGGTAACAGGGGTGAAAGGACCAACATCAGTTTGCACTCTTCCCTGAAGCTTTACACCCCTACTGTTTGGGTTCTCAAGTCAGTAACACCCTGAGAGATACTAAGATGGGATCAGCAAGGGCCTGCAGAACTGAACACAAATATCCTTCAATAAGACAGTATCAAAGCTCATCTTAAACAAAGGCAGAATGGAAGGTTTGTCCCTTACTAAGAGTTAATGTTCTAGGAAAGATTTTTTTTAGGGGTGCCATTCATGTCTTACTTTACACATAAGAAAGGCAAAGTTTGGGAGGTATTATTGTTGGAGTTTTTATTTGATTGGTTGGTTGGATGGATGGATGGATGGATGGATGGATGGATGGATGGATGGATGGTTGGTTGGTTGGTTGGTTGGTTGATTGGTTCACTGGTTCATTGGTTGGTTAATTGATTGGTTGGTTGGTTGGTTGGTTGCTTGCTTGCTTGCTTGCTTGCTTGCTTGCTTGCTTGCTTGCATGGTTGGTTCATTTGTTGGTTGTTAGAGGTGGTTTTAGGACAGAACTCATACAGCTCATGCTGACCTCAAACTCACCCCATAGCTAACCTTGAACTCCTCAACTTCCTGCCTTCTCTGATCAAGTGCTGAAGGAAACTTGAAGAAATGTCCTGCCCAAGGGGTATCATGGTTAGAAAAACAGTACTCAAAGGGACAGTGGCTTAGAATTTGCCATTCCTGATAAGTCCTCCCAGCTCTGCCTCCCACAAGCCTTAATACACATCAATATTACAGGAAGTGTGGATTCTCTATTAGTCACCACTGTTCTAGCTGGGTCTCTAGTGGAGCACAGGTCACACATGGGTTCCAGGGACTGTTTACTTTGTGACTTGGGGTTGTTCAGTATAATCATCAGTAGTTCCAGATGATGATAGTGTACAGCCAGGATGGGAAGTCCAATGCGCCATCCTGGATTATCAAACATGTTCACAAAAAACAACTGAGCACCAAGGAGCTCCAAGGCAGGGGTGTTTGTTCATGGCCATACTCAGGACCCTGGCTTCCTGGTACAACCCACTCTGCTGCCCAGCTTCTGCCTCCTTTCTCTGCACATATCTCATACAGGGAGACTGTCTACAGAGCCAAGGAATAAGGTTTCTTGTGAAATCCCGGGACATAGATGGAAAGCTGATCAGTACCAGACCTCTGGGTGGTATCTTGTGATGGTCTAGGGAGAGTCTCCAAAGAGTAAACACTTGACCTGGATGAGAAATCCCTGGTAATTAAATCTCCATGGTCCAGGGCTGAGAATGGAGCTCGGAGATGAAAGAGAACTCTCTTAGTATCGAGTGTCTGCAAGGCTGGTTGTGCCCAGTGCTGGAAACACAGACACATACACACAAACACACACACATGCACACATACAGCTAGGATGCCCCTTAGTTGGTAGATTGCTTACCTAGAATGCACAAGGACCCACATTCGATCCTCAGCACCATACAAACAAGGGATAGTGGTAAATGCCTATAATCCTGGCACTTAGAAAGTAGAGCAGGATAATCAGAAATACAAGGTCATCTTTATCTACATAGTAAGTTCAATGCCATCTTGTGCTTTATAAAACCCTTACTCAAAAAAAAAGAAAAAAAAAACCTCTCAGGGGTCTTAAGGGACAAAAGACCATTGTGTTGGCCCTAACACGGGAAAGGAAGACTTGAGCTCTAAATGTCCCTATGCTTTTGGGGGCATCTTTGGGCATATTTGAAGCAATGTAACATTCTGCTGAAGAGACTCTGAGCTGCACAGATAAGATTATCACAGTGTAGATAAGTCCCAGGAAAAGGCAGGAGGGTGACCTTAGTCAGGTGCGTCAGCCTTCAACACAGACAGTGATTTTTCAAACCAGAAAGCTATTACTTGGCTGTTTCCATCACAGACTCTGAATCCTACACCTGTACTTTTAACCTAATTCCCAAGAAGTAAGGTCCACGGCCTCCTCTCCCATGAGGGCCAAGCTGAGCTAGTGACAATGTGAATCTTTAATCAATTCCAAATTGGACAAGGAATGAGGACCAGCACTTGCTCAGCACACACATAAGATGCTGGTGCACCACCTCTGTGCCTTAGCCCTGCAAAGTGGGGACTTAATACCACCAGGAAATGAAGCAGAGACTTGAGGTCTATGGTCATGTATCCAGTGGACGGCTCGGCCTGGATTCTAGTCAATTCTCTCTCTAGGGTCACTGTCTTCCCACTTCACTTGAGATTTTCCGGTGCTCAAGACAGCCCCAAACTAAATTTGCCAGCTAGAAAGACAGATGCCCATGTGGCTGGTACTGACCTTGACCTGACTGATTCATTCCACCACCTAAGCCTCGGTGTTCTCACTCATGATGTGAGGGACAGAGGACAGAACCTGCCACCCCTAGTCCAGCTTTATTTCTGCTACTCTGGTGAGATTCCCTAATAAAAAAGTGGCTGAGGGAGAAAAGAGTCTTATTTGGCTCACCATTCCAGGCTACGATCCATCATAGCAGAGAAGTCACGATGGCAGAACCTTAAAGCAGCTAGTCACATCACATCCATGGCCATGAGCAGAGAGAAACAAGTCTTCCAGCCTAGGAGGTGGTATTGCCCACACATCAATTAACAATCGAGTGGTTCACCATAGACATGCCCATAAGTCTCCAAGAGCTCTCTCTGTTGGAAGCTTACCTTCCTGAATGGTACTCAACTAAAGGCAATCTTGTCTCCAGGAGATACTTGGTGACATCTGACCACATTTCAGGTTCCAGGTTTGAAGGAAAGGGATGGATGGTAGTGAACAGAGATCTGGGTGCAAGGACTGCACCCCACAACAGAGAATTAACCTGTCAAGATGTGATCTCCACCTCAAAGTCTAAACTATTATCATACAATAGAATGTTGGGTATGCTTGATAGCAGAACAAGACTATATCGTACAGGAACAAAGAGCCTCAGTTATGTGACTTATAAGAAAAGAGGGCAGGAAATTGAGTTCAGCCAAGGGAGGAATTGAGTTGAGGAAGTAAGCTGATGGCAGAAGAGTTAACCCCAGGGTATCAGCTAGAGCCAGGAGCAGATGCGGCCAGGAATTCCATCAGGCAATAAGAAGGAGATACTATCTGCCTCAAGAAACAGAGGGGACTAGACCAAGAGGTCTCCTGCACCCTCCTCAGTCTCCCTGCCCTCTTTGCTGGCTGGTGACTGCAGCCAGGACTAGTTGAGAGACCTTCAGGGGGCCACCTTCTGCCCCATGAGGCTGGATGTGCTTGGTGTTTACCCAGAACAAAGCACACTCAAGCTCCCAACAAGCATGGGCACTGTAAGTCACAGGTACATGCCATAGAGAGAACAGTGAGTGTTTGACTCCCAAAAGTGCTCACAGTCAGAAAGGAAAACAAGACACATTAATTCTATAAAATCAAGACCAGTTCAAAGTGGCTAGTGACAAATGGGTTGTCTGGGCCAACTTCCACATGCCCATCACCATTTTATATGCAGGCTCTGTAAAAGGGACCCACATGGCACCCCATACCCCATTCCTCTTCTTCAATACTCTGTCAGCTTCCATCGGTTGTCAGGATCCATTGCTATTTCCTCAGCTCAGAATTTTCTACCCAGTTCTTTTTAAACCTGGTTCTTCCTTACCTGAGTCTTCTGTAGCTACACCCTGTATACCACCTCTGAGGTGGCACTGAAGTCACTGCCTCTTGTCACTCATCCTCATCCTGTAATATCTTGCTTTCTTGTTTGTGTGCCTCTCCTTCCAGTCAGAACGTAAGTTCACAAGCCCATTCACAAACCATCAATCATTGTTTGCCAATAACTTGTTCCCTGAGGTGAATGACTAGTGGTGACTAAAGGAGTTTGAGGGCATCGCCCTCCCCCAGGGAAACCCCACCTCTCCACAGCCCACCTTCCACTCCCCACCCCCACCGCTCTGTGGGAAGGGGCAGAAGGAATCAAGCTTTCCCTTGCCTTGTGAAGCTAGTTAAGGGTGTTTGGGTGCACAGAGGCATGATGCAAAGAATCAATGTGTAGAGAACAACCTGGAGACTAACTGAAGCAGGAGGATAAAGAGAAAGATGGCCTCGGGGTCATGATAAAACCCGGCCCTAACTCTAAGCATGTTTTTGATGTTTGCTGTGTCCCCAAGAAGTCTCTCCCATGGGAAAGCCTTCAGTCCACAGAGTTTGGTGAAGTCTTTGTGTATGCTCCTGGTGGCTAAAAGTATCTGGCAAGACTGAGTGGGGTTGCCATGACTACTCCAAAGTGTTTACAAAGTAACAGGTTTTTTTAATTTCTTTTCTTAGAAAAAAAAGAAAAGAAAACAAACTATCTTTTTCCATTTCACGTACCAATCAGGTACCAATCCCTTCCCACTCCCTTCCCTCCTCCAATTCCCTCCACACACCCTCCCACTCCACCCCCCTCCAGTCATCAGAGAGAGTAAGGCACATTGCTTTATGGAAGGTCCAAGGCCCTCCCTACTATATCTAGGCTGAGCAAGGTATTCATCCAAAGAGAATAGGCTCCCAAAAAGCCAGTATAAGCAGTAAGGATAAATCCTGGTGCCACTGCCAGTGGTCTCACAGTCTGCTCCAGCCATACAACTATCACCCACATTCAGAGGGACAAATTTGAACCTATGCTGGGTTCCTTCCCTGTCTGGCTGGAGTTGGTGAGCTCCCATTAGCTCAGATAAACTGTTTCAGTGGGTGTCCCCATCATGGTCTTGACCTCTTTGCTCATATTCTCACTCCTCCCACTCTTCAACTAGACTTTGGGAGCTCTGCCTGTTACTATCAGTTGCAGATGAAGGTTCTATGGTGATATTTAATATATTCATCAGTTTAAGTACAGGGCAAGATCAGTTTGGGCATCCTCTCCTCTATTGCTTAGGGTCTTAGCTGGGGTCATCCTTGTGGATTCCTGGGAATTTCTCTAGCGCCAGGTTTCTTGCTAGCCCCAAAATGGTTCCCTCAATCAAAATATCTTTTTCCTTACTCTTTGTCCTTTCTCCATCTCAATTATCCTGTTCCCTCAAGTTCTCCTCCACCCTCCCCTTCATCCTCCTCTTCCCCTTCCATCCTCCCTTCTCCCCTCACCCCTATGCTCCCAATTTTGTCAGGCGAGCTTGTCTATTTCCCCTTTCCAGGTGGATCTATATATGCTTTTCTTAGGGTTCACCTTGCAAAGTAACAGGTTTTACAAGGAAAAGTAAAGCAGTCCTGGGAGGGTAGGGAAGGCACCAGAAGGTAAGCAAAAAATTAAGTTGAAAAATGAGAGGATACGGAAAGGGAGCATCCTCACCTGACACTTAGAAAGAAGCCCCTCTTTCATAGGCTGTTGTTTATGTGCATGTATGCTTTGTCTACATGTATGCATGTGCACCACATACATGTAGTTCCAGCAGAGGCCAGAAGAAGGCATTTGGTTCCCTGGAACTGATGTGAAGGATGGCTGTGAGCTGCCACATAGTGTTAGGAACTAAACCCAGGTCCTCTGTAGGATCAGCAAGTGCTCTTTACCTCTGAGCCTTCTCTCCAAGAGGTGGTCCAAGAAAGACATTTTAATGACACACTGAAAACATAGCCACAAAAATAGCAGAATTGTATAGAGAGTTAAGAGTGGAGGATTAAAAAAATGACTTTTGAATGAGAAAAAAAATGATTCGGAAAATATAAATACATAGACAGTTTAGACAAAATAACCTCTATCTTGTCTTGAAACATAATCAGAAAAATAATAATTTCAAGGTTTTTCCTTTACTTTCTCTTTCACAAAAACATGTGCTATGATCCAGAAGTCTTGTGTTCACATATTAACTCATTGAGGAGGGAATTAAAGAAGCTGTTAACATAATTTGATTGAGTAATCAGCTTAATGAACTGGTTAGAAACCATTTAGTGATGATACAGAAATTAATTTCTCAGTCTTGGAAACCATTAATAAATAAGAATAACACATACTAGAGTTTTCTACCCAGGTATGGGCAACCCAGCTTCTCCTCAGTGGGGGTGTTATCTCCTGATAATCTTTAGTCAGGTGATCCTCCCAGTCATGTGATCACCCAGTCTTAATACCCTGTTCCATGTAATCATAATCCTTCTTTTTCTGGACCCACCCCAGGTCAATTAAAACATTTTAAAGTATGTTTAAGATCTGAAATTTGGGGCTCTACAGCCAGAAAAGCAGATAAGCTAACTGCAAATCTTCACCTCTTTCTCCCTCCTCTTCTCCAGATCCAGTCCCCCAATCTTATCCCCAGCTCTATCAGTAGAACACCTGCTGCCCCTTCCCCTTCCTCCCTGCCCCCATCTCCATGGATCACACAGACTGCCTCCTCCAACCTTCTTCCCCTTCCTTCATTTCACTGTCCTCTTCCAGCCCCCCAACACCAGCAGGCATTCCCTGGGAACCCACTAGGCAAGCCTGCCAGAAAAGCAAGAAAGCCAGCTAAGCAGGTAGGTAAGCTTCAGACCTTCTCTCCACTTTTCTCCCCCCAAATCCCCTCATCTGATCCCAGGTCTGTAGACTACTTTCCACTGTCTTCCCCGTTCCCAGGAAACCAAATAGGTCTTGGAACACCCTCGTTACCCCCTCCTCTGGGATCCCCTAACCATCCCCCTACCCATATCTATTCAAAAATGTCAGCTCCCAGTACCTAAAAGCACATTTAACCTGGAAACCTCAGAGACCACACCTAACAAGATCCCAGAAGAATTCCCTACCAGGCAACAGACAGCCACCTCACCCACCTAAGAACCAGAGATGGCAGCAGAAACCAAGGAACTAAATACCCACCCAACAAGACAAGACCAGATATCAGCACCTCGAATTACAATCATCCCAAAAGCAAATGCCTAAAAGCCATCCTAAAAACACAGTAAATAACAGCTAGGACAATATGTCCTCGCTCAAGCACAGCAAACCAACTACAGTAGACCCTAAGAACTGCAACATGGCTGAAGCACAAGACAAAGACCTTAAAATAATCTTTATGAACATGATACAGGTCCTTAAAGACGAAATGAGAAAATCCCTTAAAGAAATCTGTGAAAACACACAGTGGGAAGAAATGAATGAAACCGCTCAACATTTGAAAGTAGAAGTAGAATTAACAAAGAAAACCCCAAACTGAGGGAAATTAGGAAATGAAAAATTTAGGAACTTGATCAGGAATGTGAGAAACAAGCCTCAGCAACAGAATACATGAGATAGAAGAGATAATCTCAGGCATTGAAGACATGATAGAAGAAATGGGTACATCAGTGGAAGTCTAAAACAGTCTAGGCAACAAAAAAAGTCCATGAAATCTGGGACACTATGAAAAGACCAAATATAAGAATAATAAGAATAGAGGAAGGAAGAGAAACCAAGGTCAAAGGCACAGAAAATATTTCCACAAAATAATAGAAGAAAATTCCCCTAAAGAAGATACCTATGAACTTGATACAAGAAGTATATAGAAAACCAAACAGAGTGGACTAGAAAAAAATTTCTTTCAGCACATAATAACCAAAACTCTAAATGTGCAGAACAAAGAAAGAATATAAAAAGCTGCAAGGGAATAAGAACAAGTAAAGGCATTATAAAGGCAGACTTAGTAGAACAATATCTAAGTTCTCAATGAAGACTCTAAAAGGCAGAAGGGCCTGGACAGATGTTCTACAAATGCTAAGAGACCATGGATGCTGGCCCAGGCTACTATAGCCAGCAAAATTTTCAGTCACGATAGATGGGGAAAATAAGACATTATATGATAAAACCAAATTTGAGATATAGATCGATAGATATTATGAGCTATATAAGCCATATATTTGTAGATATATAAAGAGATGGATATTCATATATAGATATACACACCCAGCTCTACAGAAGGCCCTAAAAGGAAAATGCAAATCTAAAGATGTTAACCACAGACAGAAAAATACAAGTAATAAATAATTCCAGGTAAGCAAATCAAAAGAGGGGAAATGCAGGCAAATACACACACACACACACACACACACACAAACACAAACACACATATCAACAACAACAAAATAGCAGGAATCAACAAACACTGCTCATTGGCACTGAAAGACCCCCAGAGTGGGGAGACTCTCACTCAAGTCTAGGGATAACATGACCTCCCAGGAACTCACGAGAGACCATCCTTGCTGCAATCACACGAGGTTTATTGACAGGACAGGAACCAGTGCACTGGGGCCAAAACTCATTTCCCATGCAAGGGTAGAGAGTTCGACCCCTGAGTAGCTGGGAGGAGTATTTAAGGGAAAAAAACCACAACACAATAATCCAAAGGGGGTAGGGAGGGCGTCATTGGAAAATTCCGAAAATACCAGTGATTGTTGAAAAATTCCACAAATACCAGTGATAATTACAAGGGGGTAACTCCCTGTTTCTCAAGATTATAATCTAACTTTATCTTCAGCTAGTTCCTGAAACAGAGTCACTGAACTGGCTAATCTAGATTTGATTCTTCTCTCCCTGCTTAGATTTTTGGCTCTATTTTTTTTTTTTTATGCTAGAGAGGTCTGGATTTATCCGGGTCTTTCAGCACCTCAAAAATCAATAGTCTCAGTTTCCCCAATAAAAAGACACAAACTAACAGAATGGATACAAAACCAAGATCCATAGTTCAGCTGCAGCCAAGAAACCGTCTTAACATCAAGAATAAACATTACCTTAGGGTAAAAGAACAAAAAAAGAAAAAAAATACTCCAAACAAGATGACCAAAAACAAGGATACCATTTAATGTCTGACAAAATAGACTTCAGACTAAAACTAATCAGAAGAGATAGGAAAGGACACTACATCCTCATCAAAGGAAAAATTCACTAAGAGGGCATTTTAGGTCTTAACATCTCTGCCCCAAACACAAGGGCATCCAGATTTGTAAATGAAACTCTACTACAGCTTAAATCACATACTGAGCCACACACATTGATAGTAGAAGACTTCAATACCCACCTCTTGCCAATAGATAGGTCATCCAGGCAAAACTAAACAGAAAGATGTTGGAGCTAAGAGATGTTATTAACAAATGAATCTAACCAATATCTACTGAACATTACACCCAAACACAAAAGAATATACATTTTTCTTTGTACCTCATGGAACTTTCTCCAAAACTGACCACATACTCAGACACTAAGCAAGTCTCAACAAGATACAAGAAAACTGAAACATCTCCCTGGATACTCTCTGACCACTACAAATTAATGCTGGATAGCAACAACAGATGTTGGGGACCAGCCTCAACAAAAATACCTCTTGCCAGGGTAAAGGCATGGGGATTTAGAAATATAGTAAAGAATATGAAGACGCAAATGAAAATAATAAGATGGAGAAACATATAGGATAGTATCTGAAAAGTTTTTGTGTCCCACTAAACCTCTCTGCCAATGCAATAATCCAAATTAGACCAAACCAAACAGAATTAGAAAAGACTCAGGTTTAATGGATACCACCACTCCTGGGTGGCCTTCCAGACCCTCAGAGAGGAGACTGGAAAGAAAGACCAGAACACCACGTGCTTGTTCTCTGCGGCGGGGGGGGGGGGGGGGGGGGGGGGAGTTTAAATACCCTGTGGGAGTAGTCTTGAGCCTCTCTGGGAAGAGGTCACCATTTTGTTGGCTTTCTCTGGACTGGAGAGTCTGGACTGAGGCAACTCCCAGGGGAGAGGCCTGGGATATAACTTT
Source organism: Arvicola amphibius (assembly GCF_903992535.2). Lineage (NCBI taxonomy): Eukaryota > Metazoa > Chordata > Mammalia > Rodentia > Cricetidae > Arvicola > Arvicola amphibius. Next base: position 63,687,422 of record NC_052050.1, on the reverse strand, counting down.
CCACCCAAACATTCCAGACTCTTTGGATATAGGGATGCCAGGGTAGGGAGTGGAGTAGCAAAAAAAAAAAAAAGAGTAGCAAAAGGGAATCCCAGTGAGTACTGAAATGCACCCTCCTTTAATTCCCAATTGCTTAAAATACCCATGACCCCAAAAGGTATGAGTAAGACAAAAGAAATTAACAGACCAGTTGAAGGTCACAAGCTGTGTCCCTGGTTAAACTTTCTGTTCCTAGAACAAAACAAGTCACACTCACATCCTAGTAGGCAAACCACTTTCTGGGTGGAATCCAAAGTTATCTCCTTAAGGGAACTGGAACTTAGTTAGATCCTTAGACTTTTGCTTGAGGTAGAAACACATCTACTTCTCTATTCCTGGAGAACACGGTCTGATTATTGAGCCACACCAGTTGACAAGAACCTTGAGAGAACAGAACTCTGACCTAAATCTAGGTGGAACCTTGTTTGAAGTAGAAACACAATAACCTTCAAGGAATAGAGGTAAGTTCAATTCTCTGACCTTTGGTCATAGGCTCACATTTTCAGGCCTCCACAAACAGAAATAACAAAAAGCTTCCAAACTCATGGAAACTGAACAACTCACTACTGAGTGAAAAAAAAATGGGTCAAGGCAGAAATTAAGAAAGAAATTAAAGACTTTTTAGAATTCAATGAAATAACCAAACTTATTGGACACAACAAAGGCAGTTATAAGAGACAAGTTTAAAGAACTATGTACCCACATTTAAAAAAAATTGGCGAGATACCACACTAGCAAATTAACACCACACCTGAGAGCTATAGATAAAAAGAAGAACTCACAACCAAAGAGAATAGACAGCAATAAAGATTCAAACTCAGGGCTGAAAGCAATAAAATAGAAACAAATATATATAATCAATGAAACAAAGAGTTGTTTCTTTAAGAACAACAATGATTGACAAATCCTTGCCTGAATTAATTAAAAGGAAAGAATATCCAAATAAACAAAATTAGAGGTGAAAAGGGGGACATACCAACAGACAGCAAAGAAATCCAAAGGATCATAAGGACATATTTTAAAACCTATACTCCACTAAATTGGATAATCTGAAATAAATGGGTAATTTAGTTGATAAACACCACTTACCAAAGTTAAATTAAGATCAGACAAGCAATTTAGACAAACCTACAACTTCTAGTGAAAGAGAAGTAGTCATTAAAAGTCTCCCAACCAAAAAAAATTTTTTTTAGTCCTGAGGACAGATAATTTTAGCACAGAATTCTACCAGACTTTTAAAAAAAAGAGTCAATGCCAATACTTCTCAAATTATCCCACAAAATAGAAACAGAAAGAACATTGCCCAATTTGTTTTACAAGACCATAGTTACTCAGATACCAAACCACATAATGACCCAACAAAGAAAGAGGTTTAGGGACCAATTTCCTATATGAACATAGATGCAAAACTCTTGCAAACCAAAACCAAGAACACAATAAAAAAATCATTTACCATGATCAAGTAGGCTTTATTTATATGTGAATACTAGCTGTTAAGTCATTGATAACCAAGCTACAATCCACAGAACTACAGAGTTACCGGTAGAGAGTAAGGGACTGGGAGTGGGGCGGGAACAGATAGATCTCCCTGGGAAAGGGAAATAAAATAGATAGTTATGAATCGATGAGGGGGACGGAACAAGAGAATCGAGTGGGGCAGAAGAGGATAATGAAGGGAATATGGGAAGAGACAACTAAAATTGAGGACAGTTTGGGGGGAAAAGAAGTGTCCTAAGATAAATACATATGTGAAGACAATCTAAATGAAATCTCCAAATAGTGGGAGCAAAAGAGCCCAAACTGTACACACCTTCTCACCAAATGAAACTTCCAGTATCAGAAATGAGTTACATCTAAATTGAGTTGTTAGCCAAAGGAATTCCTACAGGAATCCCCAAACAACCCAGGCTGTTGTCAAGACTGCAGGTTGCTCTCCACAAACCGAAATTAGACCTTATTACTGAGGACAACACCTACACAACTTACTGAACATGGGGAAGATGAGCTGGTGGCTACATGGAGCCTCTAACCCTACATACTAGCATCTTTTCTATGGGAAGGCACTCTGCACGCTACCAAAAGGGAAACAGAAACACCAACCTTGTTACAAACCCTGTGACTCACAATAGTGCTCTGTCTGCAAGATTGCTAGAGTAATGGTGGCACAAAGCTTGTGCACACAGACAACCAACATCCGCCTTGACATAAGGCCCACTCCACTAGATGTAACCCACACCAGGAGCTGTATGGCTAAGACAAAGAAAACCAGCATTTGAACTACTTCTGTAGCTACTTCTGTAACTAGCAGCTAATTGCAAGATGATTTAAACAAATTCAAAGTCTGAGGCTAGAGAGATGGCTCAGTGGTTCAGAGCACTCACTGCTGTTGCAGAGAACTGGGGTTCAGTTACTAGCACCCACATGATGGCTAATGACAATCTGCAGATACAGTTCCACGGGATCCAGTGCCCTCTTCTGGCCTCTACTGGCGCATCATGCACATGGTGTGTCTACACACATGCAGGCAAAACATGCATACATAAATAAAATTTAAATAATAAATAATTTTTAAGTTCAAATTTTTCTATCTCTCCAATTGTTTACACATGTTAACATCCTTTCCTTTGGAAGGGCATCCCCTACTACTTCCTGATCACATGTTCCTTACTGTCATCCGGCCAATCATGCTACCTATGTCACCATATAACTTCCAGGAGTCTCCATTGTCGCCTGCACCCCGAGGGAAGGGCTGATTTCCTACCAACCTGCCCTTTTGGCATGGTGTCAGCTCCAAGTCATAAACAGTTGCGAGTTCTTCAGATACAGAGTTACAGAAGCAGTAAGCAAGTGCTTATATCAGTTCCTTTCTACCCATAAAATTCCATTTTCCTCAACCTTGGGCATGAAGTTTATTAGAGAGGGTCTCTCCCTTCATCTTCTTTCCCTTTGAATCATGGAGGGGTGGCTTTGCCACCCATGTGTGTTTCAGTTCAGCACAGCCTGATAATCAGAGTTGACTGCGAACTTTGCATCAGCTCTGATGGAAGACACATTAAATACACAAACACCGTGAGGACTCAAGCTGAACAGACAAATACAACATCAGAAGGGAACGAATAAGAAGGCAAATTGCTCTCACGCATAGGCATAAACAGCCAATAGCATATCGGCTCTCAGAAGCCTCTAGATAACCTACACCCTCTGTTAGGGCATTAGAAAACTCTCCTTTGCACAGCTGGTCCTCTCAGAATGATGGTCACTGTTCCCTGAGAATCTGCCACTCAGACACAAAGTCTTTTCATAACTTTTATTTGTCTGGGTCCTTCACAAGGTCCCAAGGGGCAGATAACAGTGACTGTATCTCCCATTTTGTAAATTACAACCAAGAGTCATGAAGGACAAGATGTTTTCTCAGAATCACGTGGATGAAAGTGGATAGGCTTGGAACGGAGCCTGAGAGTCCTAACTCACGGCCTCCACCATCTGTCACGTGAGAACATCAGGTGGCTGCGTGGATATGACCCCTTGTGTGAAGGAAAAATGAAAAACACCCCTCAGGTTGGACTTGACATAATTGACCAAGCGTTGACACTACAAAAAAAAAATTTTAAGTAAGGGCTGGAGAAACAGGTCAGTCTGTGAAGTTCTTGCCATGAAACATGAGAACCCGAGTCGTTCTATCACCAAAACATGTAAAATGGGAGCACAACCACAGATACCTGTAAACCCAGCACTGCTGGGACAGAGTCAGAAGGATCCCCAGGGATCTCTGGACAGCCAGTCCAGTCAAATCAGTGTGCTCCAGGTTGAGAAAGTCTGCTTCAAAAGACTAGGGTAGAGAGGGATGGGGAAGACAGCTGATGCTAACCTCTGGGCCTCAGCGACGAAAGCATACACATACACAGAGACAGGCAGGCAGACAGACAGACAGACAGGCAGGCAGGCAGACAGACAGACAGACAGACAGACAGACAGACGCTTGGAAGGCTGAATTTATAAACTAACTTCTGGCACATTTTTCAGATTGTAAATTTTCAACAGAATTTCTCGGCTTCCCGTCTTCTCCAATATCTACTAAGAAAGGGTTGTTACAGAGTCAGCTTGCTAATGGTTTCCATACATACAGCCTCACTTATGCCTCAAAATAAGTCTCCAAGGACATAGAAACAGTCCTAGCCTGCCCATTGTACGGTCAAGAGAGGGACTCAGAGGAATCAAATGAGTTGCCCAAGGCCAAACTGGGGCTTTTAACTACAGTGTGGAAACCTTCACATCCCATTTCCTCACCGGCCACACGCATATCCAGTGCTCAGTAAATTAACAAATTAATAATAGATGATTCCATTCAAGAGCTAGCTCTCCTGATGACCATGCTTTCAGATTCTCTATGTGTCCCATCACCATTGTCCTTGCCACAGAAAAGTCAAGACATGTAAAAAGGCCCAAAGTGCAGCAACCCTTCTTCCCACATCCCCAGGCTTCTGGTTTGCCTTCTCCCCTATCCCAGGATGATCTTCCACCTGCATCCTCCATCCCATTTGTTCTTTCCTCTCCTGTGTTCCCCTCTGCTCATTTCTCACCAGCTAACATTCCACACAAGTTCATGCTTCTCATGACACCAGCATCTCTGGCATCTACCACTTGAGACACCTTAGTCTTACCCTCTCCCGACCCGGCACAGCAGGACAAGTAAGGGCAAGTGACACACTTGGATTCCAGTCAGATTTGCAGGAGACCTGATGTGAGGCCCCAGCTCCACAGAAACATCTTCTGCCTGTTGCAATCTTATTATGAAGATGTATCCAGGCCTGTGCCCAGGGTGGGAATGTGGCAAGAATCTTAGGATTATCATTTTCTGCCCATTGACTTAATCATAAGCAGTTTCACAGGATCCAAGACTCACAACTGAGACAGCTTGAGGACTGGGCAGAACAGTTGCTTCATCACAAGGGCCTCTTTCTTTCATTCTTACAGGGTGTCGACACCCGCTGCCTCCTCTAAGTGCCTTTATCAGTTAACAATCAAGACAACCCCCACAGACTAACCTGATCTGGGCTGTGTCCCTCTGATGACAAAGGCCAGCCACCATGCACCTCAGTGCCATCCCTTCACCCTCAAGACAAGAAGGGAGGCAGCACCCTACATTTAAAGGTGCAATGTTTATCTGTCAATCACAAAATCACTACGTAGCCCTTCCAGAAGCCCAGGGCTAGAGAGAGACTGATTATTCCCAGATTATAAATGAGGAACTTGGAGGCCAAAGGAAAGAAGAAACTCATCTGAGGCTTCAAACTATAAAAACGAGGGTCAAATTTTGGGTTTAAATCCGAGACCCACCACCTGACCAGCTAGCCCTGTGGCTAAAGATGCTGCTGGAGTATTTAGGGCAAATGCGTAGGTTCCAGCCAACCCAGTGATCAATTAAAAACATGAGTCATGTTCAAAACAAAAAGAGATTTAAAATTAACTATAACATCACACCTACCTCAAAGGGCTGACCTAGTGACCACCAACACACAAAGCACTTAAAGGAAGGCTCACATACCCTAGGAGCCATGATGACGAAGAAGTTGAGCTTGGGTGACCTTTTGTGACAATTCTTTGGAGATAAAGAGACCTTTAAGAACATTTCCCAAGCTTCTCACAACTTTCTTTTCCCCCCAATTGGCCATTGCAATGATGAACAAAGAGTTCTTACCTCTAGTTCTGTCCAATCCTTGCTTCAGGACTAAAGAACTGGAGTCCCAAAGAAGGAGTAGGGCATGGCCAGTGTCACCAGTCAAGTGGGTGACAGAGACTCTGGGTTCCTGTCAGGCTTCTCAGATGCCTGTTTCCAAGACCTAAGATCCTACCGTGGTTCACTTTGCTATGTTTTGAAGTGTTGGGCCTGTTCTGGGTTGTTTTTGAGACGATGTCTGATGTACCACAGGTTGCTTTCTACCTTACCATGTAGTGAAGGATGACCTTGAACTTCTGATATTCCTGTGTGTGCCACCATGACCCGTTTATGCAGTACTTGGGATCAAACCTCAATTTCGTGCATGCTAAACAGGCACTCTGCCAACTGAACAGAAGCCTAGCTCCTGCTTTTGAGCCTGAAGCTCACTCAGAACTCATAGTGTAGCCAAGGCTGACCTCAAGCTTCCGGCAATCACCTGCCTCGGCCTCCTATGTGTTGGCATTAGTCGTGGAGGTTCAGGTTCCAAGCATGAACATCTTCTTAGACCCCCGGGATGAGTGACACCCACTGGCACATGACATTGCTTCCACGCTCTACCATCATGCTCAAAACAGTTGTGAGTTCACCTAGAGGAGAGGGGAGGAGACACTGATGTCATAGCCCACTGGAAACACTCAAAGAATTTGCAGGCAAATTTTAAAGTGTCATGGCAGCCTCTCTTGTGTGTGCTCTCACCAGCCTAAGATACCCATAAGGCCCTCAAAATCAAGGTCCGATCTTCCTTACATGACCTCCCTTCTGCTGTGAGGACTGTACTGAAATCAAATGAGCAAACTCATCTGAGCCCTGGGTGAGAGTGGTTCCCTGCAGGATTCTGATCAGGCATGGTGGCTGCTTAGTCCCATGACCCTGTTTACCCCCTCTGCTCACCCCACTATTGGCCTCAGTCTCCTTATCTGCCTCACTGCTAGGTTCTATCCGGATCCACTTGCCATCCTTGGTAATGACAGCCCCATCAGAGGACACCAGCATCTCCTAGAGTTACCTCTCCCTGGTGTCTGCTTTGCTTACAGAATGGAAGTTTGGGACCCCTGGCATTATGGTAGATGGTAGCTGGTGCTGCCTAATCTCAGTCTCCTCTCACCAACATTCTCCAGCCTTGCTGCTCTCTTTCCCTCCTCCAACAAACAAAGCCCTTTCCACCTCCAGGCCTTTATACACATAGTCTCTCCATCTGGGAATACCCTTCCTTCCCATTGTGTGTAGTGTGTGTGTGTGTGTGTGTGTGTGTGTGTGTGTGTGTACATGTGTGTAGAGGCCAGAAGACAACCCCAGCAATTATTTCTCCGAAGCCATCTGTCTTATTTATCTGACCCAGGGTCTCTCTCACTGGCCTGGAACTCACCAAGTAGGCTAGGCTGTCTGGCCAGTGAGCCCCAGGGATCCACCTGTCTCCACCCCTCATAGCTAGGATTATAAACACACTCCATCACCACAACTAACATTAAGTGCAAATCAAGCTCAGATCCTCAGGCTTGCAAGACACACACACACACAGAGAGAGAGAGAGGAAGAGAGAGATACGCGCGCACACACACACACACACCAGCCCCCACAACTGCTCCTTGAACCTGCTCAGTGAGGCCTCTCTGAGCACAGGCTTCCCAGACACTGGTCTTTTCTCGCCAGTGCTCCCCCATCACAGCCTGAGTGACCACGACTTGTCCCACCTTTGTGTTGATCTTGTGAACAGAAACCTCATCTCTTTTGTTCACAGCTCTGCCCTGTGCACCTTAAGTCCTCTCTGGCCCGTGGACTCGGCTCAGCACACACCCCTAAATGAATGAACCATATGCTATATGGCTTCTGGGAGCAGAAGTCAAGTCTCTAACTCTATTTACTCCTGAAAAAGAAGACTACAACAGTCTCCCACAGTTGCCAGTGATCTTCCTGTCCACACAGGCTGTGATTTATGATATAGGATAGAAGGGATCAAAGAGTATTAGAGCTCCAAGAGGGCCCTCTGAGATCATTTAATTTCTCATTTTGTAAATGAGAAAACTGGAACTGAGAGATGCTTTGGGATTTTACCCAAGACCATATCCACTTCTTCATAACAGTATTTCTTAGTGTTTAATTTCTCTAATTAAACAAGCAATTGTCCATTGAAACAATTAAATCTACACAGAAAAAAAAATGCCTTATAGAGATTGCAGGGTCTCTGCCCTGCTTCTTAATCCACGAAGGCCCAGGAATACGGCTTTGTGGGTGTGCAAATCCATGTGCAGCTGTTCTTTCACTAAACGTGGATTGCCTTGAAAATTCCTAGAGATCTAAAAGCAAAGACTTTTTTTTTAAAGCAGTTTTGACATTCTGTCAGTCATAATAGGTCAAGACAAAGAATGCCACTAGATGCTCTGTATTAACAATAAGGCCAGAAGGCCAGGGGCTGGAGAGATGGCTCAGGAGTTAAGGGCACTTGCTGCTCTTACAGAGGACCCAGGTTCAACCTCTATCACTCACTTAGAGTGTAATTTTTCCTATAACTTCAATTCCAAGGAATCCAACACCCTCTTGTAGCCTCTGAAGTCACCTACTCACACAGACACACATACACACACACACACACACACACACACACACACACGCGATACACATACACACATACAGGCACACACATACACATAAAATAATAGACATTTTTTGGTTTTTCGAGACAGGGTTTCTCTGTGTTATACCCATAGATGTCCTGGAACTAGCTCTTATAGACCAGGCTGGCCTCGAACTCACAGAGATTCACCTGCCTCTGCCTCCCGAGTGCTGGGATTAAAGGCATGTGCCACCACCACCAGGCATAAAAAGATTTTTTTAAGAAAAACATCCACAGTGCAGTTAGATGGCTCTGAAGGAGATGTTCAGCATGACGTGAGATACCAATGATGCAAGGTGGAGAGGATGAGGATGTTCAGCAAGATGTCAAGAGAGACCCTCTATGAAGATGCTGGAGGAGAGCGCTCACCTTTGTGCAGGAAGCCACCAGAGGGAGAGCTGAGGACAGAGCCCTCTTCCCTGCTGGAGGGAAGAAATGATAGCCTTCAGGATGGAATAGGTGAACTAGAGAAACTGAGGGGTGGGACACTGGTCTAGAGTATAGTGAACAGAGATGAGATCAGAAAAGCAGACAGTGTTAGATTAGTACAGAGGCATCCTGAAGCACCAGGGTGAAGTGGAAGGGAGCGATGTGAGAACTGTTTTACAGTCTGCCTGCTGCTTGTCTCAACTCCCTGCTCACAACACAGAGAGGGGTTGATGCCCCACATGTCCTCGGGGGCCAAAGATCCAATCCAATGATCAACACAGACCTGGTAGAAGGGGGAGGGAAAGAGCCACCCTGTGCCCTCTATAGTTCACGGCCAACTTAGTCAACAGACACAAGTGAAAAACTCAGCTGTGGCACAGCGGAACCCTTTGGGTATCAGTGACAGGAAGTGTGACAGGTAGGACACACTGTGAAAATAAAGGAAGAGCTGAGCAAGGAATGTCCGTGGAGACAGAGCGAGGGGTCTCAGTGGAGACAGGATATGAGCCCTTTCTTGAAGCTGTTATGGACTGGTGTGGTGTGGGACGGGGAAAAGCTGTGGAGTAAGACAGCACCTAGCGGAGAGGAGTGATGAGCCAGCGAGAGAGACTGAGAATCGAAAGTGGAAGAAGAGAGTCTAGGAAGCCTAAGTCGGTGACCAAAAGGGCTGTGAATGCCAGCCTCTGCCGAGGACATTTGAGGAAGGACCCGGTCTCACCGATATTTGCAGACTGTAAACCTCAGCTCCCCACTTGGCAGCTGCTAGAGCAGGGCCATCCCTTCCGCCAAGTCCCTGTCTCCTCTTTAGGAAACTGACGAAATGCACGCTGGGATTGGAATGTGAAATACCCACCACAGGCTCCTGTGTTTGAGCACTCGGTCCCCAGTTCAAAGTGCTGTGGAAGTTTGGGAGGTGGAGCCTGGCTGGAGGAAGAGGGTCCCTGGGAGCCTGGTCCCGTTTCCTGTCACCTGAGGACATCCTGTGAGGAGCAACATCGGCTCCTGCTGCCACACCTTCCCCACCATGATGGACTGTAGTGCTTTTTGAACTGTGAGCCAGAATAAGCCTGTTCTCGACCAGTTTGCTTTTGTCCAGTATTTTGTTATAGCAATGAAACCAGAAACTATCAGGGCTAGCCATATGGGATGGTTGAGAATGAACTAAGACACCAAACACCAATGTCTAGTGTATATATAGTAAGTGCTCAATAAATCCTGGTGACATGTGACACTAATAGAAGATGATTTAGACAGGGAAGGGCACAGAACTATGGCTCAGAAGCTACTGGTTTGAGTTGTAAAAAGGGTAGGCTGGAGATCAGAGTGAGGAGAGCAATAGTAATTTAAGTATTTAAGTAATGTCTGGAGAGCAGGAATCCTAAATGCCATTCAACATAACTCTCTCTTTTTGGAGCTAAAACACGTGGAATTCAAAGAGGAGTGTCATTGTTGGAGCTGGTATATGACTCCCTATCTTCCTCCTAGGTTCGACCTTTGGACCTTTTCTGTACTCACAAACCTCACAAACTGTTAGCAACTGGGGACCAAAAGAGCAAAATGCACGCTGCATACTGACTTCAAGGACTTGGAACTTGTGATTCAAGCCAGGCTAGAACAAAATGCCATGCTGTTGACTCAAACTGAGACTGAGCGATCATTATGAGCAAGCTTTGCCCCCATCAAGCCAACATTTTCCAGCCTTGAAGTCCAAGATGGATTCATAGCTAAACTTGAGCTGTGTAGGGCAAATGGAGGGAACAGCCCCTGGACCTGCGACAACAGCTCATCCCTGTTTGATGCTAATTACACACGAAGGCTTGAATTAAGAAGACATCATTAAAAGTACATTAGGTTTAATTACGCAGCCGCGACAGTCAGGGAGAGGCACAGCTTAATGCAGAATGCATAATTAGATGAGACCTAATCCATTAGATACTTATTTGTTAAGAAAATATGTCTCATCTCTAAGTGTCACCATAGAATGATTTGGAACCCATTCCCAGAGAGGCCATTTCTTACCACCCATCACACCCTCATTGATACAGCCTATGGTGATATTCCACACTGCAGTGTTGCCAACTCCTACAAGGGACCAGGAGACAGGCTGTGTATTCCGCATGAACCTCCATCTGTCCTTTGATTAGTCTGACAAGAGTCCTGGGGTAAAAGTCAAGAGTCTTGGGTTCTGTCACCACCATAACTACCTCCTAGCTGGGTGATATTTGGGCATTCTCTTTAATCTATGTATATCTTGGTTTCCCCATCTATAAGTTATTTTAGTCATTGAAATTGTATCATAGAGCTGAGGAGTGGGTAAGTGATAAAATCTATGCAAAAGTGCTTAGAGTAGTGCCTCGGGTGCCTATGAACTTAGAAAATGACAGTTCCTATTCTCTGTCATCATCGTCATCATCACCACTGATATCACCATCACCATCACTACCACCATCAACAACATTAACATCAACATCATCACCACCACTGCCGTCATCATCATCACCATCACTACCACCATCAACATCATCATCACCATTGCCGTCATCATCATCACCATCACTACCACCATCAATATCATCATCACCATTGCCGTCATCATCGTCACCATCACTACCACCATCAACATCATCATCACCATTGCCGTCATCATCATCACCATCACCACCATCAACATCATCACCACCACTGCCATCATCATCATCACCATCACTACCACCATCAACAACATTAACATCAACATCATCATCACCATTGCCGTCATCATCATCACCATCACTACCACCATCAACATCATCATCACCATTGCCATCATCATCATCATCATCACCACCACCATCAACATCATCATCACCATCACTTCCACTACCATTGTCTTAGTTATTTCCCATTGCTGTGAAAAAGCACCATGACCAAGGCAATTTACAAAAAGAAGGGTTTATTTGGGGCTGACAGTTCCAGAGGGATAGGAGTGCACCACTCTCATAATGGGGAGCATGGCAGCAGGGAAGCAGGCATGGCACTGGGGCAGCAGCTGAGAATGCACAAACAGAAAGCAGAGTGCACACTGGGGATGGCACATGCCTTTATGAAACCTCAGTTGCACCCCTAATGACATATTTCCTCCAACAAGACGGTACCTCCTAATCCTTCCCAAATAGTTCCACCAACTAGGTGCCAAATATTCAAACATATGAGCCTATGGAGGCCATTATCATTCAACCTACCCAGGGCCCATCACCATCATCACCATCAACATCATTGTCATCACCATCATCCAACACCACTGTGTGAACAAATCATTCCCCTCTCTAGGCCTGTCTTCCTTCTTTCATAGGATTAGATGACCACACCTAGACATCCTAAAAGCATGGCTTATTCTGTTGGTTAAAGGTTGGTTGGTTGTGTTTTGTTGAGATGGCATCAATCACTTTGATAACACACACACACACACACACACACACACACACACCCCATTCAGTCTTAAACATATGGCAGGACCTACCTGAAGTTTCCTATTGTACTATGTACCCATGGACCCAGGTAAGAAGCTGTAGTCCAAAACTCTCTTTTAACTGCCTACCTCTATGAGCCACAAGACTCTGTGTCCTGTCTAGTAGGATTAACCCAGTGAGTATCCAAAGACTCAGCATGGTACCAAGCTCTAGCCTATCCTTCTGAGAACTGCGCCTCCTCTAGCAGCATAGCTTTACTTCTTTGTGCCCGTGCTTCTGGTTGTTGAAAGGATTAAAGGAGATTGTGGGTGAAAAGGACAGAGAATACCACATACAGTAAGTCCCCAGCTCAGAGTAGTATTACTACTTTAAAAAAGAAAGTCTTTGGAGAGATATGATCCAATTTCCTCATGTAATAGATGCTAAATCTGAGGTACAGAGAAATATTCATTAAAGTGCAAGCACTAGGACCTGTGTTCAACCCTCACAACGATGTTAAAACAACAAACAATAGAGATAGGTACGGTGGAGTGAGCTTGCCACCCCAGTTATAGAGAAACTACACTAGATGAATCCCAAGGACTTGCTGGCTATTTGATGGGCTACAAGCCAATGAGAGACCCTGTTTCACAAAAACAATGTAGACAGCACCTGAGGAACAACACCCAAGGTTGTCCTCCAGCCTTAGCCCATGCACGCACACACGTGTGCACTCACACACTGATAAATAAAGATTTAAAATAAGCTATATAAAGGATTCATCATACATGTTAAATTTTAAAAAGAGACAGTAAGAGAGACAGCTGACAAAGCAGCAAGCTGTAAAGTGCAGGTCTAACAGACAGCAGGTCTTGTCAATGCTAACCACGTTGCTCAGAGAACAGAGGAAGATTGCTCTTGAGCAGCCATGCCTGTGAGCCTAGGCTATGCTGAGCAGTGCTGTCCATGGGACTAGGCTGGCTGCCTGGCTTCCCTTGCAGATATCTCCCTGACTCGTGTCCTCTCCTTCATCCCACTTTAACTCGTTGTTCAAAAACAACTGCATTAGCCAGGCGGTGGTGGTGCACGCCTTTAATCCCAGCACTCGGGAGGCAGAGGCAGGCGGATCTCTGTGAGTTCGAGGCCAGCCTGGTCTACAAGAGCTAGCTCCAGGACAGGCTCTAAAGCTGCAGAGAAACCCTGTCTCGAAAAACCAAAAAACAACAAAAAAACTGCATTTTCCATACTAAAGTGCAGCAGATTACAGAGCTCTGAATGCTGTTACAACGTTTCTATCATATATTAATTGTAAGGGGGCTGGAGAGATGGTTCAGTGGTTCAGACCACGGACTGCTGTCCCCAAACACCCATGTTCAATTCCCAGCACCCACATGGCAGCTCATGTATTAATTATTCATAGTGATAGGTATAATGATAATATTATGGCATTTTGTATATGTATATAATATACTTTGATCATCGTTACCCACCACCATCTCTTGTTGTTCCCCCTTTCGTGCCTGCTTTCATAGTCCTCTTCCCAATTAGTCTCCCTTCCAATTTCATGTCTTTTCTTTAACCTAGTGGAGTTTGACGCTCCCTCAGGAACAGGCAAGATTGAGCAGACCCTGAGTGGCTTTAAGCCCTAAAAGACAGGACCTGCCACAGCCTAGATCCACGGTTGTTATATTTCACCCTAAGGACCTGTTACGGTCCACGGGCCAGGTGATTTGGTAAATGGAGTTCAAGCAGGGACCTCCAGTCTCAGTCTGAGGAGTTGGAAATGGCAACTTAAGTGGAAGTCTGAGAAGAGTGAAGAGAAATAAAACTGCCGAGCTCTCTCAGGGAAAGTAGCTCGGAGTCCAGCTTCCCCTAAGCTGTATGAAGGGTCTTGATAAACACTGCAGACATTTTGTTTTTAGATTTTTATTTTTTAATCATATATGTGTGTGCATACACGCAATGTACCCAGTGCCCACCAAAGTGGACAGAAAAGGGCACCAATCCCCTGGAACTGAAGTTACAGGCAATTGTGAGCAATCCAACATGGGAGCTAGGGAACCAAATTGAAGTCTTCCGGAAGGGTAACCAAGAGCTCTTAACTGTTGCACTAACTCTCCAGCCCCACCTCCTAGACGTTTGAGTGGAACACCCTAGAAGAGCTATGTCTTAGAAGAAAAGGCCGCCCATCAGACCTAGATGGTACCACGGTACTGCAGAACGCATCCCATTGTTGGTATATGGCACACAGATGAATTACATTGGATCTAAGGTGAAGGCCTCCACCCTACTGGATAGTGTTCGTAATGACAGAAGGGGCAATGCAGGCTGCTGGGGAGAAAAGGCACCAACAGTCTTTCTCAGCTGGGTGTTCAGGACCTTCGCGTGGGTGCAATAGTGGTACAATAGCTTTAGAGCAACCAACCACTGTATGATTCGATTTCAAATCAATTCCATGAGAAAAATATGCTTAGTACTGTAAGCCTAGGCCAAAAAAAAAAAAAAAAAAACCTATGACTGAAGATATCACAGGCTCCCAGGGGGAATTAATGCTGATATTAAGCTAAGTGGAGAGATAGCCAAACTGCTTCTAAATGCATTTATGATCTTAAACTAGATTAACTAACTATTAGTCTTTGCCAGAGAAGTTTCCTTTTAAGATTGACTTTTATTTTAATCACAGTATGCATATATATGTGGCCTTGTGCATGTGAATGCAGTACCCAAAGAGCCCAGAAAAAGGGGCTCAGATGTCCCGGAACTGGACTTACAGGCAGTTGTGAACCATTCCGTATGGGTGCTGGAAACTGAACTTGGATTCTCTGCGAGAGCAGTATATGCTCTTAACTACTGAGCCATCTCTCTATAGGTAATATAGAGATTCATAATTTGTCAAAATGCAAAGAATAATTGAATAATAAGTGGTCATTCCTAAACATGATACATCACCCACTCCAAAACCCAGGGAACACCATGAAGCGGGGATGGAAAGATTGTAAGAGGTGGCAAATGGGAAGGAGTCCTACGACACACTGTCTTCTTGATATGATGAGACTGATGTAATCATGCGTACACGGCAGGTACAGCTACCTCCACACAACCTGTACAAAAAATAAGATTGACAGTATGAAGGGACTCTTTGCGAAGAATGATGGGGTGTGAAAGAGGGGGTGGGAGAAGAGAGTAACAAAGTGAATATGTTTGCAATATATTACAAACATGTAGGAAATAGTCAAAAATTAAATTAAAATAAAGAAAAGACTACATCCTAAAGCAAAAGATGCCCCCCAGAAGTTTAAAAGCTAACTTAATATAGAATCACCCCCTCCTAGTGAAGCCTTGAGAATATCAGAGTGCTTCCAATAACTCAGCTCTCTGCATATAACAAAACAAACATCTTCAGAGGAAAATAACAGAACCTTTAACTCTCAGGAAGCTGAGGCAGGAAGACCATGAGTTACAGGATAACTTAGCTACACAGTGAGATCATGTCTCAAAAGTAGATGGCAGATGAATGTAAGCTCAGAGAAACCAAAGCCAACACTTAAGGTTTTCCTTTGTGTTGCAGGTAAATGACAATGGAAAACAGCATTCACTTGCAAGAACTGGCAAATCGTGGATCTTGCAAATAAGCATTTTGACATCATTTTGGGGATTTTGTTGTGTTTTTATGCTTGATTTTGGATGTTGGAGCAGAGTCTCACACCATTTTCCACACTAATTTTGAACTCATGGTGCCCCAGCCTCAACCTGACAAGTGCTGGAATTATAAACACGTACCACAATACTTGGCTAAAAAGATTATTTTTAATTCCTTTTTAAAAACATTTTAAAAGTTTTTCACTATTTGAATCAGAAACAATGATGCAGTGTGAGTTTATAATGCACATGACTAAAATATATGGCAAAAATGCATAAATAATAAAAACATATAACACAAAGGATAAGTGGGAAGATACACACCTGTCACTCAACCTTGAGAGGTAAGAAAAAAACATTTAGAATTTAAGAAAAGTCTAGCCTATATATAAGACTCTGTCTCAAAATGCCTAAAAAAAGATGGATATGACTAAAAATGGATGTGTATTTTTGGGAGGTTCCTATAGAGAAGCTGAAGCTATTTAATCCCAATTTAAATTACACAGCAGTGAGCTTTTTATTATAATTCTTTTAGTGAGCACTAAAAATACAGCATGATGAAATACTCAACATGGAGAGGAATGGGAAAACAGAAACAGTGAACATAGCAGGGAAAAGAAGAAAAATACTAACATGGTCAATGAAAATCTGCCCACATCACTAAATGCTCCAAAGGAAACTGGGTGAAGCACTCCAATCAAATGGCAGAAACTGTCATACTTGATGAAACAGGAGTCATGTTTAAACACAAGACACAGGAAGGGTGGAAATAAGAAGGGAGAATGTATTAAAGATTTGTGTAAGAAAGTCGGTGAGGGTTGTGTTAAACAGATCCCATGGCATGTATTAACAGAGATTAGTAGGTACTGTTCAGAGAGATCAAAGGACCGACTCACCAAGATGCTTTAAATTGTGGGTGTGCATTAACCTAATATCATATATTCAATATCTGGGAAACCAAAATTGAAAGCAAGAAAAGGATTGGACAACTTCACAATCATAGTGGAAGACACCAATTCCCACACTTAATAACTGATGTCACAAGTAGACCAGAACACCAGCACAGACAGTATGTGTGAGGAACACAGCCAACCAATTTAAACTAATTCTATTTAAAGCATCATAGCCAAGAACTGTGGAACACACAGACGGGAGTGCATACAAATCTTTTGTCAGAATAGAACACGTTCCACGCCATGAAGCAGAGATGATGTCATAGGTACCACATTCTGAATGCAACAAAATTAATTCAAAAATCATCAACTGTGTGATACTTTAGACAATTCCTAGATATTTAGAAATTAAAACACCATGAGCCAAGGGGGGAGCAGAAATGATTTCAGAATATTCTGAATAAAAGAAAAATGAAAGCAGAACATACTGAAGTTGCTGGGATATATTTAACAGTAAATTTTGTGGGCTTTGAGGGTTATGATGGGGAAAAAGAAATGTCTAAAACAATAGACAAGGAGCCCACAGTATAAAGCTGCAGAGGGAGCTGGCTTTCTTGAGAAGCCACACCCATGAGTGTGTCTTACTTTTTCCCAGAAAGCTATCTTTAATTTAACCCTTGTACTTAAAATCTTGGAGATGGAGAAATGCTTTTTAATAAATCCAAATTTAAAAAAAAACTACAAAGGAAAGAACAGAAAAATGAATCCTTAGTGAGTAAGTCTGGATGGTAGCTCAGGAGACAAAGTGATGTGAGTTTAATCCCTAGAACGTAGTATCAGGGAGCAGGGTATTGTGTGACAGGCCTGATCATTCTATTTGTAGTAGAAAATGAACTTTGAAACTTTGAATTAAGAAAGTAATTGAATGTTCTATGTGGAGTAGGAGCAAATGGGTCATACTAGGAGACACATGGAAGACAGTAGTACTGAGAGTAATATAGATTATGACAGCCTGGCTTAAAAGTTTTCAGAGAAGAAGAATATTAGTAAATGTCCTAGAGACTGTTTGGTGATATTTTGGTGAAGAACATGGATGCTTTCTGTCTTTATCAAAAAAAATCTGCCTGAGGCTAAACTGAAGGGTTCTGGATTAATGGCCTTGGCAGAGGAGATTTCAAGACAGCCTAGTATTGATATATTGACTGTGTGATGTGGTTATTAGTGGTCATTCTTATGCAGATCTATTAATAGTCACTCTTAGGCAGATCTATAATGAAAAGGAGCAAGTTCAACAAGAAAAAGCACAAAATGTAGTTTGAAGAGAAAATGAGCCCCAGGAAATGTAATGTTGGAGTCTAGGGCAGGGCTCAAGAAGCTATAAAGCTTCAAGAAGATCCTGATGCTAAATGGAATAAAGGGAGCAGTGACCTCAGGGTTAGACCCCACCCAATTATGCTTCCAACTTGTGAAAAGAAATTAAAGAAAAGCTTGGTCAGTGAAGGAAAACATCAACAACAGAAAGCTAGTGCAAATGCAATGAGTATTTATTGATCAAGTTCTAGCACCATCAATCAGCAGAACTTGACAGCTTCAAAATGTGATTATGGCTTTAGAGTCAAGGATACAAAAAAGGGGTTATGTACTCTCCCTCTGCAGCTAAGGGAAGCTGCTGAGGCAAGTCATGTGTCAGACGTGTCCTGGCATGGAGACCCAGAGAGGCCATGGAGTGAAGCTGCAAAGGTGAAGCCTGCATTGTGTTGGAGACCCCAGGATGTTGGAGATGCCAGCATGATGGGATACCTGCCAAGGAAAGCTGCTAACAGGGAATGGAACCAACCCAAGAGAGAGAAGTGTGTTGCAGTCAACAAAGTCGAAAATAGTTGGATCTCTGAAGAGCACTTTGACACCAGACATGGAGATGTAGAATTTGGAATGATGGTTTTTGTTCTTGTTTTGGTCCAGTATTTCTTCACTGTGCTCCCTCTCCTCCTTTTGGAATAATAATGTATATCCTGTGCCATTATATGTTGGAAGTATGTGATCTGTTTTTTTCATTTATTTTGATTTTACAGGGATTTATAGTTGAGAGATTTCTATGAGTCTTAGGAGAGACTGAAAGACTATGGGAACTTTGGGAGTTGCACTGAAAACATTTTTGCCTTATGATCTGACTACAAGCCAGGGAGTAGAATATGGTGGTTTGAATGAGAATGACCCCCATAGACTTAAATATTTGAATTAATTCTGAGTCCTCAGGAATTGGCACTACTTGAAAAGGATTAGAAAATGTGGCCTTGTTGGGAGAAGTGTGTCACTGGTGGTGAACTTTGAAGTTTAAAAAGCCCACGCCAGGTCTAGTGTCTCTCTCCTCTCTCCCTGCCTACAGATCAGGATGTAAAACTCTCAGCTACTTCTCCAGCACCATGTCTGCCTGGGGGCCACCATGCTTGCCACCATGATGATAATGGACTATCTTCTGAAACTGTAAGCAAGGCCACAATTAAATACTTTCTTTGATATGAATTGCCTTGGTCGGGGTGTCTCTTCACAGTAATAGAACAATGGCCACAATAGGTAGTTTTGGATGTGTTAAGTTATTTGGAATATTTAAGAACCATATTTTTTTTCAATTATGTTTATGTGCATTGTCATGGGCAGGGTGGAATGTGAACACATGTGAGGACAGGTTCACGCAGAGGCCAGAGTTGTCTGATTGCCCCTGTAGATGGAGTTACAGGCAGTTGTGAGCCTCCTAGTGTGGATGTTTGGGAGCCAAACTCGAGCCCCCTGCAAGAGCAGCCCATGCTCTTAACACCTGAGCCATCTCTTAATGCCTATAGCTAAGTCAGATTAAATACCGTTTTCCCAAATGAGACTCCGGTCACCCAGTAAATGTCATTAAAAAGCTAAGGAAGGAATAATATAAATTGTTTGTTATAAAACTTTTGATCATGGACAAGAAATGCTTCCCTAATAGTTCTGTAAGACCACAGTCACCCTTTATATCAGTTTTTTTTCCCATCTCAGTAACCACAGTAGTGGACAGAAACAACACGAGAGAGAAAGGTTTTGCTGTGGCTCACAGTTTCAGGGTATACAGCCCAACATAGCAGGAGGACCTGGTGGAGCATCTCCCTCCTTGCAGTGAGAGCCTATGGTGGTGGGCTTTCACGTGGTGGTCAGCCAGGAAGCTGAAAGCTCAGGGTAGATCCAAGGAGTATATATCTTATGAAGCCCACCCCTGATGATGATATCTGCCAACAAGACCCCAGGTCCAAAGGCTCCACCATCTTCAGAATAGCACTACAAGCAGGGACTGAGCATACAACATGCAAGCCTATGGAGGGCATCTCACATTCAACCACCTTGTATTAACCCCACCGGATCATGAATAAGACTACTACCACAGTTCAAAGCCAAATTTGAAGCCAACTTTAACTAAATACTGGTCAGACAGATGGGCTCTGGTCAGGTCCATACCCAGATTCCCAGGAAATGGCCCTGCGTCACATTTTGCAGGGGCTTAAGAAGATCAAACCTACAATTCACATTTCCAACCAGGTCCAATCAGGGACAAACATACATCCTAACATATGCCCTGCCTAAGTACATCCTGCCTACAACCATTCAGGGGCAAGCGCGCATCCTGACAAATTTCCAGCCCATGAACCTCCTGCCCATTTGCTATCAATCGCATCTAGTGTAGTTGGGTCAAACATACTTGTTTAGGGGAGTGAAAACATGGGTCTTGTTATTTACCATAAACATTTCAGAATTTCAGAATTTTAGAAACTATCTGTCCTTAGGCAAGGGGCTTATAGATCAAAGGCATCTTTGTTTCGTGGATCTCTTAGGCATAGTAATTAAAACTTAAAATGTACCTTGGGCTCTCACACTTGATGTCCAAACCTGACAGTGTTGTTATGAGAGAAACCTACAGATAATAGCCCTCATGAATATAGGTACCAAATCCTCAACCACATTTTAGCAAATTGAATCCAGTAAAGCATACTTATGTAGAATAGCCAAAACAAAAGAGAGCATACAACACATTATGTAATACATTATATGTGTGTGGGGTGTGTGTGTGTGTGTGTGTGTGTGTGTGTGTGTGTGTTAATAATGACCAAGCCAGAAGATCCTGGGAATTCAAAATTTATTTGGCAATCAAAATTACTATAACTTTCCATATTAAATAGAAATATCATTTATGATATCATACATGAAAAGGGGCATTTGACAAAAAATTAAGACTCATTAAAAATAAAGACTCTCTACAATCCAGAAACAGAAGAATGTCTCCTCAATCTGGTTAAGGAAGTCTAAAGAACCTTACTTAATATCATGGTTAAACACAGAAACGTCCATCTCCCCGGTGCTCCTCAGCACCACTCAACAGCCCTTTGCTGGGGAGAGTCGACAGTCTGTGGCTCTGGCTTCTCCATCCTTTGATTCAACCAGGAATGCATTGTGTATTTTCAGAAAAAGTACTGTAAGTAGTAAATGCATACAGTTTTTCTTGTTATCACCTATATGATTGGCACAATTATATATACAAAATTTATATTCTATCTGGTAGTATAAGCAATCTAGAGGTGGTTTTAATCATACAAAACAATGGACATAGGTCACGTACAAATGGTGTGTCATTTAACATAAGGAACCTGATCATCCATAGATGTTGGTATTTGTAATGTGGGGAGACTATTTCCTATAACCAATCCCACACAAGCACTCAAAAATGACCATGCCTCTTGATCCTACAATCAAAAGAAAAGACAGAAGGCTAGAGAGATGGCTTAAAGGTTATGATTGTATACTGCTCCTATAGAGGACCCAAATCAATTCCCAATAGTACAAATAGTAATTAATTTGATAGGGAGAACAAATAACTTTATAACTAAAACTATGAAACGTGATTGAAATAAGGAAGAGTGTGTTAACATCATGTACATAGGATTGAAGGCAATGCTGGCAAAATGGCCATTTTTTCCCAAATTTACCTGAATGAAGCAAATGAAATATCAATCATACTCCCAAAGGCTCCCTTTTTAAAAAGTGGAGGCAGGAAAGATGACCCAGTGGTGTAGAGTGCTTGCGGCTCTTAGAGAATCCAGGTTCAGTCCCTGGCACCCACATCAGACAGCTCACAACTGCCTGTAGCTCCAGCTCCCGGGGATCTGATGCCCCTTCCTAACCTCTACAGGTACCTGCACATACCCATAAAGAAATGATGATCTAAATTTATCAGCATTAAAGATGTCTCAAAAGACACCATTAAGAAACTTTGGACTGTAGAGGGACGGGGAGGGGAGTGGGGGGAAGGGGAGGGAAATGGGAGGCGGAGAGGAAGCAGAAATTTTTTAATTAAAAAAAAGAAAGAAACGAAAACTTCAGTATCGGAACAAGGCGATTCATTTTCAGAGAGACTAGCACCAAACACATAGATAGAAATTTTATACATCAATAATATAAAGAAAACTTATCCTCAAATGTGGCAACAAAATTTAATTACTTCATTAAAATGGATTCAAAAAAGGAACATAGCCAGTAAGAAAATTAAAAAGAAAGAAAGTACGAAAGAAAGAAAGAAAGAAAGAAAGAAAGAAAGAAAGAAAGAACAAACGAACGAAAGAACAAAAGAAAGAAAGAAAGTGAAAAAAGAAAAAAGAAAGAAAAGGAAATTTAAAATTGCTTGGCAATATCGGCTGTCAGAAAACTGTTAACTGTAAATTATATCCACAATGAGACACTACTCCATACTCAGTAGCTAAACAATAAGAAATGTCTGGAAATACAAAATGTTAAGAGAATGGAGAACCTGAATCCCCCGTTGTGGCTGATGGGAACATCAAAGGCTATGGATACTCTAGAAGGCAGGTTAGCAATTTTGTTCGTAGCAACTTTCTATGCACCTACTCTTTGACCCATAAATTCAATTCTGCAGTGGATAGACTTTAGTGTGACCCCAGACTATTCCTATTTCCTGCTATTGTGGCTTTCTACGATCCCCTCCCACTGAGTAACTTCCTTTTCTGTGACACTGGGTGGGTGTAGCATCTATGGTTAGGTTACAAAAGATTGCCACTTACATCTTGGTAACCTACTGTCCCGATTTCCTTCTCAGAGTGCATGGTTTAATAAATCAGGCTGACATCTTGGAGACGCAAACACAGCAAGGCATCCAGCCAACAGCCAGGAGCTGAGACATTTAGTTCAACAGCTCACAAGAACTGAATCTGCCCAGTAATTGAATTTAGAAGCATCCCTTCCCCACCAGGGACCTTCAAATGATGTCAGGGCTCTATGCAACACTCTGAAGCATTCTAAGACTCAGAAGAAAAAGACAAGCAGTGCTCACACTTCAAACCCACAGAACTGTGACATCGTGACTATGAGTGGTTTTAGTCACGGGTCCAGAACTCACCGAATAGTCTAGACTCGTTGACCAACAAACTTCAGGGATGCACCTGTCTCCAGCTGATCTCAGGTTCTAATGCCTACAAGCTATGTAACAACTTAACTATCTCTCCAGACCCCCAATCCCTCTTTATATTAAAGTATTCCTGCAGCCACCAGACAGGCACCCTTTCCTAATGGGACAAGTGACTAAGGATGCATGCAGCATCTACAAGTCCCCGCCAAGCCCCGGCTCACTGTCTTTTTTGCAGGACTTCAGCAGGAGGGTACCAAGCCTCAGTGCATCCCCAAGCCTCTCACAGAAGAGAATAGAAGTAGTTTCAGAAGGGAAAATGTCTTAAAGCTGCCTTAACAACACATTCTGTCCAAGGAAGAACCATAGATGAAAAACACAGACGAAACAAGAAAATCTTCAAAGCCAAATCCTGCCCCAGATTTATGGGCCTTGCATTAAAGGCTTGGCGCTGCTGTGCAGTTTCCCATAACTGCCCAAGGAATCCCCCAGCTGGGGTTTCTGCTCAGCCCAAGGGCGTGGGAATGGCCTGTAATCCTTGAGGAGAGCTTTCCTATCACTCCCTGGGGTAACTTGGGTATTTGCCACCCCGATTTGTTCTCTCCACTTTCCTCAGGAGAAAAGATGCAACCAGAAAATATTCCTGTCTGGGGTGGTTTGTAGGAGAAATGTCCTTCTCAGGTTCCTGGATTTGAACGTTTGGTCCTTAGTTGATGGAGCTGTTTAGGGAAAGTTATAGGACCTTTAAGAATTGAAGCTTGTTAGAGGGACTATGTCACTGGGGCGGGGGGGGGGGATTTATAGTGTCACCTGATTCCTGCTTTCCTTTGCTGTTTCCTGTATGTGAATAAAATGTGACCAGCCAGCTTCTGACTCTTGCTGTCATGCATTCCACAGCTGTTGTTATTTCTTGTCCCCTTGACAGACTTTATGCCCTCTGGAACTATAAGTCAAACTACACACTTTAACCCATAAGTTGGTTTTAGTCAGGACATTTAACCACAGCAACAGAATAGGAACTGATCCACCATCTCCCAGACAACATCTGAATCCTCCAGCTAGGATCCTCTAAAGACATCTTAGCAAGTCCCTCCCTCACCACCCTCCTTCCGAATCCCACTGCGGTAATCAAGAACGTTCATCATTGTGCTCCTGAGCTGTCAAAATTTTCATTGACAATCCCCCACACCTCACCTCAACCCCCATCCCCGGCCACACCATGCCTGGCCCCAGGCACAAATAGCTCACAGTTTATACAACATCGAGCCAAAGGACACCCCTGTTGCCAGCTACCGCTGCTCTGTGAGTAGCACCCAGCAGCTCTCAGGCCTGGCAAGTAGCTTCACTGCCTTTGGAAAGCGCCTACACCATCAAAAGCTGTACACAGTGAGTTTGCCGTACACGTCAATGCAAACCCAAAGTCATTGCCATGGCTAATTCCTGTGTGCCTTCTCACATTGGGGGGGGGGGGGATATGGGTGGATTTTTAACAAAGAGAGAACTTCATCTGACTCATGGGCTCTTCAGGCTTTCTGTGCTTTGTGGGTTACTAAAATGTAGAGTCGCAGCAGAATTGTTCATAGGTGTGATTTTACTGAGGCAGCAGAGAGTCACAATTTTAACTTTTATTGCAGCCCATAGTTGAAGAGGTGTGTGTGTGTGTGTGTGTGTGTGTGTGTGTGTGTGTGTGTGTGTCTCATTTTGTAGTAAGGGAGCTTTTCCCAATTAAGTATTTCCCAATTAAGGATACTGTTATGGTTTAGATATGAAATATCTTCCAGAGGCTTGTGTGTTTGGACACTAGTGGAACTGTTCTCAGAGGTTGTAAAATCATCCAGAAAGACCATCTAAGACCACCTTAGTTATTCTGCTATTGTTGTATAAGACATCACAACCAAGGCAACTTGTAGAAGAAAGAGTTCACTTGAGGCTTACAGTTTCAGTGGGTTAAGTAAGAGTCCATGACCATCACGACAGGGAGCGAAGCAGCAGGCAGGCAGATATGGTGTTGGAGAAATAGCTGAAAACTTATATCTGCAAGCATAAGGCAACTAACTGGAATGGCATGGGCTTTTGAAACCTCACAGGTCACTCTCAGTGATACACCTCCTCCAATAAGACCACACCTTCTAATCCTTCTCAAACAGTTCCACCAGCGGGGGAGCAGGTATTCAAATATATAAGCCTACGGGAGCTATTTTCATTCAAACCACAACAGGAGTGTATGGCCACATTAGCCGAAATGGGTGGTTCAGTTCAGGCCTCAATATCATATCTGTTTCTGGCTGAAATCTGAGCTTTCTACTTCCTGATCCATGGGTGCATAAGAAGTCTCAGCCACATGCTTCTGCTGCCACAGGGGCAAGACCTCTTCCTGCATTAACTGCTTAAAATCCCCTAAAGCTGAGCCTAAAAGAATCCTTCCTGCCTTCAACTGTTTCTGGTGGGCATTCTATCATAACAGTGGGAAGTAACTAACACAGACAGGGGGGAATGGGAGTGTGGGGGTGAGCCAACACAGATACAAGTTCCTTTGCTAAAGACCAGCTCACTGGACAATCAGAAGGCCATGTCTCCACGGCAAATTGCCCGCGGTGAAGGAATCCCTCCGTGGCATGAGGCCAGCAGCCTCCAAGGTGTCATGCAGGTGCTCCCAGGGCAGAACTGATATGTGGGCAGTTGTGTGAAGGAGGTCCAGCACAGGTCAGTGAGGAAGTCAGGGAAAGTCCCACAAGGAATCCATCTGATCTGTGTGTGGTGCATCTGGTTTAAATGAGAGAAATGGGGGGTGCTTTAAACTCTCTCTTCATTGCACATGAAATATAATGTTCTTTAGACATTGAAGTTGAAGATGTAGCTTAGTGGTAGAGCACTGGAAAGAAAGAAAGCAGCTTCCATGGAGGCCAGCAGTCCCTGTTCTTCCATGAACCCTAGGAGGAGTTTGGGATGAGCAAGATCTAAACTGTGAGCTGCTTCCCAGAGATCACACTTTGGCAGGTCTCGAAAACCAAGAATCTTCAGCTCCCCATACCTGGTAAGCACAACAAATGTACAGATGGCCCCAAACCATTTCAGAGTTACTGCAAAGACATTGTGGGCGGTAGTTGACAGCCAGAGATAATCAGTAGGCTGAGGTAGTAAGATTGTTTGATATATGACTTCAAGACCAGCAGGGACAGTGTACCTATGAAACAGCAAAAAAAAAAAAAAAAAAAAAAAAAAAAAAAAAAAAAAAAAAAAAAAAAAAAAAAAAAAAAAAAAAAAACCCACCACTAATTAATTAAAGTTAAAAAGGGTTTCCATGGTGAATTGACCATGGCAATCCTGTCCTGTGGTTAACAGGTTAACATATAAGTATCTATTGAAACTTTTCATCTTACCCTAAAGTATATCCTGGGTTGGGCTGTCTTCTACAGTGCATAGGAAGTGCACCACGAACCTGACTGCTGCACCGGGCATTGGCATAGGGCTGGGGTACCACTCTGGATAGAGAGTGCCAGGATACTGAGCATCGCATCCCATACATGACGAGCTTCAGCCTGCTGCTGCAGTGTGGGCATGACTCCTTGTCTACTGCAGACATAGGAGCAACTCCACCAGTCATGGAGGAGACAGACTCTCCTGCCGAGAAGGCTGAGGGCAGTTTAACAACAACAATGCTCTGGTGGCCAGAGGATAATGCCCAGTTGATTTCCCTGAAGACGGAAACCGGCACAGAGAAAGCATTGCATCTTCCAGAATGAGCAATTTAGATTAAATATGCCATACCAAGCATGTCCCTGACTTGAAGGTTAACTGGGCTGGAATGGGATCTAAAGGCAGCTCCATTTATGGACAGTCGGAAACATCTGAGAAGACAGGCAAGGAGACTGGAAACAAAGGCATTCTGAGGCAAGGGAGCTGGAAGATGGGTCCTAGCTAGAGGCAGCAGACACGGTACTTTCTAGTTTTAGTGAGCCAGCAAATTCCCCTATGGAAAGAAAGCATAATTTTGCTGCTGAAATGTCAGGAAAGGGCACCCAAAATGTCCATAGCCCCACCACCCACCACCCAAAGCTACAGTCAGAATATGGCTTCACGATATCTGCTCTAGGGCCATGTGCATGTGTGTCAGTGTGCATGTTCCATTAGATTACAGTCTCATGGTGAAGAATTTTACCATTAGATTACAGTCTCGTGGTGATACACAAATGAATAGAAATGAGTTAATTTAAGATGTAAGAGTTAGCTAGGAATATGCCTGAGTCATTGGCCAAACAGTGTTTCAATTATTATAATTTCTGTGTGATTATTCAGGTCTGGACAGTCGGGAAATGAGCAGTCTCTGATTACAGGCAATCTTCCTGCCTCTGCCTCCCCAGTGCAGAGACTACAGGTGTTCACCAGCAGACCTAGCTAGAAGTAAAAAGTTTGGAATGGACATTCCTGTTTCCTCCCAAAACATCACAGGTATAACTTTTTAGAACACTTGCTCAGAAGGACCAATTGCTACAGTGTGACTGGCACGTTGAAGAATAATTTTAGCATAATGCAAGCTTCTCATTTGGTCATCTGCAATTTCCTCTCGAAGAAACATCAGACATAAATCAGCCTCTCTCGGTATGGCTGTGAGGAATTCACAAGACACAAACACAAACTCACCTCGGACGTCCCACAAGCCTCAGTCTTTGCACAAGCTCGCCTTTGCTCCTGCGAACAGGGTCAGCTCTGTTGTGCTGCCCAGGTGAGGTGCTGGTCTCTCTCCTGAGTGCTTCAGTCATTGAGGGGAAGGACCAGTTCTCCATAGAGCTGTAGCCAGTGAGGGGTCAGGGCCAGTTCTGTACAGCCCTTCCTTCTCAGCCATTGGTGATATCAGGAGCCCTGACATCAAAACAGACCACAGTTGCAGCAGGACCATAAACCCAGACATGAGCCCCAGCAGCAGCCCAGACATCACCATGACCCCCCGTGGCACACATCAGTCCACTCCTCGCTGCTTTCATTTCCTTAGCTCTGCCTCTGTCCACAGGACATGAACCATTCTGGCTCTCTCTCACGCTTTCCCATAGTACACCATACATTTGCTCACTATAATAATGCCTGTCTTCCCGGCACCATGTGTGGGCCTCATCTGCCCCATCCATCCTGGCACTGGGCAGGACACTGCTTCCAAGAATCATAATGGCACCCTCCTGCCCAGTGCCTCAGGCTCATGGATGAACGTCTTCCTGCCCCAAGTCTGGTCCTCATTTTCCCTTTAAGCTTTGTGACTTCTTGCCCAATTTCAGGTGTCACAGTGACTCCCAGGAACATGTGTTACAAGACACATGGCCTTTAAAACAAACTGGATTCGTTGTTGGGGGCCAGACTGACCCAAGACTTTCTCAGAGGCCCTGATGGAAGGACAAAGGGAATATCAGTCCTATGCCCTTGTCCAGGAGCATACTTGACAAGGTCCAGTCTGGGGCTAGAGCCAGGGCCTTGAAGGAATCAGTTTCTGGGGCTCCAGCTCTTCCCCAGTCCTAATGCACCTGTGCCTGAGGTGCCCTGTGTGCTCTTTGACAACATTGTCTGATTTAGCTCACAAGTGAGCTTAGCCATTCTCCCCCTGCAGATGGTATGTAGCATGCTATGCTTCTTAATTGTTGGGAGCAGTGAGACCCCAGATCCTGAATTTCTTGTAATCCCCTGATCTGAGTGCCTACAGCTGCTCTGAGCACGAGACCTTCAGGAGTTCCTGATGGCAGGAGAGTGGTTTCTGGTGGGTTTGGCTGGGGCGTGGCTATCTCTATATAATCTGCCCCTGAACACAATAAAGGGGGCATTCTTAGGGAATTCAAGGATGACCCGTGTCGCTGTCTTTGTCTGTCTGTGTTTGTGTATTTTAACCTCCTGCCCCTTGCCCGAATCTCGCGAACTGGGTGCCAGCGCACCGAACACAGACACGGGGGCGCGGTGTGCGGCACTTAATAAGCTAGTTCACCGTTTGTCATCAGCTAGTGCAAGGCCTCCGGGTCCCAGCTATTGCTTTCATCTCCCTTATTCCTCCATCTCCAGTCTTCCCACTCAGCGTCTCCCCATTCAGGACCCTAACTCCTGTGGGTTCAGATCAATTTGTGGCTGCACCTTCCTTTCTCCGCAGATAGCGTCAGGGCATACAGTTGCCTAGCAGATTTGGGTTTGATCCACAGCTCTGCAAAACTCTTCCATGTCAGCTCAGAAAATTCTCCATATATGATCTGCCAGTGAGTTAGAGACCCAGGAGTCACTCTTGTGTGCCGTGATGAGCGGTGGAGCAACTGTTGTCACTGTGTGCTAGCTCTGTGACAGACAGGCGCTGTCTGTCATTCCCCTTGATTTGTCATGAAATGGACTAGCGCATTGCAATTCCACTTG
Source organism: Arvicola amphibius (assembly GCF_903992535.2). Classification (NCBI taxonomy): domain Eukaryota; kingdom Metazoa; phylum Chordata; class Mammalia; order Rodentia; family Cricetidae; genus Arvicola; species Arvicola amphibius. The sequence continues at coordinate 63,657,856 of NC_052050.1, read as the reverse complement.
CATTGTTCACGCCTATGCCCTCCACTCTGGCAGGCCTCATTAGCGGCTGCAGAGACTATGGTAAACCTACTACAGACACCAAGTGCTCTCTGTTTTAGCATCTCCGTTATGTTGGGGGCTGGAAAGACGGCTCAGAGGTTAAGAGCATGAGGTTTTTTTCAGGGCGACTCATAACCATGTATAACTTCAGATTCAGGAGATCCGGGAATGCCTTCTTATGATATCCAAGAGGACCAAACATGTACATGATGCAATGCATACATGCAGACTAAATACACACACACACACACACACACACACACACATAAAATAAAATATTTTAAAATGTCATTATGCTCCTTCCTCTTCTTGGAATGAGCTTGCTGAGTATGCATGTGTGTTTATGTGTGTGTTATATTTATGTGCACTTGTGTGTGAGAGCCTGCCTGAGTGTGACCATGTCCTCAGAGGTGTCTTCCTAGCCACTCTCTTTATTCCCTTGCTACAGAGTCTCTCGCTGAACCAGAATCTCATTGCAGCTAACGCGGCTGGCCAGCAAGCTCCTGCCTGCAGGTATGGGGTTACAGGCATGCATATGCTGTAATGCCCAGCTTTTATGTGCACGCTGGAGATGTGGCTCCAGGTCCTCTTGCTTGCATGGCAAGCACTCTTACCCACTGAGCCATCTCCTCTTCCTACTTATACAGAACCAGCTCCTGCTGAGTCCTGAAGAAGCAGCTCACAGAGATGCCTTTCTGGACTGTTCTGGGCCTTCCTGAGGCACTGCTGGCAGATTTTGTCATCACAGAAAGTTTTCCCTTCGAGGTTTTTGAGATATTCCATGTGCTTGTCCAGATCTTATTCACATGGATAATTCTTTCATTAGCCCTGTGGACCATGCGAGCAGCACTCCTGAGTCCTTAACTTCCAGCCAGTGCTGGGATTTGGACTGAACCTTGCATCAGCCCATAGGCGCTCCTTCGTCCTGGTCCCACAATACCACTACCACCTCATGATCACCGTTCTCTTGCACTCTTTTATTGGTATAATGCAATTTAATACAGATCTATGTAAAAAAAAAAGTTATTTGTGAGTCAGGTGGTGGTAGCTACACTACACAGTAAAACCCTGTCTCTCAAAAAAAAAAGTTTTTGTGTTTTATTTTGATTTTGAGCATCATAAAGAGTCCCATGCTGTATAAATAAGCCTTGCCCTCCACTTGAGAGTGGGGATACTTCCCATTTCTGACTTCTTCACTTTAAAATATCCACCTGGATGTTACTGGCCAAGCATCTCTAATCTGGAAATCCACAGCATGAGATGCTCTGACGGCTGAGCCTTTGAGCAAAAAAGTCCATGCCAGGTGTGATGATCCGCATCTTTAATCACAGTATGTGAGAGGCAGCGGTAAGCAAATCCCTACGAGTTCAAGGTCAGCCAGGTCTACATGGGTAATTCCAGGCCAGCTAGAGCTCTACATTGAAACCCTGTCTCAAAATAAAAATAAATTAATGAAATTAAATTTAAAAGTTTAGGATTTGGAACATTTTGAATTTTGGATTTCTGAAGTAGGGTCACTTAGCCTGTAGTTAGAGGATTTACACTTTATGTTATATCTTGGGTTTTTCCACTGTTTATATTCTTTACCTATGTGAGTATGCTGTTTGTGTATGTGTGTGTGCCTCTGTGTGTATGTGTATGTATGTATATGTGTGTGCCTCTGTGTGTATAAATGTATGTATGTGTATGTGTGTGTGCCTCTGTGTGTGTATGTATGTATGTGTTGTGCCTCTTTGTGTGTGCCTCTGTGTGTATGTGTGTGTGCCTCTGTATGTGTATGTGTGTGTGCCTCTGTGTGTATGTGTGTGTGCCTCTGTGTGTGTATGTGTGTGCCTCTGTGTGTGTGCCTCTATGTGTGTATCTCTGTGTGTGTATGTGTGTGTGCCTCTCTCTATGTGTATGTGTGTATGCCTCTGTGTGTGTGCCTCTGTGTATATGTGTGTGCCTCTGTGTGTGTGTATGTGTGTGCCTCTGTGTGTATGTGTGTGTGCCTCTGTGTGTGTGTATGTGTGTGCCTCTGTGTGTATGTGTGTGTGCCTCTGTGTGTGTATGTGTGTGCCTCTGTGTGTATGTGTGTGTGCCTCTCTCTGTGTGTATGTGTGTATGCCTTTGTGTGTGTGTGTGCACGCACACGTCATCTGAGGGAGCAGACAGGTACCGGCATGAGCATATGCCACAGTACACGTGTGAAGGACATGTCAGAGGACAACATCAGCTTCCAGTCCTCACCTTCACTTTGTCTAAGACAGGGTCTCATGTTCACTGCTGTGTGTGCCAGGCTAGCTGGCCCTTGAACTTCCAGGGATTTAGTGTTGGAGTTACAGACTTGTGTTGTGGGAACTTCTTCAGCCAATGGCCTTTAAGATAGTGGCCCACTTTAAGAATGGTCTCATGTATAAGTGCAGATGGTAAGTGTGCATGGCCCTTTTTACTGCTGGATTCACGTGCAGTTCCCAGTGCACACAGAGGGTTGTAGATTGCTATCCTTACTGTAAGTTTATCTCCAAAACAATAAACCGCTGTTATACTCCATTCTGGGCTATTGTGGAACTTTTTGATACAACTACAGACATAAGCTACAGCATCCAGCTTTAGGCGTGAACAATGCAAGTGGAACTGTGATGCGCTAGTCCATTTCATGACAAATCAAGGGGAATGATAGTGCCTGTCTGTCACAGAGCTAGCACATAAGCTAGAGGTTCAGGCTCAGGTCCTCCCAGTTTCAAGATAAGTGTTTTACCATTGAGCCGTCTCTCAGGCATGGTAATATCACTTTATTCCATTTAGTTCATTTATGGCCTAATATGGAATCTTCTCTAGAGAAAAACCATGTGTTGATAAAGGCATGCTCATTCCATGACTGCAGGATGGAATGTCTTATGTATGTTAAGCACATTTGACTCATGGTATGGTTTAATGGGTGGTCCTGGTTTGGTTGGCTAGGTTCGTTGCCTTAGTTTTTTTTGTTTGTTTGCTATCTCTCTGCTGATGAAAGAGGGTGTTGCTGTTACTGTTTGGGGACCAGCACCTCTCTTCAGGTTTATAAAATGAGTTGTCAAGAAATTAGCTGTGAGCAGCCAGGCAGGCCTGTCACCCTGTTGACTGGGTGCTCTGATCACCACAGTGACATCGTCTTATCTTGCTGCTCTAGCTCCATGTTTATCTTGTCAACTATAGCTGCACTCATTCCTGCTCTAGGTTCTCAAAGAAAAGTCTCCGCGCTACATAATAATCAACACACTAAACATACAGAATGAAGAAAGAATATTAAGAGCTGCACAAGAAAAAGGCTAAGTAACATATAAAAGAGAACTATCAGAATTGTACCTGACATTTCAATGGAAATGATGAAAGCCAGAAAGTCCTGGTCAAGCGTTATGGAGACATTTAGAGACAATGGATGGCAGCCCAGAGTACTATACCCAGCAAAACTTTCAATCACCATAGTTGGACAAAACAAGATATTCCGTGACAGAACCAGGTAAAACCAATACCTACTCTCAAACCCAGCCCTACATAAAGTACAAGAAGAAAACCTCCAACCCAAGGAAGTTATCTACATCCTCAAAAACACAGACAATAGATGATCTCACAGTAGCAAATCCCAAAGAAGGGGAAAACACACACAATAACATCACCAACAACAAAAACTAAATTAACAGGAACTAGAAATCACTGGTCATAAATATTGCTTAATATAAATAGACTCAACTCACATATTAAAAAAAACAGATTGGATATCAAAACAGGATCCACCCTTCTGCTGCATACAAGAAACACACTTCAACCTCAAAGACAGATATCACCTCAGAGTAAAGAGTTGGGGAAAAAAATTTTTTAATCAAATGGACCTAATAAACAAGTTGGTACAGCTATGCTAAAAGCTAACAAAATAGACTTCAATCAAAATAGACAAAGGACATTTCATATTAGTCACAGGAAAAAAATCCATCAAGAGGAAATCTCAGTACTGAACATCTATGCTCCAAATACAAGGGCACCCTCATATGTAAAAGAAACACTATTAAAGCTTAAATCATACATTAAACTGCACACACTAATAGTGGGAGACTTCAACACCCTACTCTCACCACCAGACAGGTCTCCCAGACAGAAAATAAGCAGAGAAATAAGGAAACTAACAGATGTTATGACTCAGATGAACTCAACAGACATCTATAGAACAATTCATCCAAACATAAAAAATATACCTTCTTCGTAGCACCTCACGGAACCTTCTCAAAAATTGGCCATATACTAGGTAAAAACCAAACCTCAACAGATACAAAAGAAAAATGTAATAACCCAATGTATCCTATTGAATGAACAAGGCTTAAAATTAGAATTCAACAGCAACACTAATTTTAGAAAGCCCAAAAACACATGGAAATTAAACAATGCTCATGTGAATCACCAATGGGTCAAGGAAGAAATAAAGGAGGAAATTAAATACTTCCTAAAATTCAATGAAAATAACCACACAACACACCCATTTATTTATGAGACACAATGAAAACAGTGTTAAGAGGAGAGATCATAGCACTAAATGACTACATAAAGGAGCTGGAAAAAAATCACACGCTAGTGAGTTAACAGAACACCTGAAAACTCTAAAACAAAAAGAAGCAAACCCACCCAGGAGGATTAGATGGCAGGAAATAATCAAATTGAGAGCTGAAATCAACAAAATAGAAACCAAAAAAAAAAAATACAAAAAAATCTTTGAGAAAAAGAGTTGGTTCTATGAGAAAATCAACAAAATAGACAAACCTTTATCCAAACTAACCAAAAGCCAGAGAGAGAATATTCAAATTAATAAAATAAGAAATGAAAAGTGGGACATAACAGCAGACATGCAGGAAATCCAGAGAATCATCAGGTCATACTTCAAAAACCTGTACTATACAAAATTGGAAAACCTAAAGGAAATGGACAATTTTCTGGATAAATATCACCACCAAAATTAAATCAAGACCAGAAAAGCAAATTAAATAGATATATAATTGCTAAAGAAATAGAAACAGTCATTAAAGGTCTCCCAACCACAAAAAGCACAGGGCCAGATGGTTTCAGCTCAGAATTTTATAAGATTTTCAAAGAAGAACTAATACCAGCACTCCTCAAATTGTTCCACACATCAGAAGCAGAAAGAACATTGCCCAACTCTTTTTCCAAGGCTACAATTACCCTGATTCCCAAACCACACAAAGACATTATTAAGAAAGAGAATTACAGATAAATCTCACTCATAAACATTGATGCAAAAAATACTCAATAAAATACTGCCAAACTGAATCCAAGAACACATCAGAAAACCCCTCCACCATTACCAAGTTGGCTTCATCCCAGAGATGCAGGGATGGTTCAACATACAAAAATCTGTCAATGTAATCTACCATATAAACAAAAAAAACCCACATGATCATCTCATTAGAAGCTGAAAAGCCTTTGACAAAATACAACATCCCTTAATGATAAAGGTCTCGGGGAGAGAGAGAAGGGATACAAGGAACATACCTAAACATAATAAAGGCAATATAAAGCAAGGCGACATCAAACTAAATGGAGAGAACTCAAAGCAATCCCACTGAAATCAGGAACAAGACAAGGTTGTCCACTGTCTCAATATTTGTTCAGTATAGTACTTGAGGTTCTAGCTAGAGCAATAAGACAACAAAGGAAAGCCAGCAGTGGTGGCGCACGCCTTTAGTCCCAGCATGAGGAAGGTAGAGGCAGACGGATCTCTATGAGTTGGAGGCTAGCATGGTTCCAGGGCAGCCTCCAAAGCTACATAAAATCCCTGTCTCAAAAAACTGAAAAGAAAAAGAAAACAAAAAGAGATCAATGAGATGCAAGTCGGAAAAGAAGTCAAAACCTCATTATTTGCTGATATGATAGTTTACATAAGTGACCCCCAAAATTCTACCAACTCATAAACACCTTCAGTAATGTAGTAGGATACAAGATTAACTCAAAAAAATAGCCCTCCTATACACAGATGATAAATGGGCTGAGAAAGAAATCAGAGAAACATCACTCTTCACAATAGCCACAAATAACATAAAATATATTGAAGTAACTCTAACCAAACAAGCAGAAGACCTATATGACAAGAACTTTAAATCTTTGAAGAAAGAAATTGAAGACAACACCAGAAAATGGAAAGATCTCCCATGCTCTTGGGTAGGTAGAATTAACCTAGTAAAACTGGCAATCTTGCCAAAAGCAATCTACAGATTCAATGCAATGCTCATCAAAATCCCAGCAAAATTCTTCACAAACCTCAAAAGAACAATAATCAAGTTCATATGGAAAAGCAAAAAAAAAAAAAAAAAAAAAAACAAGATAGCCAAAACAATCCTGTATAATAAAGGAACTTCTGGAGGCATCATAATCCCTGACTTCAAATTCTATTACAGAACTACAGAACTAAAAGCATCCTGGTGTTGGTATAAAAAAAAGACAGGAGGACCTATGGAACTGAATCGAAGACCTGGATATCAATATATCAACCTGGATATCTGTAACACCTACGAATACCTGATTTTTGACAAAGAAGCAAAACATACCAAATGAAAAAAGGAAAGCATATTCAACAAATAGTGCTGGCATAATTAGACATAAACATGTAGAAGAACAAAAATAGATCCTTATCTATCACTATGCACAAAACTCAAGTCCAAATGACTCAAAGACCTCAACATAAAACCAACTGCTCCAAACCTCATAGAAGAGAAAGTGGGAAGTACACTTAAGCACATTGGCACAGGAGACCAATTCCTAAATATAACCCCAGCATCACAGACACTGAGAGAAACAACTAATAAATAGAACCTCCTGAAACTGAGAAGCTTCTATAAAGCAAAGAACATTGTCAACAAGACAAAACGAGCCGGGTGGTGGTGGCGCACGCCTTTAATCCCAGCACTCAAGAGGCAGAGGCAGGCGGATCTCTGAGTTCGAGGCCAGCCTGGTCTACAAGAGCTAGTTCCAGGACAGGCTCTAGAAACTACAGGGAAACCCTGTCTCGAAAAACCAAAAAAAAAAAAAAAAAAAAAAAAAAAAAAAAAAAAAAAAACAAGACAAAACGACATCCTACAAAATGGAAAAAGATCTTCACCAACTCCACATCAGACAGAGGGCTGATCTCCAAAATATACAAAGAACTAAAAAAAAAAAAAAGTCATCAATAGAACAAATAATCAAATTTAAAAAATGGGGTACAGACCTAAACAGAAAACTCTCAATAGAAGACTCTAAAATGGCTGAAAGACACTTAAGGAAGTGTTCAACATCCTTAGCCATCAGAGAAATGCAAATTAAGACAACTATGAGACTTCATCTTACACATGCAAAAATGGCAAGATCAAAAACACTGATACCAATTTATGCTGGAGAAGTTGTGGGGTAAAGAGAACAGTCCTGCATTGCTGGTGGGAGTGCAAACTGGTACAGCCACTTGATAACACGATAGCAATTTCTCAAAAAAATTAGGAAAAAACCTACCTCAGGACCCAGCAATACCACTTTTGAGTATATACCCAAAGTATTCTCAATCATACCATGAGGACACATACTTAGCTATGTTCATAACAGCATTATTTATCATAGTCAGAACCTGGAACCAACCTAAATGCCCCTTGACAAAAGAATGGATAAAAAAGATGTGGTACATTTACACAATGGAGTACTATACAGAGGAAAAAATAATGGCATCTTGAAATTTGTGGGCAAATGGATAAATCTGTAAAACATCATATTGAGTGAGGGAACCCAAACCTAGAAAGACAAAGATAATATGTCCTTACTCATAAGTGGCTTTTAGACATATAGCAAAGAAAAATCAGACTACAATTCACAATCCTAGGCAACAAAATGAACCCTAAGAGAGACATACATGAATCTAATCTACATAAGAAGTAGAAAAAGACAAGATCTCCTGAGTAAATAAGGATCATGAGAACCATGGGAGAGGGTAGAAGGGAGGGGAAGAAAGTGAGGGGAGTGAAGAAAAATATATCTCAATAAAAACAATTTTTAAAAACCTGAGAGAGCCTGGGAAGAAATTCTAGACACAAAAGAACAGAGTTAGCATGGCTTCTTGGTAGCAGCATTTTCTTGGGTGTGCTCTGTTTGCTAGAGGCAAGAAGAGGCAAAATTTCTTTAATAGAAGGCTTCTTGACTCAGTGTTAGCAGCAAAAACTGTGAGGCTCCTTTAAGAGATGGCTTCCTGGTTCATGCTGGTGGCACAAATGGCTCTGGCTCTTTCTTGAGGTCCTGCACCTGAATGGGATCTGTGAGCAGAGTTCTACAAATTGTTCAAAGGCAACATAGACCTGTTGTGTCCCTGGAGTTGGGGAGGTAATCATGACTCCTCCCAGAGGTGGTGAACCTACCTCTGCCATGGTAGGTTTGTGGAGCCAACAGGCAAAGCCACAAAAATTTTCCTAGATATGACTGATTAGCATTAAAAAAAACTTTCCTAATCAGAAAATGATTACAGATACACACTAAGACAGATTCAGATTAAAATGATCTCTGAATGTGTCACAGTGTTGGATAAATGTACATGGGCTAAAAAGAAAGAATACAAACAATCATGGATTAAAAGAGTAAAGATAACAAAATAAATATTAAAAGAGATAGAGAAAATACCACATAAAGACAGAAAATACACAGAGTCTGGGTTATGTATACTATTGTGTTTTTTTTTTTTAAATTTTAGACTGTTAATGAGCTAATTGTTGAGAGACATTTGATTCTGGGGGCTGCTAAGCTAAACCATCATCATATATTTTAAAGGTATCTTGATTTCAAAATTTGAATCTAAGGCTATGTTTACTTTGGAAAAGAGATTGTGCTTTTGTTTCCACAGAACATGAGAACCTGTGGATTCCTTCCAGGCTAATGTGGTTTGATGGAATAAGTCCCTCAAAAGGTCTCCATGAACCTTAAAAATACTTTGCCTAACAAATAGTAAGAAACAGTTTAGAGAAAACTACACCCAAATTCCCAAAATGATTGTTTGTTTTCATTTAAAGGGGGATATGATATATAGAGATGAATATTTTACATTGGTATGGACTTTGGTCTAGAGATACAAATTTAAGGTTGATTTGTTATACTGTATATATGTATTTTTGCTCTTGTTTAAGGCATTGTGTTTGTGCAGCTCATTTAAAAATATAAAACTTTTAATTATATTAGTTAGGTTTTCTAGAAATACAGAGATATACTTCAGTTTGATATTCTTCAATACTTCAAAGACCTACATTTAAAAGGTTTTAAGAACTTGGACTTTTCTTGACAATGGGATATATCTGCTTCTGGCAGCACCAATTACTTCAGAGAGGTTGATGGGCATTGAAGAAACTCATTATGGAATTTGCCTTGTCAGTGTGGCAAAGCTAGCCATTTTGGCAAGAAACTGTTCTTGCCTGGATTTCTTGATGCTATGCTGTATAAACTGAACATGCAGGACCCACAGAAATATAACTGCTGAACTTGCCTAAAGAAGGTAAGACAGTCCTTCAGGGTTCCTGTTTCATGAAAGAGTCTGTCATATATTCTGCACGACACAGAAGAAAGTGACTGACAAATTGCCAATATAGGCAAAACAGTCTTCCAAGTTTCCTGTTTCATGGAAAAGTCTGCTGGATACTATGGGCCTGTAGGCTGAAGATGGGTCCCCCAATGTTACAGAAGAACTTTGGGTGACTGTCCAAGCAGCAAGATGTCTCTGTCAATTCTGGACTTTTGAAAGTTGCTTACAATGCACTTCCTGTTTACATAGGTAATATTATATCCTTCTGGGGTCTTTGATGGAGTTGAAGACAGACAGTTATAGTTATAGTTTTCTTTAGTTATGATAAAAAATAAGTTAGATATAAAACTTTAGACTTAGAAATATTATAACTGTAATCCTTGCTTGATACCTATTTTGTTATATGTAATTTAATTATGTTAAAGTTAAAACTTTCCTTTTATTTAGACAGAAAAGGAGACATGATGTGGGATTCCCCTCTGTATGCTATAAATATGTTTTATCACCATTGGTTAATAAAGAAGCTGCTTTGGCCTATGACAAGGGAGAATATAGCAAGGCCAGAAATCCAGAGATAGAAGAGGAAAGAAGGCAGAGTCAGAGAGATGCCATGTAGCTGCCAAAAGAGAAAGATTCCAGAACCTTATTGGTAGGTCACAGCCTCCTGGTGATACACAGATTAATAGAAATTAGTTAATTTAAGATGTAAGAGCTAGCTAGAAATATACCTGAGCCATCGGCCAAACAGTGTTGTAATTAATATAGTTTTGTGTGATTATTCAGGTCTGGGCTACCAGAAAATGAGATTCAGTCTCTGCCTACAATTATGTCTCTATATTCTCTTGGATCTCATTGAACTTCACACCATCACTGTTTTAAACTCTTTATCTGACTCAATGTGGTAAGGAGATCCTGGGAAGGGGCTGTGCTATAACAAAATACCACAGACTGGGCAATTAATAAACAACAGAAATTAATTTCCCATGGCTGTGAAGGCTGAAAAACTTGGCACATAACACATGCCTGTAATCCCATCTATACAGTAGGCTGAGGCAGGAGGTTTACCACCCGAGTAAGAAATCAAGCTGCTGTCTCAACTTCATTTTAGTTAAATGAAAGTAAACATTTGATAAAAGAATATGTATGTGTGTGGTATGTGTATGAGTTTTAATATATAAAAAAGACTGGCAAAATAGCTCAGTAAGTAAAGATACATGCTGTGAAGCCTAACAACCTGACTTCAATCCCCAGAATACATTGTTAGAGAGAACTAATTCACACAAGTTGTCCTCTGATCCCTATACTTGCACTATGACTTGTGCATGAGCATGCGTATGTACATACACATACACACACACACACACACACTAAAACACACTAATTAATGTAAGACACTCAACTATATAACAACAATGTCTCAAAAAATGAGAAAAGTAAACTGAATTAACAAGCTACATGATCTTTGCCTCCCTCGGGAAGAGATAAAAGTTCTGTTTTGAAGAGTCTAATAAATCCAGGTATTAACGTAATTTCTAAGGAAGCTACTAAAGGAATAATAATGTGGTGTCTAATTAAAGGCTGACATGAGAGAGAAATATAGTAATAAAAATCATCGATTTATCAAAGAATAAACAAAGAAAAGAGTAAATCAAATAGAAAACAAATAGCAAGATGATATCATTAAATCCCACTATCTCAGTAATTAAATGTAAATTGTCCAAATACTCCAATTATAAGACATTGATTAGAAGCTAAAATCTAATTATATCCTGTTTGCAGGACTTACTCTTTGTGTATAAGAACAAAAAAAGTGCATTGTAAAGGGAAGGCTAAATACATCCTCAGAAGAGAGGATGTGAGAAGGTGTAAAAGTAGGACAATAGTCTGCATCATGGTGAGAGTTTCCACTGACTTTTGCTAAGACCTGAGGACTTGGGGAAAAAAGGAAAATAATCAACAAAAGTCAGCAAGGTGCTGAGAAGATGGCTTAGTAGGTGTGCCTGTCACCTGACTGTGGGTTCCTAGAGCCCATGGAAAGCCTGGTGTGGCAGTGTGCATCTGTTATCCACAAGGAGATGGGAGACGGAGACAGGAGGACCCCTGGACACTCGTGAATCGCTTAGCCTGGCGTGTGCAGGAGGGAACAAAATCCAGACTTCAAATAAGGTGGAAGGTGAGGACCAACAGCGAAAGTTGTCCTCTGACCTCCACATGTGTGCTGTGGTGTGCACATGCCTGTACTCACACACATGAGTATGCACTCACATGCACGTGCGTGCGCGCGCGCGCGCGCACACACACACACACACACACACACACCCTTTTAAGTGGTAAATATATAGAGGCAATCCATCCCACTGCTCTAACTAATCTATACAGAATACTCTTTGCACCAGTCCAAGAACTATGACTACATTTTATTTTCACTGTGGAAATGGCTAAGGTGAGTGTCATGTTTTTCTGGGTAACCATACCCATGCGTGGGGTTCCTTGGATGTTCCCAGATATATATTCTCTCTTCCTCCTCCTCCTCCTTCTCTCTCTCTCTCTCCTTTACTCCCTCACCCCCTTCTTTATTTCCCATGTAGTTTGCAGTAACAGATTTGACAGGTCACTAGCTGGCATCTCTAGATCTTTATCCTTCTCTTCAGGCTACTCTGCACATACAGAATCACAGCCTATCCATACTTGAGGAAGACGAACAAAGCATTCACTTGATCTTAAAGCTTCCCTCCCACAGAGTGTGTGTTAGCTTCAAAGAAACATACCATCTGTACAGTGGTGAACCCAGGCAACAGTTCAACCAAGTGATCAAAATTAAAATCGCCAAAGACAGGCTGGGGAGATGGCTGAGTCATTGAAGTGATTAAAGGGACTGGCTGCCATGCAAGCACCAGGACCTGAATCCAAACCCAGAATCCACATAAATAAACCCAGTGTATTGAGGCATGATTGTAACCCAAACACTGGAAAGGCAGAAAGAGAAGGATCCTCAGAGGTAGCTGGCCACCTGGGCTAGTGTAATCAGAGAGCTCTATGTGCCAGAGAAAGATCATATCTCAAAAGACAAGGTAGACAGTGACTAAGGAAAAACAGCTAAGGCTGTCCTCTGACCTCCACATGCACACATAAATACACACACATGCAAAAATAATTCTCCAGAAGATGGCAAATGAATAAGGCAGTATCTCTGATGTGGTACCTGGAGTGGCAGATGGATGCTGTGTGTCTCTGGGTGTGATATTGTGTTATAGACTATTCCAGCCAGGAATGACATACAACCAACCATGATGAACATGTGATTACAGGGGATCATCAAAATTGTTCTTCTCCAATACCAAAGCTGAGGAACTATTCCATGTTAAAGACTAAGGGGGTAGCCGGGCAATGGTGGCGCACGCCTTTAATCCAAGCACTCGGGAGGCAGAGGCAGGCGGATCTCTGTGAGTTCGAGACCAGCCTGGTCTACAGAGCTAATTCCAGGACAGGCTCCAAAGCCACAGAGAAACCCTATCTCAAAAAAACAAAAAAAAAAAAAGACTAATGGGGTAGCACAATGGACTGACTACATGACTAACAGCCAGAACCTATCCTAGAGGGCGTGAGTGATATGTGGGACATTGTTATTATGTTGATTTACAGTCCCTTGTCAGTTAACAAAATTAGAATATGAACTAGGTAGAGAGTCCATCAATCGTAATTTTTCTAAAGTTAACAACTACACTTCAATTATGTAAGAGAATATTCATATTCTTGGAAAATATACAATGAGCTTTAGAAATAAAGGTACATATTGTCTCTAACAGTCTCAAAGAGCTCAGGGAGTATGGATATGTGTATGTAGATACACAGACACAAACACACAGGCACAAAGATACAAACACATGGAGTAGAGAGAGAAAAGCAAAGCAAATAAAAAACCATAATAACAATTCCAGCAGAGTAGAACATCTTTGTGCTGTGTTCCTATCTTTTCTATGACCTTAAAATTATTCTCACAAATGAAATACTTTACAAAAACGAGAGGGGAAAAGAACTATGGTTTACTACACAATAAGTTCAGTTTTTCCTTCAAACAATGGTTTTCTTTTAAGTCAGAGAGACAGCTGAAGACAAAACCATGGTAAAGAAGATCCTTGGACCAGCCTCCCACCCCAGCCTGGGGGTCTGATTCCATGAGTCCGTCTGTTTAACCAATTGTTTATACTCTCAACAGAGGGCACCGGTCAATGCAGATACACACAATTGATCAAACTTTTAAGAGCAAGAGACTGGCTCTAGACAGGACATGTTTATCAACCCACCCAACCCCTGTCAAGGTTCAAAGAACATCACAGCAGAAGGGGTGGAAAGAACCTAAGAGCTGAGGATAGAGAGGAGTGCTAGGAAAAGCTGTCTTCTGCATGTGGTATGAAGAGTTGTGGTCACAACCTCACAACAGCTCTGGTTACCCACACAAGATCAAGTAAGTCAACATTCCTTCATAGACAGGGTTAGGTGCTCTCCAAGCCCCACCCCTTATGAAGACTCCGTTGGCTGTTGACAGCTACGAGGGGAGGGAGACTCATTCTTTCTTGAGTGTGTGGCCACTGGCAGGTGTCCCACATTCCAGTGGATGATCCCCACCCCAACCCTGCACATATGAGCTGCACTTATCACCCACAATGTCCAGTTACCCTCCTCCATCTCCCTCTATATCTTCCCTAGCACAACCCCCTCTCCCAACTTCATGGGATATGGGGGTTGAATATGACCACACTTCATTGTATACATATATGACATTCACAAAGAATTAAAGCAAAGTTCTCTAGGCCAACCCAAGGCTTCAGCAGCTTAGCCCAAAGCCTGAGGCACTGGAGACTTAAGGTAAAAGACATTCCCACATAGCAGGAGAATGTGATTTCTTTGCAATCCCTCTTTTAACCTCTCTGCAGACATCTGACATCGGGCTGCTTCTATATGACCTTGGTCTGTCTTCACACAAATCATCTCTTCACACCTGTTCATTCATCTACCCCATAACCAACACTGCAGGCTCCATGGTCAAAGACAATGGCTAGTAATAAGACTGGGCTAGAATTTAATAGAGTTGTTACTATTAATACAGTTCTTTCCCATTTACAGTCAGTGACTAAGAGTGTTTTCAATTAACCCTACTGATAAAAAAAAAAATTCCTTGGAAAGTGAATTAACTGATTTAATGGAATTGACTAACGTGATTATATAGTAATGGGAGTGGAATGCAAATCTGACAAAAATTATAATGTTACAAGTGACTGGAGTTTAGAAAACATGACCGAAAGGAGACCTTCAGACTCGAGTCGTTCCTCACTCCCGTCATTACACCTGATCCCAGATCCCCAGGCACACCCTGACCTACCACGTGTGCTGTGCTCTCTCCACTGCTTGAGTCTTCTTGTTCTCCTCCCCACCCAACCCTAACCCTACTGTCTCCACTCTGTGAAACCTACATCAGCGTAGACAGGATTTAAGGGTCTGGACATTTAAGAAAACTGGAGGGGGGGAACAGAAGGTTTATTCCCTCAAACAGACTCATTAGTCAGAGAGATTGGAATAGTAGGAATCCACCTCTCCAAGCGTGTTCTTGGGTGATCAGGGAAGCACAAACACAATGTACACTGGTGTTCTTTGCTGTATACATCTGTAAGAGCAAAATACTGAAACCCTCGGTGCCCTATAGCATGGAATGGGTTACACAGTAGCCCCTCATTCAAGGCTTCTTTAACCAATAAAAGCCATACTTTTGAACAACTTTTTGGGTGTGGAGATGGGCTCAGTGGATAAAGTGTCTATTGCACAAACATAAGGAACCGAGTTCAGATTTCCTATATTCATGTACAAAGCCAGACATGGCTGAGCAGATCTGTAATCCTAGCAGGGGAAGGGTGGGGCTGAGACAAGAGGACACATTGGGCCTACTGACCAGTCCGTCCTTCTGAACCACCAAGTTCCAGGTTCACAAAGAAAATGTGTCTCACAAACTAAGGCAGACGCCAGGTGTAGTGGTAGGCACCTTTGATCTCAGCGCTCAGGAGACAGAGCCAGGTGGATAAGTTTGAGGTCAGTCTGACCTACGTAGTGAGTTCTAAGACAGCCAAAGCTATATAGGGAGACCCAGTCTCTAAAAAACAAAACAACAACAAAACCTAAGGTAGAGAGAGAACAATATCTATACATACATACATATATGTGTGTAACAATTAAGAAACAAGGCTATGAATAAAAAATTAATTTAAAAAACCCAGAGTTTCTTCTCTCTCTTTCTCTCTCTCTCTCACATACACACACAAACAGAAAGAGAGAGAGAGAGAGAGAGAGAGAGAGAGAGAGAGAGAGGGAGGGAGGGAGAGAGAGAACTTCCTTCTATGGGGAAATATTCAAAGTGCTCATTAGGCTTTTTGTCAGTTGACACAAGCTCAGGTCATCTAGGAAGAGAAAGCCTCAGCTGAGGAATTGCCTGCATCAAGCTGGCCTGTGGCCAAGCCTCTGGGGCACTACCTTGACTAATGATTAATATGGGAGGTCCCAGACCACATCGGGTGGGACCACCCCCAAGTAGGTGGTCCTGAGTGTATAATAAAGCAGGGTGAGAAAGCCATGGGGAGCAAGCAAATTAGCAATATTTCTCCGTGGCCTCTGCTTCAGCTGCTGTGTCTACTTCCCTTCATCATAGACCATAAGCTGTAAGATGAAATGAACATTTCCCCCCCGCCAAATGTTTTTGGTTATGGTGTTGATCACAGCAATAGGAAGTAATCCAGAGAGTAGACACGTTGGTTTTTCTCACCAGCACACGGCTCAGCTTCTTGTTCTCTGTGGTGGTGTGATGTGTGCCCTTAATGTCTACCAGAAAGCTGAGCACTCAAGACTTGGTCCCCAGCTCATGTACTATCAGCGGTGGTGGGAACTTTCAGAGATGGAGCCTCATTAGAGGACCTCAGGGTCACTGGAGGCACACCCCTGAAGGGCTGTTGGGGCCCTGCCTCTACCCCTCTCTCATCACCCAGCTGCCATGGTGTAAACAGCTCTGTTTCACCTGTCCTGAGTTCACCCTCACTAGAAACAGTGATGGGGCCAAGTGGCCATGTGGTAACACCTCTGAAGATAGGCAAATCTCTGCTCAGCAAGTTCTTACCTCAGTCAGATCTGATGGGAAACTGACTTCGGGGAACTTGAATTCATCTCTACAGAAAGCTATGTATGCATAGTAAACTCCTGGATATCAGAAGGGGCTCTGGACCATCAATGTGAGCACCACCTGGAAGACTGTAAACACCATGTAGTGGGCACCCTCTTAATCTCCGGAACCAAAACTGCTGAAGACAGAGCCTGGAGATCTGTGGTTTAACAAGTCCTCGGGGGATTAAGATTAAACATTTAATATGTGCAATCTGTCAAGAACTGTTTGCACTTGTTGGGAAAAAGATGAAGCCCCTGACCTCAGACTCAAGCATAGGTGTCTCAAGTGCCTTCTGAGACCCTTCCCTGGGAAAGGCTGGACCCCTGCCTCATGATAAAGAGCTGCAAGATGCTAAGAGTAATGTTTTCTGGGGGAAAAAATGGACCTTTGAGAATAGCCAGATGGTGAACCAATCCCAACAGAAATTAGTTACTATTTCTTGTCCTGTGGTATAAAAAAGCCTGCGGTGGTGGTGAGAAGGTGAAAGTTCACCCATGAAGAGAACTCGTCAGGGTCCCCAGCATGACAGTTGCAGCAGGGTTTCCCGTGCCATTTCTCCCACATGTTGTGAGCACCTGGCTTATGCTATTATTATCCAGCTGCTGCTTTTATCTACCTTCTACTTGGTGTTTGTTCTTCCACTTTTTCTTGTTATATGCCCAACAAAGTCCCCCGTCCTAAGCCAAAGCACAGTTATTGTAGTTCATTTCCCATATAGAACATACTGGAAAATCAGCCATAACAGAAAAAAAACAATTCCAGAAGAAGGAGAGATGGCTCAATGGTTAAAAGCACTGGCTGCTTTTACAAAGGACCTTGGTTCAGTTCCCAGCACCCACGTGGTTGCTCACATCTGTAACTCTAGTTCCACGGGATCTGATGCCCTTCTAGCTTTTATGAGTACTGCATGCATGTGATTCTCATACAGGCAAACACATGCACGAACCAAAATAATAAAATAGTTATTTTTTTAAAAAAAAAAAGTCTCCATATGTAGCCTCAGTTTTTTCTCCTGTATCTGTATTAACATACCCTGACAAAAGGCACTTGAAGGGAAAAGAGTCTGTGTTGGTTCATAACTGCAGATTACACTGCATCATGGTAGGGAAGCCCCCATGACAGCTGCTTGAGACAACTGGTCACATTACATCCATATCAGAAACAAAGAGCAATGAATGTATGGAGACTAGTGTTTGGCTCGTTTTTTTGTTTTTGGTTTTGTTTTTTTTTTTTTTTTTTCACTTATACACTGCAGGATGCCCTGTCCAGGGAATAGCCCCACCCACAGCAAAGATAGATCTTCCCACACAAATCAATGTAATTAAGGTAATCCTCCAGACATGCATGCTCACTGTTGTCCAGGTGATTCTAGATTCCATCAAATTAAAACTAACGCTGACCACCATCCTGATCACAGAATGAACATATTACTTGGTGGATGCCAATGAGGTGTAAAGCAAAGCTGAAGTCTACTAGCAAAGGTATTCCATGGTTCACAGTTTATGTGGGAAGAGATGCTCTATCTGGTCCTGTGTAGTGTGTGAGCATGTGTGCACTTGTAAATGTGTGCACATGTGTGCATGTGTGTGTGCGTGCACATGTGTGTGCACATGTGTGGGCTGGTGCATGCATGCACATGTGTGTGCGTGCACATGTGTGTATGTGTGTACATGTGTGAATGTATGCATGTGTGTGTGCATGTGAACATGGCACCTGTTGCCCCTTGAGTCATGTTTCCTTATTAATTGAACTAGAAGATGATAAAGCCAAGAGACAAAACATGGGACAGAGGTGACCCTACAATTCTGTATTTGGTGATACGGTTTAATCTATCTCTTCATTTTATCTCTGAGCTTGAGCTGGTTATTTTATTACTTACTGCTAACTCTCTATTCCAATACAATATGATCCTGAGTACGAGGGACAAATTTAGCTCAGAGAAAAATACTGGAAGAAAATATATTTAACAAGCAAAGCCTTGTTTCATCTTGATGGAAGGCTTATAGAGGTTTATTTCCCCAGTAGTTTTCCTAATTGTTATAACACAACCTTTGTAATCAGAAATATATATATATTCAAAAATAACAGAGAGTTATTTTTAAATACCTCATTTTTAAAAAGAATGGAGAACCAATAGAGCCACAGATAATAGCACAGTGGTATGGGACCCTGGACAGATGGTAAAAACCAAGGAAGCAGGAACACAGAGTGCTCAGAATCAGTAGCAATGAGGTGTTAAGCAGACAATTAACACTTACATTCTAAATAGCAGCTGAATATAAATGAGAGCAGATGGGGCTCAACAGCTATGAAAAGACCTAGGGCAGGACAGCCATGAGAGAAAGATAAACAAGCAAACATTTAGAGAACTGAGACTTGCCCCTGGGAGCACTGGCTCAGTTTACAGCTTCTATTGCCTGTGACCCTTGTCCCAACTCATTTATTCCTGGACTCAAAGGTGTTCCATCTATTCCTGGAGTATGACACTCCGTTAATACCCACCGCATACTACATGCTCCCAGTGCATCAAGCACTGAATAGCTATTTACACATATGTCTAGTTTAACATTTATTTCATTTTCAATTTATGTGTATTTACAGGTGTGCACGTGTGTGCAGTGCCCACAGAGGCCAGAAGAGGGTGGCAGGTCCCCTAGAGCTGGAGTTGCAGGCTATTTTAAGCAGCCTGACATGGGAGCTGAGAACTCAGGTCCTCTGAAAGAGCTGCAAACTCTCTTATCCACTGAGCCATCTCTCCAGTTCCTGAATATACATTTTAATTTGTATTTACTTACATATATGTATGTTTATGTTGATGTATATACAGGTGCACACATGTGGTAATACACAGGTGCAAATGTATGTGCGTCTGTGTATGTATACATGTGGATATCAGAGCTCACTCAATCTTGAGGTCATTCTTCATGAATCATGCACATTTTGGGGGGGTTGCTTGCTGGCCTATTGGTTTTTGTCTCTCACTGGAACCTGAGACTCACCCTTTATGCTCACTGCCCAGCAAGCCCCATGTCTCTACCTCTGAGCTCTGGGAATATCATCAGGTTATAAGCATACACCATCTCCTCACCTTTTCCTTTTTTTTTTTCAATGCCTGAGTTCTGAGGATTGAACTTGGACCTTCATTTTAGCAAGACAGACATTTCAGCAACTGAGCTACCTCCCCAGCCCCTCAAATGCGGAAGTGGTGCTGCTTCGGTGAATTTCCTGCAGTGCAGGTTCAATTATTATCCTGATCACACGGATTAGATGGCTAGAATTTAAGACTTATACCCAACTCCAATTTATGTAAGCGGGAGCTGGTGGAGCTGGAAGTTGAATGTTTCGTGCCACAGAACCTGCCAACCTTCCTCTAGACATCCCAGCAGCCGATAGTGTTTGTAGAATTTATAAAATGTCGTCTTGCACACTGCCCAAGTTTCTGTGTTGCTGTCAAAATAAAGACTTCAGAGCCTTCCCATTCTTTGTTGTCCACGAAGTCTGTGCACTCTCAATCAGAGATAAATACAATTATTGAACGAATCTCCCTGACAGAAGGCGATTCAGAGCCTCTCAGAGGATGAGGGAGAATAAGAAAGCTTAGGACTCAAAGCTCTGGGTGGATAATCAGTTTGATAAATACGTTCCCAGGGCTCAGAGTCAGTGAGCACTAAGAGGGACTGCCCATCACTGAGTGAGCATGATGAAAATTGGCCAGACAGGATCTGAAGACGTCCAGCCTACACCTCCAGTCCTGATTACTGATTGGAATGACTTAAGGACGAAATTGTACCATACCAAACAGTGCTGGGGAAAACCGGCATCGGCCAACCAGGAGAGCAGAGTCACAAGAAATAGAAAGGATCGGTAAGGGAGACATATATCACAGACTTATTCTTTAAGCTGGGCATAGTGGGGTACTCCTGGGATCTGGCACTCAAGGAGCTGAGGCAGGAGGATCACTACATGGCAAGACCCTGCTAAAAATTAAATTAAATAAGTGAATGTATCCTCTCACTTGCTCCCACCCAGTATCCCTTCCCAAGGGGAGAAATTTTGACTGTGAGGAAGGGGCACAAACCATCTAGAGAGAGCCACAGTGGCACGTCATGGTGACCCCCTATGCTAACTAGTTTTTATGTGAACTTGACACAGCTAGAGTCATTTTGGAAGAGGGAATTTCAGTTGGGAAAAAAAAAAATGTATCCACAAGATTGGCCCATGATGAATTTTCTTGGTTGATGACTGTCGTGGGAAGGCCCAGCTCACTGTGGGTGATGTTACTCGTGAGCTGGTGGTCCCGGGTTCAATAAGAAAGCGGGATAAATATGTTGTGGGAAGAGAGTCAGTGAGCAGCACTCGTCTGTGGCCTCTGCATCAGCTCCTGCCTCCAGGTTCCCGCCTCAACTTCCTGCCCTGACTTCCCTGGGAGACTGACTTACAAGCTGTATCCTGAAACACTTCCCTCCCCAAATTGCTTGTGGTAGGTGGTGTTTTATCACGGGGAGAGAAACCCTCACTAAGACACCACCCTAAGCTAGGAAGGAACCCACGCATGCTCCACCATTTGCTTCTAATGAGATGGCGCCGCTCCTTTCCAACAGATGCCAACTTGGGAAACAGTACCAGGACAGCAAGGCTGGCCAAAGAAATCCTCAGACACAATCAGGAGTTCCACCACTACCAGGTCCCGCTCCAGACAGGCCGGTATTTGGAACCACATCTGCCGTCATTGCCACTGAAAGCTTCTTGCAGACAGAGCCTGCTGTCGGCTGAGCTTTGCAGGCCAGGAGCTGTGGGGAGAGTATCTGCACTGGGAAATGGAGAAGAGGATAAGGAGTGGGAGCCAGCTGGCTTTTACACAATTGAGCTCACTCGGGTAAACAAACGTTCTAACTTAGTGTCCCTCCTGCCGGCACAGTCCTAGCTGGGGCTCTGACTTTCCATTTGCACTCTATTTGGCTTTTAGGAGCCTTAACATCTGGTGATATTTTGCACCATGTCAGAGATCTGATAACCAAGAAATCTCTAGAGGGGCTAGGTAAGGTGACTCAATGGGTAAAGTATCTGATTTGTAAGCACAAGGGCCTGAGTTCAAGCCCTAGGACCTCTGAAAGAATCCAGGAGGGTGGTATGTGTTTGTAATCGAAGCATGGTTAGCTCACTGGCTAGCCACCTCGCCTAGCTGGCACGTCTCGGGTCCCAGCAAAGAGACCCTGTCTTAAAAATGATATTAATAAAAACGGTTAATGGATCCTGAGGGAAAATATACAAGATTGTCCTCTGGCCTCCACATGTATATGCAAATATGCATGCATACCTGCAAATATTTACACACACTTACACACACACACACATACAAAGGCACTTCTAGGATTACAAAAGAAGAAATGGATAATATCTCCCACCCTATTTGATTATAAATTCAAATGTACAGATGCTGGGTGTCTTCACCAGGGACCTGACAGGGTGCCCCTCGGTGATGAATGAACAAACCTGTATTTTCTAGAAATGAATTAAAATCTCAGGTAAAACAGAACCTGAGGAAACCCCTTCCCAACGCAGCCCACATCAACCAGACATCAGAACAAACGAGAGAGTACACTCTATCTCTGTGCATCTGCTTCACTTCAACTCCCGATCCAGAATTTCCTGCTCTGTTGACGACATCTGGAATGGTTCAAACTTCCCTGGCTATCCGATTCCCAACATTCTTCAATCCAACATGTAACCTAAGGAATAATGATCTCCAAGTGTTACCAACCATGTAGAAGGGAGCAAGGATAACCCATAACAGGACTGGATAGTCCATGGCATGATTACAGCCCAGAACCAGCCATACACTTAATCCATCACAGGGACCTCTTGGCCAACATCTGTGAGTTAGCCACTGAACTCTGAAACATCAGATATGGTGGAGCGGGCACTAACTGGGTGACTGCTGCAAGACAGACGCCACACCAGGTGGTGACTGCGGAGATGAGAGTCGACATGAGACACCACTGGAGGGGTTTAATACAAACTAAAAATATTTTGGTACTCAGGAGGCTGAGACAGGGGAATGAGCATGAGTTTAAAGCCAGGCAGGGATACAGAGTGAGATCCTCTCTCAACGTGCCTTCCCCAGAACAAAAGAAAGAGTAAGAAGAGATGTGGCTTGTGAACTGGGTGTGGTGGCACATGCCTGCAACCCAGCACGGGGAACAGTGAAAAAGGTCAGTGGATGCTGAGGGAAAACATACATGATCTGCAGATGCTCTCCTCATCTGCAAACTGTGGGGAGGTTCTGAATTCTCAGGAGGTGGGGCCTAGTGAAGGAAGCAGGGTCATTAAGAAACCACCCTTAGAGGGCTACTGGACCTTGGAAATGCTTCTTATCGCCAACTTGGCAGGACTAGAATCACCATGGAGACAAACCTCTATGTCTATGAGGAAGTTTCTAGACTAGGTAGAAAGACACGCCCTAACGTGAGTAGCACCATCCCGTAGACTGGGGTCCTAGCCTTAATAAAAGGGGGGCTGAGCCCCAGCATCCCTCCCTCTCTCTCTCTCTCTCTCTCTCTCTCTCTCTCTCTCTCTCTCTCTCTCTCTCTGCTTCTGGACAGCAGATCCAGTGTGACTTCCCCAAGCTCCTGCCACCATGCCTTCCCCTTCACTAGGAACTATAAACACTCAAACTGTGAGCCAAGAAGCCCTTCCTGCATCAAATGACTTTTGTCATGCAGCCTGTTACAGTGGTGGGAAAATCAACTGGTCCAAAGCTTCAGCCCTTCCTCTTCCATTTCTTAACCACATGATATGAACAGAACTTCTCCAGCATAGGTTCCCCTGTTCCTCGTATCTACTTGAGAGGAAGAGTCTAAACAAGCCTACTGAAATGTAGCCTATGTCTAACTGGGGCAAGAGAGGCACAGCAGAACAGCAGTAGACCATTAGAGTGGGGAATGATTGGGAGATCTGTCATTCCAGGTGCTGTTTCAGAAAGGCTGGACTTTCCAGGCTTTAGAGAATGCACTGGTCAGAATAATCCTCTCCACCTTGATAATGATTTGTTGAGGAAAAAAAAAATGATTGTCACAAAAGTTGCATGCTTTTGAGGCTTGACTTTGATGTATAGTCTTGTTTCTGAAAGGCGTTCACAGGCTGTGAACAGAGGGTGGGGAATCTTCGCCTTCTACCAAAGAGGAGGGACACACATGAGACTTCAAAACAATGTCAACAATAAGAGCATCAGGCTATCAAAAACAGATAGGGTACGGTGGTTCAGGCATATGTTCCAGGTGGTAGGGGCAGGAGGATTACTGCAAGTTCCATGTGAAAATAGTCTGTGTCATGAGTCCCAACCTGGCCAGGGCTATGCCGATAAACTTGTCTCAAAAAGACAGACAAAAAATAATAATAAATATAAACAAATAAATAAATAACAAGCAGAAAGCAAAGGCTGCTCTGCGCCTCTGTGCAGACTTCTCTACACCTCCACTTTCAGTTATTCAATGAACAGTGTCATGAAAATCCCATTACACAGATTAGGAAAATGAGACCCTGTAGGTCAGTGATTTGCCCAGGGTCATGAAGCTGGTGAGGGAAGGAGGACCAGTGCCCATCTGCCTCTGAATGGGGGCTCTCACTGACCTGTGCCCACAGATTTCTCCTATCATCTGACAACACATTTAAATGCCCAGGCCTGTGTGGGATTGAGCATCCTCTAAGATGCTCTGAGATGGTCCTGGAGCGTGCAAGGATGAAGGAAGGATGATGACACGTGGATCTTAGAGAAAAGAGGGGATCCTCTGCTATGGAGACCTGAGATCTTATAAGCAGTAACCTCCTGCTTACCTTAGCCTCTCTCAGGAGAGGCTCTGTGGCCTTGATCACCAATCCTGACACATTTCTTCTCTCGAAATGGACCAGAAGTTGGCAATACATAAGAAAAAAAACACAATTAAGTCCCAAAGAAAAAGCTCCACCGAGTTCCTATTACAATTGGAAGCCACAGCTGTAGGAAATGAACAAATGTGGAGCCTTGATACTGATGGAAGCGCTGATTCTCAACTGTGCTAGAAAGCTTCATTAGCAGGGTGAAGAGCAAGCATGAACTTAATTGAATGAGAGAGAGCAATCACCTCCCAAGCAGCTACGGATAACCAAACAGTACCAAGAAACACAACACTGGTGAGGGTGAGAAATAATCCCTGGGCTGCAAAGACCCTCCACTGACCTGCAGATACCCCAGCACCAGAGGAGAGAGACAGGAGGTCACCTGGTTCTAGCCCCCGTGGGAATCCACTTTGGATCCGGGCCCTCAGAATCAAGAATCGCAATGCAGTTAGTGACAACTTTTAAATCAATGGCAAACATGCCATTTATATATACGTGTACTCAACTCAAATACTGATTTCAAGACTCACTGGTGGGCTCTGACCTGCACTACTGTTGAGCATCTGGGTCAAATAACCCACCAGGCTCTTGTCCTAACTGGTTGAAGAGACGAACATTGAACACAGATACGTGGCATTCTAGACAGAGGTGGATGAGGAAGAGGAAGAGCAACGTTATTATGAGCAGTCATGATGAGGCAATCCCTGGGATGAACCAAAGCCCCTTTTGAAAGGAATTTTGATATGGGATCAAAGGTTCTACAGAGGACAGCTACGCAAAGAATAGGTGCAACCCTGGTGCTGGGAGAGGCATCGTAGGAATAGAGCCCCTGCCCAAACCACAGTCAAGTTTCCCCACCTGAAATAATCCAGACCAAATGCTCCACTGTGCTGCTCGAGCTGACGGGACTGGTTTGAAGACCTGGTTTGGATCCCAGCTCTGTTTCTTATGAGCTGTGTTATGTGGGGCAGGTTGGTTCAATTTGTCTTACTTATCAGGAGAGAAGGAATTGTTCGGGGTACCTGCTTCATCTAGTCGTGCTAGGATTAAATGAGGGTGAAGGGACCTGGAGCAAATAAACATAAATTCAAGTTAAATAGCCAAAGGAAAGGACGCTGGTCAATATCTTCAACATGCCCCACACAAGCACCTCCTCTCCAAGGCTGTCTGAGCAGAACCCAGCTGTGCACCTGACTTCCAAAAGTGCTTGCTAGGCTTGTTCATCCTAGTACTCCAACTGTAACAGGACCAAGAGCTGGAGACCCCCACTCTGCACACAAAGGAGGCCAAGAGGAAGACAGACAAGTGACCCCTCCCTGGCCCTAGCTGCCATCTCGGCATACAGTTCCCTCCATCCTGGAAAATTTTCCAGTTCTACCCAAGGATACAGTAGGCTTCCTCAGACAATGCTAACCATGAGATTACACTGTGTAGATGCAGAAGCCTGTGGGTGGGCAATGTGAGCAGCCTAATGAGATTAAAAATTCTTCCAGATTTCAAGTCGGGCGGTGGTGGCTCACATCTTTACTCCCAGCACTTGGGAGGCAGAGACAGGCAGATCTCAGTGAGTTTGAGGCCAGCCTGGTCTACAAAGTGAGTTCCACGGCAACCAGAACTATTACACAGAGAAACCCTGTCTTGAACCACACCCCCAAAAGAAGTCTTCCAGATTTCAAGGGGTGTCAACAGATCAAACACCAGGTTCAAGACACATTGAGAGTTAATAGTAAATTATTATGTTGGCCTGAGAGACATCTCCAATATGACATTTTTACAAGGTGGGTCTCTAAAGGTGAACTTGATTGACTCTAGAAGGCATCTATCATAAACCCATGGAATCAGGGACAGAAAAGCTATTATACACCAAGCCTAATTCCCCAGCATGGTGGAGACAGGGGATCTTGGCTGGGCATTCAAAAACATGTGCCACTAAGAAGAAAGGTTAAAGGTGAACAGGCCTGCTAGCAGAGGGTTATCACCACATCTAACTCTCAGATGGTCCTCTCAGCAGCTCGGCAAGGTAAGCAAGATTGCCAGCCCCACTGTATGGATTAGGAAACCAAGGCTGAGAGGATTATAGCGATGAGAATCAAAAAAACTGTACCCAGAGGGGATGAATACCACAAATCAGGGGAAGAGCGGGAGAGCTGCAGGAAATGGGGGAAGGGATAACAGCGTGCCTGCCATGGCAGCGGAAATACAAAAATGTAAGAACCAGAAGGTGAGAAGGTGCGCTATGAAATGGTTTATTCTGGCACTGTTTCACATGAACTCACAGTAGCTGTGGCAATCTATGTAAGAGATAGATAGATAGATAGATAGATAGATAGATAGATAGATAGATAGATAGATAGATAGATGATAGATATAGATAGATAGATAGATAGATAGATAGATAGATAGATAGATAGATAGATAGATTATAGATATTTACTATGATATATTTATCCAGTCAAAAATTCTAACATGGGTAGGAGATGGATTACTAAGGCCCCACTCCTAACCAAGGCACTGGTGGCAGCTGGTGGCTTCAAGAGGAGGGAAACTCTCTTTTCATTGAAGGTGGGGCCACTAGTAGGTTGCCCATGCTCCAGTGGACAGCCCATACCCATGTACGTATGGGGAACACTGATTGGACACAGAAAAGAAGGACATGAAGTTGGAAGGGGAGAATGTTGGGAAAATGGCTGGGGAGTGGGGACGTAGCAATATGATCAAGATACATTAGACCCGGTATAAAAGTTTCAAAGGATAAATGGAAATATTTTTAATAAGATGTGTTGGTAACAATGCATAACAAGCCTGTAGAAAAGGAGCTGTTGTTGGAAATACACTCACCCCTGTCTACCCCTAGAGGATGCTTAGGATGCTGTTACACTGTTGCCCTGAAAATGTATTGGCCAGCAGTTTACTGTGGGCCAGGGACTTGTCCACACACTTTACAGAAATAGAAACCTTAACATTTAATCTTTGCATCCACCTTACAGGATGAGTGCTGCCATCACAGCTGAGAAACCCATGTCCAGAGAGTTAGGATGGTGCAGAAGCTCACACAACCAGCAAGTCTGGGTCAGCATGCCACATCAACCCCCTAACACTGCAGCATACCAACTCCACAGATACCCTGTGGGAAGGGGTAAGCGTCCATTGGCTCAAACCATGGTGTCTTAGCATCATTTCTGCTGCCATGAACTCAAGATAGTCACATCACATCCACAACACGAGCCAAGAGAGATGAGTGCATGTGTGCTCCCTTGCTCACAATATGCTCAGCTCCATTTCTCTACTCTGACGCAGTTCAGGAGCCCCTGACTTGGGAATGGTGCTGCCCACGATGGGCTCAGTCTTTTCACATCAATTAAGAAAATTTCCACAAACATGCCCATGGGACAACAATGTAGACAATCCCTCATCGTGATTCTGTGGCATTGAGCTGACAATTAAAGCTAACTATTGCACGTAAGAACTTAGAGAATTCATACTAACTGGGATTAAGCTGTGCCCAGCAGGCTGCCTTATCTAGCCCATGGGCCTGCGGCTCCTCTATCCACTTGAGTCTTCACTGAGCACCAGCCTTCTGTCAGTCACCATGCTGGCCCTGGGGCTGCAGTAAGACTCCTCCTGCTGCTGAAAGTTTCAATCAGTGCACATAAAAAACAAAACAGAACAAGGAATGTAAATGTAATCGTGGCTGGCAGTCTGTGCCAAGAGAAAAAAACAAAAGCAGAGAAGGGACATGTGGTTTAGAGGATGGTCAGGGAGCTCGCTGAGAAAGGTGACCTGGGAGTGACATCCTGAAGCAGATGCTGCTTCAAGCCACAGAGATACCTAGGGAGTGAGCTCTTGGGTAAGAGCACCTGTCTGGGCCCTGTGGTGGGAACAGTTGAGGGGAGCATAGATGGAAAAGGTAGGAGATTGTGTCAGAGGCCACAGAGCCTGGTGACAAGGGTCTGTGGGTCATTGTCAGTAAATGTGGGCTTCGTGTGTGAAGGATGCCACTGAGAGTTGAGCAAAGTGACAACCCCTGGCCTAATTCAGTAACAGGACATCTCTGTCTGCAGTTTAGACAACAGGCTCACGGGCAGGGGTGCGGCAGGAGGCTGGCTTGGTGGTAAGACAGTTCTGCTCTGAGGTTCTTGACTTCATCCCTGTGCCTTCCCTCACATGGTCTCAATTCATCTCTACTTAAAGAAATCAAGATGGCTCAGTAGGTAAAGTACTTGCTGCAGAAGCTTGAGGACTTAAGTTCGGATCCCCAGCACCCACATTAGAAAGCAGATACAGTTTCACACAGTTCTAGCCCCAGAACTGGTGGGAGGGCACAGATACATCCCTAGATCTCACTGGTCAGTGAGCTCCAGGCTCAGTGACCCTGTCTCATAAAGAAAAAGTGAAGAGTGATTTAGAAAGACATCTTGATAACAGCTTCTGACCTTAGTGCACACACACACACACACACACACACACACGGATCTCAGGATATATGACTGCAGGGTTTGCCGTGTGGTTTGCTTCAATCCCCCAATGAGTCAGGTACTAAATTCCATCTTGAGTCTAATGTGTTTTTATTCCACACCCAGCAATAGAATAAACCCTCCTAGCCTCCACGTCTGCCCGGTTGCCTTCCTCTGAGGGCTGCAGGCTCAGATGACAGCCCCTGGGCCACCACAGTGGCAGGCTTGGATATAAATACCCTTGTGTGTCGGTTCCCAGCAGACAGATGGCACATCCCACACACCATGGGGAAGCATATCAGAAAGAAAAAGTCCTGGAGCTCAGTCCTCGCAGGACTCTACGCCTCTGGAACAGTGCATCATGGGAAGGGAGGGCAGAGGGTCTCGAACAGAATTGATTATTTATCCAGCTCTTCTTGATGCCCAGCACAATAATAGATGCCATTTGGGAGAAGGAAGAAATAAAAGTTTCTGTTGTCAAGGAGATCAGAATCCAGGGGGAATGACACACACCTGTGGGAAGAAAAGACAACAAGCAATCTGGAGCTGAGGTAGCCCCACACAGGCAATGTCAGAGGCTCAGAGCTCAGGGAACTCAGAGGGGGATGGGGCGATGAAAGAAGTCTTCAGGTAGGGAAGAGAGGAGCTCAAGAAAGAAACCTGGATGCTTTGTAAGAGTGGTCACCAAATTCCCCAGTTGTCTGTGCATTTATACCTGTCACAGTTTGAATGACAAGTGATTCAGACACACATGTGTTTGAACACTTGGTTCCCAGCTGGTGGCACCATTTGAGGAGATTATGGAATGTATAGCCTTTAGGATGTATAGCCTTGCTGGAGGAAGTGTGTCACTGGGGGGGTAGTGGGGGAGGGCTTTGAGAATTTATAGCCTGGACCCACTTCCCGTTCCCCCTCTCTGCTTCCTGTGTGTGGATGAAAATGTGACCAGCTAGCTTCCGGTTTCTGTCGCTGCTAAGCCTTCGCCACCACAAAGGACTCTATCACTCTGGAACCATGAGCCAAAGTAATATTTTCCTTCATAAGTTCCTTTGGTCATGGTGTGTTATTATAGCAACATAAAACTATCCAGTGCAGCGCCCTTCTCATAGCAACATAAAACTATCCAGTGCAGCGCCCTTCTCATAGCAACATAAAACTATCCCTTCTCAGCGAGCCCAGCACCACTGGTAACCTTTGCATGCACCTGACACTTTCGCATGATCGCCTGTCTCTTTCTCCCCGTATTTCCTACGAGAGGGGTGTTTTTTCCCTCGGGACTGAAAAATGCAAATAAGGCTCCTGTTCAGTTCTTCCTGGCGTGGTTAAACACTTTTACCAAAGGCACCATAGGGGAGGAAAGGGTTTAATACAGCTCATGCTTCCTGTCCATCATGGAGAAAAGTCGGGACAGGAACTCAAAGCAGGAACCTGAAGGCAGGCTTGCTTACTCTCCCATGTGGCATTACCTCTAACCAGGGTACTCGATCTCAGCCAAGAAGTACAACCAGAACCATGGAAGGATGCATCTTGGTGGCTCATTCTTGGGCACATGCTCAGCTAACTGGCTTATAGCCCAGGACCACCTACCCTGGGAATGGTGCTGCCCACAGTGGTCTACACCTCTTACATCATCCCTAGTCTTTTGGTTGGCGGGAGCTAGAGACCTGTTAGTGGCCACAAAGATGTTAGCTCACATACAGAGGTCAACAAAAAGTGGCTATTTGAGGGGAGGGGCTAGAGGAGCCCCAGGATAATTTGGCTGTGGACTTGCAACATTCCAACCTCTACCCATCAGTGACGTTCTAATCAGCTACTCATCCTGCTGGATCTGCACCAGCACAGCTGCCCACACACAGCCAGTCAGAGCCTGGCCTGCGTCACCATTCCTCCTGCTATTTCCCAGCGCTGGACTATTCTAAGCCGCCTCTGAGGCCCCACAGGACTGAACCCAGCGTTATCTCCTACACACAGTGGCTGCCTTGTTAAAAGGCAATCAGAGAAGCTGACGTTAATAAATGTTAACACCCTCAATGTGGAGTCAGGCAATTAAAATCCCTCCTCGGGACCTCTGAGACCGGCCTATGGAAAACCCACCCGCTGCCTTAATAAGCTCGGGTCATCACAGGACACGCAGAAAACAGGGAGAAGGGGCAGACATTAAAACTATGAACCAGGAGGGAGGAAACCAGCAAAATCCTGTCCTTCAACAGCCATCCCTCCTCCGAGGATCCCACCCAACCGAAAAGCAAGGTTGTTAGGGGGCCTGAGAAGTCTTCCAGAGCTGTGGTGCTCAGCGCAGGGTCAAGGACGCGCTCGGGGAGGGCTGACTGTGGGCTCCATGCCTAGTGCTCTCTACTCAGTGGTCTGGAGTGGGCCCGAGAGCGCGGGGGGTGGGCCAGTATGCAGGTGGTGCTGTCAACCTTCCTTTTTCACATTTACTGATTCGGTGTGTGTGCGCACATGCCATGATACACATGCGGAAGCCAGAAGGAAGTTTCTAATGGTAGTTCTTTCCTTCCACGCCCCCGTGTGGGCTCTGGGTATTGAATTTGGGCCATCAGGTTTGATGGCAACTAACTGAACCTCCTGAACTGTCTTAATGACCCCTTTCTTTCTTCTTTTCTTTCTTTTTTTGTAAAATACTATGTAACCCAGACTAGCCCCAACCTGGCTATCCTCCTGCCTCAGTTTCCATCATCCCGAAGGCCAGATTAGAGGCAGAATCCATAACTCTCGCCTACTGTAATCCTTCCACAGAGACTCAATGAAGGGCACAAGGTCTGCCCAGGGTCACACAGCAAGCCGAGTGGCAGAGGACTGACTCGCTGAAGCTCGAGAGTCAGTGAGTACAGGGTCTCACCACAAAGGCCCTGTCTCCCGGACCTGAGTGAGGCCAGCTGCTGGGGACCCGGCATTCAGACACGTCCATGGCATGTCCTCACTACACATGTGACATAAATAGATAAACTCATGTAAAAGAATGGATCAACCTTTCTGGTCATGACAGAAGCTGGGGTCCAGCCTCCAGAGCCACCACTTCAGAGCTGTGGTATCTTCAAACTGCAAAGGAGGCTTGGCTACTGACCGTGCACACCTTCCAGGACCCTGGAGGTCACATTGCAAGGCTTGATGCAGCGATGTTAAAAGAGCTCTCAGACAATGCCTTAGAGTGAGCCCTGTGACTACGTGGGGTGGCGTGAGGGGTCCTGTGACACAGACTATCACAAAAGCTGAGGGGACATCCTTCTCACCTTCCCTGTCAGTTCTAGGAAAAACAAAGAGGTCGCTTTGCCACAGAATAACTCAGCTGGAAGCATCAGGTTCACCAGGGAACCCTGCTAATGAGATAGCCCCACCAATCCCCCCCCTCTTCAGAGGCAGGGCCTCAGGAGCAAGATCTGCATCTACATTCACCATTGATGGTGAGTTTGATGTGTAATTAATAAGGACACCAATGAGAATTAGACAATCCTCTGGTTCCAAGGCAAAGAAACTGACAGTTGAAGAGAGGAAAGCATTCAATTTAAGATTGCACAAGGAGAATTACCTGGCGTGTTAGATTCTACAGCTATGTAAGAAATTGCCACCAGCCAGCTAGCTGGCTCACCATACAGACATTAATTCTGACCTAATTCTGTAGGGCAGAAGTCTAGGTGTACGTGAGCTCTCTGATCAGAGTCTCACGGGCAAAAACCTGTGTTATTTAGCCCCCTTATAAGCTCACGTGTTTAGCAGAATCTGGTTCCTTCTGCCTACAGGACCCTATTTTTCTTGTTGCTGTGACAAAATACCAGACAAAGGGAGGAAAGAAAGGTTTGCTTGGGCTTATGGGTAAAAGGTAATGTCTCTCATGGGGAGCATGGGGAGCGGGGAACATATGGCAGCAAGAGCATGAGGCAGCTGTCACATTGTGTCCAGTCAGGAAGCAGAGAGAGGAAGGCTGGTGTCCAGCTCCCCTTCCCCTTTTCATCCAGTCCAGGACTCTAGTCCATGGGATGCTGACATCCATCTTTAAGATGGTTCCCCCTTTTCAGTTAAACCCTTCTGGAAATACCTTTGCAGACATGGTCAGAGGTGTGTTTCCATGGTGGTTCTAAACCCAGCCAACTTGACACGAAGATGAAACACCACAGGATCAACTAATACTGAGACCACTTTGAAAAACAAAATAGGAAACTTAACAGCTACAGAAGTTTCCTAAAGTGCATACATATATGAAGATATATCAAATGGAGTTATCTGTAGATGGAACTTTCTGTCCCACCCAGTCCTGTACCTTTTCCCAGTGAGGCATTCTTGCTTCCTCTGTATCTGGCTGGTGACTGTGTCTCTGTCTTTCCTCTTACCAGAATTCTCCTAGTCTGGTTTCCCCACTTACACATCTTGCCTGGCTACTGGCCAATCAGTGTTTTATTAAACCAATACGAGTTACAAATCTTGTCAGTGTACAAGAGCGTTCTCCCCCAGTAGTTATCCTGTATCTGGAGGATAGACTCCCACTGGACACTAAATAGCAAGTTAAAACTCCAGGTCCAGGAATGGGTTCTCTCTTTTTGAGTTGTTTGCTGGTGAGGTCCCCCAGACACCCCCCCCCAGACATGATAGGTTACCCTCCATAACATGACAATAAGATGCTATTGTTGAAGACACCACATACTTGACTCATAAAACATGGAGAAATCAAGTAGGTGCAGACAAGGAAGCTTCATTGCTACTGGCTAGCTTTCATAGAGCTAGAAGGTGCTGGCTATGCAACCAGAGGACAAAAGTAATCAGTTCCACCCAGCTGTGGGCCCTACAAGCTGCAATAATGACTGGCCAGACAAGATATGCCCATTGGTACTATAGTGGCAGGAATGTTATGGGAGTCGCCAACTACTTTCTAATTGGATGGAAGGCCTGCTCCATGCGATGGCGCCCATAGCTGACACTGTTCAAGGAGCCAAGAGCCTGTGGCTAGATAGGTCATAGGCCCTAGGGGAAAGCCTGCCACCACTATTCTACTAAACAGACACAGCATTAAAAAAAACTCCTAATGGCCAGGTGCGGTGGCACAGGCCTTTAATCCCAGCAGTCGGGAGGCAGAGGCAGGTGGATCTCTGTGCATTCAAGGCCAGCCTGGTCTATCAGAGCTAGTTCCAGGACAGGCTCCAAAGCTACAGAGAAACCCTGTCTCAAAAAAAAAAAAAAAAAAAAAGCAAAATACAGAAAAAAAAATACAACTCCTAATGATTTATTGCTATGCCCATAGATCAGCACATCTCTCATCCTTCACCAGAGAAGCTGTTTCTTGCAGTAGATGGTAGCTGATACAGAGACCCACAACTGGTCAAGGTCAGAGAACGAGATGGCGGCATGCTCTGCCCTACATGGGACATCTCTATCACACTCCTCCCCTTGAGGTTCAGGGATATTCTTGGAAGAAGAAACAGGAAGATTAAGAACCAGAGCCCTCAGATCACACAGCAGTGCATTCTACCTCCCAATTCTACTCTGTACTCAAAGCCAACTAAAATAAGAAAATCCTTTGTTTGGGACGTAACTTAGATGGTCGAGTCTAAGCGCATCAACTGTAAACTCCTTGATCAGACAAGAAGACAAGTTTCTCTGTGTGAAAAACTGACCATCTAGTTGACGGGCAGCCCTGGCTGCCAGAGGATATACTGGATTCATTACTTTTCTTCTTGCTGTGAAAAGAGCAAAAGCCACTTAAGGAGTTTTGGCTCATAGTTTGAAGGGACACGGTCCATTACAAAAGGGATGGTACCACAGTGGGAGTGTGCAGCAGCCAATCGCCCTGCACACACACACTCAGAAAGCAGAGAGAGGCTTATGCTGATGTTCAGCTTTCTTTTCCTTTATTTCCTTTTTATCCAGTCCACAAGACCCATCCCATACTGGGGCGGCAGTCTTCCCTTCTCAGTTAACTCTCTCTGGAAATGCCTTCGTAGACACACCCAGAAACATATCTTCTGGGTGCTTCTACATCCAGTCTACAATGAAGAGTAAACATTACACAAGCGTGCAACAGATCTTAGACTGACCATTTGATAACCAAACAGGGTTAGGCAGGAGGAGAAGCCTCACTCAGGACCACCAGGCTCTACTCAAGGTTGTCTGTGTACATTATTCCACTTACAAAACACCACCACCACGTGCAATAGGAGGCATTATTCTCACTTTATAGAAAAAGAATTTGGATTCCGTAATTTACTTTGCTTCTCTTTATTTTATGGTCAGCAGCACAGGGCAGTTCCAGGAGTCAAACACAGGTCAGTCTAATCCCAAACCAGATGCTTTGTCCCTAGACCTAATGCCAATCAATGCTGACTATTTTCTCTGTGGCTTCAGCTACACAATGAATCTTAGAATAATACATAGCACGGGGCCAGTGAGATGACTCAGTGGGTAAAGGCTCTTGGTCCCATGCCTGATAACCTGAGTTCAGTTCTCAGCACCTATAAGATGAAAGGAGAGGACTTCTTCAGGTCGTCCTACCCTCCACACACTAGCTGTGTTACACACCTGAGAGTGTAACAAGGGAAGCAGAGAGAAGGGGAAAGAGAAAGAGAGGAAGCAGAAGGAAAGAAAGAAAAAAAACTAAGCAAGGATTATTCCCCCGTGCACTCTTAAAAAATAACAAGTACTGCATTTTGTTCTTGCCCTGTGCAGAATGAAATCTCTCCAGCAGCATCAGATGGATGGCTAATTACACAATTGCATCATGCGGCCGCGCTGCTGATAAAATTCTTGGAGTGCTTTCAGCAAACCCAAATTTGGAGAAAATCACGGCTTGCTTTAAAATTATTTACTAAATTAGGCGATTCTTTACTCAACGTTGTTTTTAATAATTCAAGTACAGGATGTTTTATTATGAACATTTCTAAAAACAAGTTTTTTTTAAAAAAAAAAAAAAAAAAAAAAACTCCCATTCTTGCTGGTATGTACATAGTGCTCCTGGAAGGCTTTGTAAGAATAAAAACACTTACTATTCCTCCATGCTGGAGAGTGGAGGGGCTCTCAAGCACCATGAGTCTTCCTGCTGATGCACCTCCCCCTCCTCTCAAGGCTGGGGAGGGAAGGCCTCCATTCCATTTACTTCCTGTAAATCACCACCGATGATTTCAAACTCCTGGGAGGAAGGAAATAAAAGATGCCACATGGGAATTGCCACCCCTCTCCACAGACAGCTGAAAAATATTTCACCCACATGCTCCTCGGCCTTATGATGCCATTCCTCCTCCTGAAGCATCAAGAGCTGGAACCTACTTCATGTCCTATGGGTCAAGGTCTGTAGAATGTCACAGAGGAGAAGCTCTGTCTGGTCCATGCTCAGCCCTCCACTGGCCCAGAAGCTTCTGCTTCCTTCTTATCGGTTAGGTTGGTCTCCTTGAGATGTTTCATCCAGAAACCTAGCCAGCATGCTGTAAAGCAAATGTAGTCACAATACGAGTTGAGCAACCATTAGCAAGCATGCTGGCCAGCCATCCTCCACTGCAAGATTCAGACGGCTGCCATCTTGGATGATCACCCATCAAGATGTCTGCAGCCTGGTCATTGTCTAACTGCAACCCCAGGAGGGGTCCCCAGTGAGAATCACCTAGCCGAGTTGTCTCACCCAGAGAACCATGAGAAGTGATAAGTTATTGCTTAAGTCACTGAGTTTTGGAGATTTTGTTAAACACCAGTAGCTCACTTCTGATTAGTCATCTCTAAGAACTGAGGCCACCAAATAATTCTGTGAGTCTATGAAGGAGCCAACCAGAGTATCCTGCTCTTTGGGGTTCTCCATATCATATCCGTGAGACACAGCTATCAAGCTAGATAAGGGTCTCAAAATAGAGACCAGACCAGCATGGAAAGGAAGGAAGTTACTATTTAGAGATAGCATATACTCTGTGAGTATGTGTGCGTGTGTGTGTATGTGTGTGTACAGTTTTATATATATATATTAGACAGGGCATATGAAACCTAGGCTAACCTCAAACTTCCTATGTAGCTGAGGGCTTGAACTCCTGATTCTTCCGCTTCCACCCCACCCCCATCACAGGCATTACAGGCATGCATTATGTCTAACTCAGACACAGTATTTCTAAAGCCCTGATGGAAGTTTTGAGGTTATAGGTGATGAGCCTCCCTTCTCTCTTTCTAAAAGCAAAATGCCCTTGTTTAGAAATGGAATTCCATCATCTTAGAATATCAACCTGTTCCCTTCTGCCAGTCAAGCTGTCTGATTGACAGGCACATACGGCCTTGACAGCTCAAAACAAAATAAAGAACTGGATGTTGCTTAATTCATGAGGCTTGTTGAGCACAGAAAAAAATTAACTGTGAGCTCATCTGAAAAATAGAGTCCTCAGAATAGACATGGAAACACGGCCTGTAATGACGTCACAGGATGGCCTACGCTGACCACTTTCTGCGGACCAGGATAGTCAGTGCACCGAGTGTGTTCAGAGTATTTACTTATCTGATGTTTCAAATGATCCAGGAAGGGAACATCCCAAATATTCTCCACTTGGCAGAGGAAAAGATGAGGGACAGAGAGACAGACACCCCTCTTGATCCACACAACCAGTGCACAGCAGAAACAAGACTCAAATCACAATGTTTACATGGTATCTGCACCAAATCTATAACTGTACAAAAGTCAAATGTTCCAGACATTTCCATCCACCTCTCCTTCTCTTAGACAGTGTGTGCTGGGAAAACTGGGGGTGTCTACTCAGAAGCTCGGGACCCATGTGACATGAAGAAGTGGGACTAAGTGACCCACAGGCTGGGCCAGAGTTTACACAAGAATGAGCCACTAATGGGAACAAGCGCATGGAAACCCTCAGAAGACAGAGCCTGGTGTTTGGTAGAGAGGAAGATGTGGCAATGCCATTCCTGGGCCTCTGTCTGTGTCCTGGGTGAGCACTCAGCTCCAGCTGTGACAAGGATGCGCTTAAAACATGGGACTTAATCACAGTGTGTTATTTAGGGTAAAAACTCAAGCAGAATAAAAGAAAAGCAAACTAAGGGAAGAGAACTGGCGGGAGTGACGGTGTGTTAGGAATTAGCACCGGCTGGCCTGTTTTTTGCAAAACTACAATCTGAACTGCATTTGTTTGCATTCTAGGCGAGTGTCAGCCTAGCGGGTATCATCCGAAGGCGCTTCAACTAGAATTGATGCTCAGCACAGGTAAATGACAGAAATGAAAGGAAAGATAGAAAGAAGGCAGGAGCTGGGGAGATGACTCAGTGGCTGAACGGGGCTTGCTGATCTTGCAGAGGACCCGGTCAAGCTTGCTGTCTAACACCCACATCGGGTAGCTCACAACTGCCTGTAACTCCAGCTTCAAGAGATTCAGCACTCTCTTCTGCTGTTAGTTATATCGTGAACACTCGTGCATGCCAGCGTGCAAATAAAAACTCAAGCAAATCCTTAGGCAAAGGAAGAAGTCAATTGAAAATAACGATTGCATTTCTATAAATTACACTATATAGGCAACTCTCTATATGGCGTATGCTTGTACGTGTATTAGGAGACACAAAGGCACTAGGGGAATATTAAGAGTTAAATCACCATCACCACTAGCTCAGCAAATGGGAGGATGGGAATGAGGCAAGGCCACAGAAGGGGCTCATTTTAAAAATCTATTGCTTATTTGCGTGTGTCAGATGTGTGTGTGTGTGCATGGGTGTGAACATGCTGCCTTGCCCACGGAGAGGTCAGAGAATAGTTCACGTGAGCAGTTCTCTCCTACCACGTGGATCCCAGGAACTCAGGACATCAGGCCTTGGGACGAGCACCTCTTTCTGCTGAGCCTCCTCTCCAGCCCCAGAGCTTGTATTTCATCTACACTACCTTATTTCCCAACCTCGATGACCAATCCATGAGCATTCATTATATTTCTATCCTTTGTGGTTGTTTGTTTGTGTGTTTGGGCTTCGTTTTGTTGTGTTTCTTTGTTTGTTCATTTAGCTTTCGGAGTTAGAACCTTGTCCTGTAGCCCAGGCTGGCCAGGAACTCACAATGTAACCCAGACTGACCGAATACTTACAGTGGTCCTCCTGCCTCAGCCTCCCAAATGCTGGAATTAGAGACCTGAGCTACCATGCCTGGTTTCCATCAACCTATTCCCATCAGCTTATTTCCACCAACTTATGATGCACAAAAGACTTCGCCCCTCTCTATTTTCTTAAGAACTCCCATGTCATTCCCACATTTCCAACCTTGATAATCCTCTGTGGTCTGTTCCTATTCCCAACTCCCTCTCTACAGCCCCGAGAAACAGCTGTCATTTCCTCAGAGCAGAGAAGGCAGAGCCCTGGGATCATTAGCATTTGAAAGGAGGATTCTGGTAAAAAGAATTCAAGACGTAAGAAGTGATGTTCTCTGCTGTGTCGTACTCCGTTGTGTAAATGTACCATATTTTCCTTATCCAGTCTTCTGGCAAGGGGCATTTAGGTTGTTTCCAGGTTCTGGCTAAGACAAACAATGCTGCTATGAACATAGCAGAGCACACATCATTGTGGCACGATTGAACATCCTTTGGATATATACCCAAAAGTGGTACTGCTGGGTCTTGAGAAAGGTTGTTTCCTAATTTTCTGAGAAATAACCATACAGATATCCAAAGGGGCTGTACCAACAGCAATGCAGGAATGCTACCTACACAGCAGAGAAAAATGATGGCATCTTGAAATTTGCAGGAAAATGGATAGAGCTAGAAAACATATTGAGTGAGGTAACCCAGACCCAGAAAGACAATTATCACATGTACTCACAAATAGGTGGTTTTTAAACAAAAATCAAAGAAAACAAGCCTACAATTCACAATCCCAGAGAACCTAGACAACAATGAGACCCTAAGAGAGACATACATGGATCTAATCTACATGGGAAGTAGTAAAAAAAGACAAGATCTCCTGAGTAAATTGGGAGCGTGGGGACCATAGGAGAGGATTGTAGGGGAGGGGAAAGACAGGGAAGGGAGCAGAGAAATATGTATAACCAATAAAATCAATTAAAAATAAAAGAAGTGATGTTCTCCTGGTGGAAGGATTCTCACATAGTCCTGCCGGTCCCCAGGCTACGAGTACTTACTTGATGGGCAGTTGCTGTGATAGTTGGACTTGTCTACTAGACCAGGTTTAAAATCACCTACAAGATAAACCACTGGAAGTGTCTGCAAGGGTGGGCGTTTCCAGGAAGATTTAACCGGGGAAGGCAGACTCACCCTAAATATAGACAGACCATCCAATGTAGTCCTGCACTACATTTCAGAAAGAGAAAATGAGCTAATGAGCCCAACCCCAGCATTCTTATCTTTCTGCTTCTCACTGGGGGTGGATGGTGACCAGCTGCCTGTTTCTGCTGCCATGCCTTTCCCACCATGATGGATGGCGAGACAAGTGGCTAATACACCCACTAAGTGTTAGGGCTATAGGGTGCCAGCTCCAGTTGTGTTTTGCAGCCCCGTGCCCTTAGGTTCTGGTCACATGGGTGATCACTCCCAATGAAACGGGGGACATTGATACAAATGATGTGTCTCTGAGGTCCAATGGGAGAAGGTAATGTTGGAACTCTGTCTTGGCTCAGACCACAGTATCTGCAGCAGTAGCGTGATTGAGCTGAGCAAAAGCAAGCAAGTGAGCATGTGTCCATTCGTTCTCTCTGCTTTTGACTGTGGATGCCATGTGACCAGCAGTTTGAAGCTGACTTCCTCTGGCAGTGATGGGCTATAATCTGAAACGCAAATAAACCATTTTCTTCCCTAAGAAATGAAACTAGAACAGCCTCTGAGGAAGGACAACCAAGGCTGACCTCTGACCTCTGAGCTCCACAGACATCTGTGCATGCGAGACACACACCCCACACACACACACACACACACACACACACACACACAGAAGATGACAGGTCCTAATTGTCTCTCTCATCTCAGAGAACAAGCTCCTACAATAGGCAGTAGAGCCAAGAGCTAAGCAAAACCGAGCAGTTCCCACAGCATCTTGCCAGCTCTAGCCTCAACCCAGCCCTGGATTCCAAGTGTGTGTCATTGTTAGTCTGACTTTTCTGAGTCCTGAATGAGCCCCCAAATCTGCGTGAAAAGTCGTCAAACACCTTCAGCAACAGGATGGCTCTGCCTCTCGGTATTTCTTCCAAGCTTCTTTTGTCCTTGCCTCTCTGAGGCAACTGCAAGGGAGGGAGGCATCAAGGGACCTTTGCAAGAAGAGAGGAGAAATGACAGATGTGCAGCGAGAGGCCATCCACAGCTGCGGGGCGAGCTGAGGTTTATGGGAAGTGTTAAATCACTGGAGTCTTCCGGGTTCTTTAATAGCAGATATTGATTTGCGTGTGCCTCCCTGAGGGGAGAAGGATTTGACTAACAGCCAGCGCTCCCCTGAGAACAAGCGCCAGAGGGTCTGGCTAAACACAGAAGAGTGAGAAGCTGCGAGGAAAAAAAGAAGAAGGGAAGAATGATGGTCTGTGAAATTGGAAAATAATATGTACTTCACAGGGGCTGACATGGCCCAGAACAAGCAGGCGAAAGAAGGAGAATTAATCTAGATTCTCTCTGCCCTTCTAAAAGTGGCTGTAACCCCTCCCCTGCTTTGCAGCTTCTTTCCCCCAGGGGGCGCCATCCTGGTACCGGTAGTCAGATCCCTTCCAAGAGCTACTCACGTGTTCAGCCCTTAGGCTATAGTCACGTTTTTTGCTCAGCTGTCTAAGAAGGGTGGGTTAGCTGTGTATCCCCTGCCAGGATAAACTTTGTTCTGGTGCTGTTTTGTTGTGTAAGACAGAATTTAAAATTATGATTAAATTTGTAATTATAATTTAAACTGCTAATCCTTAGGGCTCCTGTGAGTATCGTGCCTTTGGTCCTCAGACTCCACACGTGGTGCTGTCATGAGAGACTGTTCTTTGGGACACTGGGGAGAGAACCGAGATGTCCACGGGGTTATCCCAGTGCATAGCCCAGCCCCCCCCCCCCCCCCCCCGCAAGGAACAAGTACCCCAGTCTGAATATGCAAATCAACCCTATGCGCATGCTTGTCGCAGCGTGAGCAAAGGGCTGGAACAGAAGGAAGCTGTCTGGGGACTGGAACTCTTGGTCCTCAGTACACCTCCCCTGCCCCCACTACACTCTACAAGCCGCACAGGCCTGGTGCCACTACTGGAGTCTCCAGCAACAGAATCGTGAACATGACCCACCCAGGCCAGCCCCTCTGGCTCCCAGCCCCTCTGTCCTCCCATCTAGGCTGCAAGCAGCATGACCGTTGGGAGACAAGCATCACCATTTCTGCCGAAGCTACCTGCTGCGAACACGTGTCAATGAGGTAGCAAGGCTGTGATGAGAACTTGCTATTGGACCACTAGGTTCTTACAACCTCCAGATCTGATTTTCTAGACAGCATTGCCACTGGAGCCCTAACAGTCAAAGTCAGTCTCCTGTCCTCACGAGACTAACTAAACAGGCAGTAGCAAAGCAAAAAAGCAAGAGAAGGAGATTTGTTAGATGTGGCCATACAGGGAAGAAGAGGAGGAGGAAATTACATCCCAATTCATTTTGATCTTTTGAATAACTATTGACTTATTATTTTGTGTATGAGAGTGGGGGTGGACAGCCGCCATGAGTGTGGAGGTCATAGGACAGCT
Organism: Arvicola amphibius; assembly: GCF_903992535.2. NCBI lineage: Eukaryota > Metazoa > Chordata > Mammalia > Rodentia > Cricetidae > Arvicola > Arvicola amphibius. The sequence continues at coordinate 63,615,095 of NC_052050.1, read as the reverse complement.
CGGTTCTATCCTTCCACCGTGCTGCGGTAGGAGCTCTCTTGTTCTGCGGCTGCGCAGCTTGCCTGGAGCTACCTGGCCCCTGAGCTTCGCAGCTGATTGTCTGTGTCTGCCTCCCATCTCACCCCCGGAGTGCTATGATTACAGATGCATGACATCACAGCTGGCTTTTTACAGGTCTTCTGGGGCTCGAACTCGAACTTGGCTCTCCGGACTTGCCAGGTTAATGCCATTACCAGCTGAGCTATCTTCCTGGCTCTTGTTTTTATTCTTTGCTAGAGATGGTACATCTGAGACAAGTTATCACCACAGGGTGTGTGTGGTGTCCTGTGACCTCAGGTGCCTCCCAAGCACAACCCCAAAGCCTCAAAGGAAATGCTTTGCCCGTTTGAGAAGCAGAAAGTGCACCGGTTCATGAAACGTCATGGGAGGTTATTCTGCCATCGTCCGGGAAACACTTTGTAGTGTATGCTCCAAGCTTGACAGCTCTCTAGGTCTGTGCCCTTAGACAGCAGCTTGACCTCAGCAGCCTGTGCCTGGCTGTCCCCACTGTGGAAGCCACCTCCTAGCAGGCATCCTCCATTCACACTCTCTTCCTCCAAAACACTTTCATCACGTGAAAACTTGGCAATCAAACGTGTCCTGTGAGCTCTGGGGTGATTTAGTACTGTTTGGACTTAATCTCTTCCCCAATTTTTAAATCAAAGCTGATTTAAAAACACTAGGTTGGCCAGTGGAGCAAAAATCCTATTCCTGAGAGTGACGGGGCAGCGCACTATCAACAGGAGGCTTTGAATTAACCTGGGCTCTTTCCAGCACAGGCCCTACCTCCGAGCACACTCACGGATTTTTGGACTCATGCACCTGACTGTGGAAGAGATTTACATTTGTAGATTCTAAGCCCCAGACTGGTATTTCAAATTATTTGAACAAGAGGAGGAAGAGGAGGAGAAGGAGGAAGAAGCCCATAGGTCTTTAATTGGCCTGAAGCTTACCAATTAGACTAGACAGGGCAGTCACCAAGCCCCAGGGACCCAACTGGTCTCCAGTCTCCGCCTCCCTAGAGCCAGGATTACAAAAACACCACCTCTGGTTCAGTGTGGCAGCACACTCATTCAGTCTCAGCACTCAGGAAGTGGGCAGAGGTAGAAGGATCACTGAGTTCTAGACCAGCCTTGTCTACATAGTGAGTTCTACCAGGAGTACACAGTGAGACTCTGTCTCAGAAAGGAAGGAAAGAAAAAAAAGGAGGCAAGGAAAAAAGGGTAGAAGGAAGAAGAGAGGGAGGAAGGAAGGGAGGGAGGGAAGGGAGGAGGGAGGGAGGGAGAGAAGGAAGAAGAGAGGGAGGAAGGAAGGGAGGGAGGGAAGGGAGGAGGGAGGGAGAGAGGAAGAGAGGGAGGGAGGGAGGGAGGGAGGGAGGGAGGGAGGGGATTGGGAAGGATGGGGAGCATGACACTGTGCCTGGCCTGTTTTACATAGGTCCCTCCTTGGGACCTATTTTACTTGGACCCTCCTCTCACAAGGCAGGCACTTTACTGACTGACACATCTTCCCTAAACAGGAACTTTAATGGTTATTTTTAAATTCACCCTTCAAGGTGAAAGTGCATTTTTTAATTATCTTAATTAGTAGATTTTCAAAATACAAAAAAATTCTACAGAGAGAGCATTTTGAAAGCAACCATTAGAAGCATTTTCTCCTTGTCCATTACCTAAGCTAAGTCCTGAAAAAAAAAAAAAACTCCATCTCTGTCGTGCATAAGAAAATCTCCCCATTGAAGCATTCCAGTGGGTTTAACCTAGTTTTAAATTAAAAAAAAAAAAATCACAAGTTAGCAACCAGTGAGAAAGAAATTCACTTGCTAAATCTTAACCCAAATCTTTACAGAAAGTGTCAGGGGTATTTAAAGTGAGCACCATAATTTACAAAGCCCCCCCCTCCACCCCGCCCCAACTATACTTTCTTTTTCGGGAGGATCCGTGTATCCTGGTGCATGTATCTTCCTGATGTCTGCAGTCATCTAAAAGGAAGAATCAAAATAAGCTGAGCCTGGACAAAAATTAATAAATCTCAAAGTCTTAAAGATTTCAAAACAAACAATGGGATCTGGAGCGATTGCTCCGAGGTGTGTGGGGGGGTTAACTGCTGGCTCCAGCAGCCCTTGCAAAGGACCTGTTAACAGACTGCTCCCCAGAGCCTGTAACTCCAGTTCTTGAGGACCCAATGCCCTCTACTGGCATCTGTAGGAACTGCATGCATATGCACAAACCCACACAGGCATACACATAAGCACGTAACTAAAATACAAAACTCTTTTGAAAGATGAAAAGCAGCAATCACAGTTTAACCCTAATTGGCACCCCTAAATATTGATAACATGCTCTTGATGACATTTTAAATGCTTTTATCTTAAGATATCTAATTCTGGCTCTTTGCTTTTATATTTTCTAGCTGCTCTGTGCTTTGTAATGCACCAAATTTCTAGTCCAGAGAGCGCAAACATAATTTTAAAGTGTGTACATAAATTTGAGAAGCATGCTCAGTTGCACTGACTGAGAAGGGATCTGGTAAAGGAAGCTTAGCGGGCTGTGGGCTGAAGGCTCACAGCTGAAGGACTAGAAACCACTCTTGGCCTGCCAGACTCAGGACAGCTCAGCCTCAGATGCCAAGTTCTGGTCATGGCAGCAACAGATAAGAACCACTAAGCTGTGTAGCTTCCCCGAGGGTCACCCTGAAACTGTATGTCCAGCCAAGCAGGCCAGCAATTCATTGAAAGCTTCACAGAGTTTGGGACTGTGTGCCAAGCTGGAACCAACCATGTTAACCATCTCCTTCAAAATCCTCAAAACATTCCCCTTGGTCAATGATTACAGTCTGTGGGCCTTTCTTCATTTTCCACCATGTTTCTCTTACCAAGTGAAGAATTTATTTTATCCTTACATCAAAGGCCTGGAATACACCAAGCCAATGGTAGCAAGGGCCGCTGTTACAATAAGACACATCTATGTTCATCAATGTGATATAGAATGTTTATGCTCTCTCTATGATGAAGAACAAAAGCATAGGCAGAGGATATATACAAAGTCTGTGAAGCAGCTCCCTGCAGCACACACACACACACACGGGGGGGGGGGGGGGGTCCCGTCTGTTTATCTTTGAGTGATAGCATCGGCATCATTTTTCTCTTTATTGCTCACCCACATTTGCTCCTATTACAAACTTATGTCTATAAGGAGGAGCTGTGTTTGGGTCTTATTTGTTTATCTTTTGACATGCTGGGGACTGAACTGAAGATTGACTCCTGCTAGGCAAGTGCTTTAGCACAGACTCACAACTCACGAATATTATTTTGCATGAGACAAAGTGTCACTGAGTTACTCAGGCTGGCCTTGAACCCCCAACCCTCCTGCCTCAGCCCCCCCCCCCCAAGTATCTGAGATTGCCAGCAGGTGCCACCATACCCAGCAGAGAACAGTTTAACTGATCTAATCCAAAGATGTGCTTCCACCGAGCAAACAGGGACTTACCATGAGAGCGACCACCTCTGCTGGAAAACGATGGATTGATGAAATAAAATAAGCTTTTGGTCCATCCAGGCAGCACAGAAATTTCCCCAAAACATCACACCTAAAACTACCTCTCCTCCTCGCTGAACCTCCCGGGTCTGATCTGCCCACGCTGCAGCATAGTGCCTGGAGTCATCTCTGTCATCTGGACCACCCTCCACCCCTCACCCCTCACCCCATACCCTCACCCTGCTGTCTGCACCACTCAGATCTGTGCCGCTCAGTTCCCAGCTTCCTCTTGTATTCTTGCTGCCTTGCCTCACAGCAGACCACTAGCTCCATCCCTCTACGTTGCCCTTTTCAACCTCCTGCTGATTCCTGAGCACCCAGGTCAAATGCTTCTGTGTTAAGAAAGCATCATTCTTCAGGCATCACACTCCCTCAGCCCTCACGGATCATCCCCTCAGGGGACAGCAAATCCTTTCCATCATGGATTAACATCAGGAGGAACTCTAGTCCCAACAGCAATTGCCCGCCTTAAGGAAAAGAAAGGGGGCTTTCTACAAAACAGAGGTGAGGGCTGCGGAGACGGATCAGTGAATAAAGCGGTAGCCACACAAGTGTGAGAATCAAATGCAGATTCCCCCATACCCATGTAAAAGCTAGTTTGGTGCATACTTGTATCCCAACAATAGAGACAGAGACAGTTGGCTCCCTGGGGCTTTCTGGCAAGCTACCCTAGCCAAATCAGTAAGCTCCAGGCTCAATAAGTGACATTGCATCCAAAAATAAAACGTAGAGAAATTAAGGAAGACACTGGTGGTGTCCTTTTTGCTTCCATATGCGTGTGCACACTCATATGCATACTCAGGCGCACACACGGATCTCAATAGGACTTCAAGACATTGGATGCTTTCAGAAAGTTTGGACGGGAGCCTCGCTGGGAGTTCTCCGTGGTCCTGAAACCGTTGACCACAACTCCATTCATTTCTGTTCATTCCTTGAGTACAAGCTGCAGGTGAGTTTATGTGACAGGGCAGCTCCAGGCTCCAGGCTGGAAACAGTGGTTAATAAGATAGAGTATAGATCTGCTGTTTGTTTACAAAATGTACTCTATTTATGAGCAAAGACATGAAGCAAAGAAAAAATACATGCACACACACACAGTAGCTACTTTAAATTGGGAGGCAAAGGAAGACTTCTTTGAGACGGTAATGCTGGAATGTGAGGTCTGGAAACAAGAATCCATCAACCAATCCAAGAACATTTTAGACAGATCATGAACCCTGAGTAGATGGTGAGTTCGGTCCACGTAAAGGACAGAACCAGGGCAACAATGACATGGTGTGTTTTGTGAGGGGCTGAGGGTGAGGAGACGCAAAGGCTGTGTATTAGGTTGCTAGTGGAGGGAATATCAGTGTTACTAATAACAGCGTCCCAGGCAGGACCTGCAAGTGGATAAGTGTTCTTAGCTTCCACTGGTCTGACTTTGAACTTCAGTCCTTGGGAGGAGCCAAAATCTTCAGCTCGAAGACCAATCTACATAAAACCTGTGACAGACAGGAATTAGAAACTCGGTATAAATCTGCTGGATAAATGAGCAAAAGAATGAAGGAGAGATGTGCAACCCATGCAGCTGCACCTCTAAGCACAGAGTGGGGTGTGCCAGGATCTGCTGATCAAATTCACTGGTTTCTGCGGTGTGTTTTGCTCAGATACCCAAGTGAGCCAGGGACACTGCAGCAGCCCCGCTTCTGGAGACAAGTGCTCCCTAGCCCTGCTGAGCTTTCTTGAGTACCCCAGTGGTCCACAATTTTCCCACCAAGCCTTCCTCCCCTCTCCCATTACCAGAAGCCTGATTTAGAGTCCAATAGCTCTCCCACTCCAATCTTTGCTTTTTTTTCTCTCTAATACAAAGCCTAGTTTTGCTTCTTGGAGCACCCAGACTAACACAGAAGATGCTGAGCTAGCAAAGCCTCTTACCACTACTGCACTGCGTGCTTCTTCCCAATGCAAGCATCGGGTCACATGAAAGCCAGAGGATACCTGTAGCTGCTACTAAAGCAAAGGGTATGTGAATGAAAAATTGAAGAAAGATCCTGGAAACACCTTTCCTAGTTCCTCCTATTTCTTACCATATAGGACTGTCTCATAGCTCTAGTTTAAAGCCCCTGTAAATCTATTTTGGTGCCTCTAGAAGTTGGGTTTTTCATAGCTATCATTTCCATAATTTAGTCTTTGGTCATGCAGCAATTCCTCGTATCCTTTGAGCTGTTTAGAAGAGGAAGTAGTGGTGTGGATTGAAAATATTGCTGCTGCGTGTGCAACCTAATGTGCATATGCACACACACACACATACACACACACACACATACACACACTGGTATAAATATATAAATTAGACAGGGTCTCGCGCATCCCAGGCTGGCCTGGAACTCTGTATAATTGAGAATGGCCTTGGACTTCTGCTCCTCTTGCTCCACCCACTAAGTACTGAGCTCATGAGCATGCCCACTTTATGTAGTGCTGGGAATTGGAGCCAGGGCCTACTTCATATTAGGCAGTCACTCTGTTGGTTGCTCTGCATCCTCAGTTCTCACAAATCCTTAATAAGAACTTATTCTACCATGTCTGTATAAATTAAATGTCATGTGCTTTCCACATGAGGAAATGGGTATTGAAGAACTTAAGCAGCTTCTTAGAAACTTACAGACGTGCTGGGCTGTGATGGAGCACACCTTTAATACCAGCACTTAGAAGGCAGAGACAGGCAGATCTCTGTGAGTTTGAGGCCAGCCTGGTCTACAGAGTAAGTACCAGGACAGGCTCCAAAGCTGTTCAAGAGGTTCCCTGTCTCAAGAAAAAAAAAAAAAGTCAAAGACAAAGAAAAGAAATTCAGACAATCTGGACCAGGTCTCCAGACATGGAAGGCAAGTCTCTCCTCTCTCCAGTCACATGTGACACCTGCTATAGTCAGGGCTGTGAAAGAAATTTTTTATGCCATATTTTCTGCCTTTCCTGAATTTATCTTGCCCTTTTTGGATGCAACATCGCTTTCAGATTGTGTGATGATTATGGGGACAACTCTATGGCATCTGCACAGTGATCTAAGGTGGGCCTGTCACAGCCTAAAGTCTCTGAGAGACAGGCACATAACCTAACAGGCCACCAAGCACTACCTGAGGTGTCTGATAAACCTCTCAAGGGAAGGATATTTACCCTGCGGTTGTGTCTTAGGTACTTCTCCTGTCCCTATGATAAAACGCCCTGGGAAAAAAGGCACCTTAGGGAAAAGCATTTATTTTGGTTTGCAGTTCAAGGGCACAATCTATCCTGATCTAGAAGGCACAGTGGGAGAAGCCCGGGGCAGTTGATGGATCACATCACAGTCAGGAAGCAGAGAGTGATGAACACGGCTCTCTTAGTTAGGGTTGCCCTTGCTGTGGTGAAACAGTACAACCAAAAGCCACTCGGGAGGAAAAGGCTTAGCTTACACCTCCCTCCACATCACTGTCCATCAGAGAATGAAGTCAGGGCTCCAAGGAACTCAAGCAGGGCAGGAACCTGGTGGCAAGAGGTAATTTTAGAGGACACGGAATAGTGCTGCCTACTGTCCTGCTCCTCGTGGCTTGCTCCAACTATTTTCTTATACCACCCAAGACCACCAGCCCCAAGATGGCACCACCCACAATGGACTGGGCCTGCCCACATCAATCACTGGCTAAGACAATCCCTTGCCAGCTTCCTGTAGCCCATTCTTATAGAGAAATTTTCTCAATTTGGGTTCCCTTCTCACAGATGACTCTAGCTTGTGCAAAGTTGGTATAAAACTAGCCAGTACACTGGGGTCAGTTTTCTTCTTTTTACACAATCTGAGATCCCAATCCAGGGAACAACACCACCCATAGTTAGTTAACCTAATCAAGATAACCCCACCCCACCCCAGGCAACAGCCATGCCCAGAGGGCCATCTACAAATTGGTTTTGGAGCTCCTTGGGATGAATCATTACAAGTTGCTAAACTGAAAAATTGTCAAACACAGTGTTAGCCGATCCCTGCCTAGGAATGAATGCTTGCAGGGAGAACCCACGGAGGTACACAAGAAACATCATTGGAGCACCTGGCCCCAGCTATGCCTGCTGCTGCTTCCCAGACTTGATGACATGAGAACTGATAGCTCCCTTAAAAAAAAACTTAGGTGCCAGGCAGTGGTGGCGCATGCCTTTAATCCCAGCACTCGGGAGGCAGAGGCAGGAGGATCTCTGAGTTCGAGGCCAGCCTGGTCTACAAGAGCTAGTTCCAGGACAGGCTCTAGAAACTACAGGGAAACCCTGTCTCGAAAAACCAAAAAAAAAAAAAAAACTTAGACAGCTTGGGCTTCAGTCAGCTGTAAAAGGTTTGAAAAACTTGATATTATACAAATAGTGGTAGAATCAAAAGAAAAGGAAGAAAACACAGTAATTTATTATTATTATTATTATTATTATTATTATTATTATTATTATTATTATTATTTAGGTCAAGAATTTCATGAGGGTCCAGGCATGTTGACATGCACCTGTAATCCAAGCACTTGGGAGTCAGAGGCAGGAGGTCACCCTCAGCTGTGTATTCAGTCTGAGGCCAGCCTGGGCTACATGAGATCCTACCTTAGATAAACAAAAAGGACTTCATGTGGATTTATGAAAACCAAGGGCCACCCAGAATTAGCCAAAACAATCCTGTACAATAAGGAAACTTCTGGAGGCATCACAATCCCTGACTTCAAACTCTACTACAGAACTACAGTACTGAAAACAACCTGGTATTGGCATAAAAACAGACAGGAAGACCAATGGAACAGAAGCAAAGATACAGATATTAATCCACACACCTACAAACATCTGACTTTTGACAAAGAAGCAAAAAATATCAAATGGAAAAAAGAAAGCATATTTAACAAATGATGCTGGCATAACTGGATATCAACCTGTAGAAGAATGAACATAGATCCATATCTATCACCAAGCACAAAACTCAAGTCCAAATGGATTAAAAACTCCTCAACATAAAGCCAGCCACACTGAACATCATAAAAGAGAAAGTGGGAAGTACATGTGAACACATTGGCAGAGGAGACCACTTTCTAAATTTAACCCCAGCATCACAGACACTGAGAGCAACAATTCATAAATGGGACCTCCTGAAACTGAAAAGCTTCTGTAAAGCAAAGGACACGGTCAACAAGACAAAACAACCACCTACAGAATGGGAAAAGATCTTCACCAACTCCACATCAGACAGAGGTCTGATCTCCAAATTATACAAAGAATTCAAGAAATTGGTCATTAATAGAACAAACAATCCAATAAAAAAAATGGAGTGCAGACCTAAACAGAGATCTCTCAATAGAGGAATCTAAAATGGCTGAAAGACACTTAAGGAAATGCTCCACATCCTTAGTCATCAGAGAAATGCAAATCAAAACAACTCTGAGATTCCATCTTATACCTGTAAGAATGGCCAAGATCAAAAACACTGATGACAACTTATGCTGGAGAGGTTGTGGGGAAAAGTGAACACTTTTGCATTGCTGGTGGGAATGCAAGCTGGTACAGCCCCTTTGGATGTCAGTGTGGTGATTTCTCAGAAAATTAGGAAACAACCTTCCTCAAGACCAAGCAATACCACTTTTGGGTATATATCCAAAGGATGCTCAATCGTGCCACAAGGACATGTGCGCAACTATGTTCATAGCAGCTTTGTTTGTCATAGCCAGAACCTGAAAACAACCTAAATGCCCCTCAACCGAAGAATGGATAAGGAAAATGTGGTACATTTACACAATGGAGTACTACACAGCAGAAAAAAATTAATGACATCTTGAATTTTGCAGGAAAATGGATGGAGCTAGAAAACATTATTTTGAGTGAGGTAACCCAGACACAGAAAGACAATTATCACATGTACTCACTCATAGGTGGTTTTTAAAGATAAAGAAAACCAGCTTACAAATCACAATCCCAGAGAAGCTAGACAACAATGAGGACCCTAAGAGAGACATACATAGATCTAATCTACATGGGAAGTAGAAAAAGACAAGATCTCCTGAGTAAATTGGGAGCATGGGGACAATGGGAGAGGGTTGAAGGGGGTGGAGAGGCAGGGAAGAGAGCAGAGAAAAATGTAGAGCACAATAAAAATCAATAAAAGGAAAAAAAAAGAAAACCAAGGGCCTTTCCATTTTTTTGTACTCCCACCCCCCACCCCTGCCCTCTACCAAAAGGCAGAGAACAGAACTGAAAAAAAGAAAAAACTCAAAGGCATTTTTCCTTTAGCTTCAAAAAGTCAGTTGGATGATTTGTCACTGAACACGCTAAGAGTTACCTCAGAAAGAATAAAATAGGGGGTCTCTGATTCAGTAGGCTTTAGTCTATTAAAGGGGTGTTAATACTAAAGTAGAAAGGATAAAACATGGGACCTCTGATTCTGTGAGCTTTAGTCTATTAACCTCCCCTGTGGGGGAGGGCGCTTAATACTAAAGTGTAGACAAAAGGTAGGAATAGAGGTGTCTCCAGAGAAAGGAAAGACTTTAGATCAATACTGGAAACGTCAGAGGGGACAAATACATTTCATCCCTGTTCTCCATCCCCCTCCATTTTACTCCAGACCGCTTATCATTGAGCACATAAGATTTTACTTGTTTATACATACTTACCTCCCCCTAAGAAGATGGGGGTACATGTGGGTAGTGGTCATATCTGTTTTTTAATTACTGTAGCCCCAACTTCTAGAATCAGACGATACACAATAGATACTAATGAAGAATAACTCCACATTTCAGAGGTATGTATTTGTATTGCTACATTCAAATATATATATATATATATATATATATTTCATATATATATATATATAATCATACAAAACCAGAAAAGTTAATATTACAAAAGTATCTGTGGATTGCAATGTTCCACTATTTAGTTTGGGTTCTGTAATTATACAAACAACAGAAATATGAGCTACAAGCCATTTCTTCATTTACCATGCTAACTGGAAGTGGATGACTGAATCACAAAACATGAAGGCCTCCTCTTTTTAGATAAAATTCCTCAGTAGAAACAAACAGATACAGAGATATGTGCTTCATACACTAACCACCAACCACATGTGACCACTGAGCACTGAGATGTAGGAAGTCTGATATTAAGATGTTTTAACAAAGATACACACAGATCCAGAGAGGGGGAGGATGGAGGAAAGTAGACACACGCTCAAACAGATCAAGGTAGAGAGAATGGGTCATATACAAACAGAGCAAGACACACAAGACTTTTATGTGTAACTTTATGTGTGTAGTATGTGTATGGGAAGACCAGAGATTGACATAGATGTCTTCCACCGTTGTTCTCTAATCTTGTCTTTTTAGATAAGTTCTGTTACTGAACTCGAAGCTCACAGATGGGCCCAGTACACTCTGGACACCTTCCTGTCCCCATCCCTTCAGTATGAGGGTTACAGATGTGTGCGGATCTGGACACCTTCCTGTCTCCATCCCCTTAGGATTATAGATGTGGGTGGATCTGAACTCGGGTTCATGCTTACATGGCAGGCACTTTACCCACAGAGCTATCTCCCCAGCCCAATTTCAGAGTCCTACTACAAAAAGAATATGGCTGTATTAATAGTTTTGCTTTGATTACATATTTTTAAATGTCTGATATATTAGGTTAAATAAAATTAGTTTTAATTAATTTCTTCTGTTCACTTTTCTGTTCTTGAATGTGGGTAATTTTTAAACTGTAGCATGAGTTTTTAGTTCATTAATTCACCAACTACTTCTATTGGTGAAGGGGAAGCCCAGTCAATCACCTTGTTTGTAAGGTGTGTCTCCCCCTTAGGCTAATATTTACTTATAAAATCTTGCGGGCCTGTGGCCCACCTGCTCTTTGTTTTTCCTGCGCTCCTCGCCGGAACCTTGGATTTGTAAGTTCCCTTTTCTTTCCTTTATTAAAGCTGAATATTATATATATTAAAGCTAGTCTGGTTAATCATAACTGCCGATCAACCATGCCCCTTCATTTTGGCGCCCAACGTGGGGCTTGAGCCCATGACCCTGAGATTAAGAGTCTCATGCTCTACTGACTGAGCTAGTCAGGCGGCCGAGAGCCAGGCGGCGGGAAGCGGCCTGCAGCTCCTTACTACATATTGGTCCGTTCATCATAGAGTGCTGGATTTGTAAACTCGAGCATGAAAGAAGAACGCTAGATACCTGTCAATCATTCTGGCTCCAGCTTGATCACCCAGGAAGCAACAAGAATCAATATTATAACCAAATCCACATTGTTCTTTTCTTGGGCCAACTGTTTGGGTCCTTCACAAAATGACACCTTTCAAATATACTTATAATAAGCTGTATTTGTTCTTTGAGAATTTCATCTATTATTTCAATCACATACACCCCTCCAACTAACAGCTTCAACTCCTTCCAGATCTTCCCCCTGTGTTTCTTCCTCACACCTTCATGTCCTCCAGTTTTTTTTAACCCACTGAGTCCAATTTGTGCTGCCCATATACACAAGGGTATGGAGCTATCACTGGGGCATGAGCATCCTACTGGGGTCACACAACCCAAATATTGACCCTCCCTCCCTTGCCAATAGATCCAAACCTTGTACAAATCTTATGACTATTTTTTGCCCAGAATTTCCAGCCCTGTAACGAAGCAAGCCCCACAATGGACTCTGGCCCACAAATTTTCTGACTCGTTCATTTTCATGCCAGAGACAGGTGGACCTATCTTTACTTATAAAGCTCTCATATTAAATCAGCACCATTGGAAAGAATGAGTTTCCTGGATCCCAGCTCCCCACCGCCTGGGGCTCATTACACACTCCCTTCCAGGGATGTTTCTCTGGCTCTTCCATCACTTTCAAGTGTTTTCCCATCTGATCACATTAACAGAACCTCTTGAATTAGAACTTAATGACTTTTGTTGTCTATTTATTTCACTTTACATCACCCAGAGCAAGATCAAATCAGGTTTGCATTACCCTTCTCTCTACTGCAACAAAAGGCCCTCTAATTCTTTGTTTCTGCCTGAGCTCTCAGGAGACAGTAGTCAGGATGATGGGTGTGTCCATTGAGCTCCAGGAACATGATTACATCATTCAGCCGGTTTCCCAAAATGAACCACTCTGACTTCCCACGAGTGTTTTCCTGCTGTGGGAACTCCTTCAGCCAATAGCCTTTAAAATACTGGCCCACTCTGAGCAAAGTCTCATGTACTATAAATGCACACAAAAAGACATATGTGGGCCTCTTGGCTGCTGGATTAGGTTCCAGTTCCCAGTGCACACAGAAGACTGTGGATACCTACAATTTCTGTGAGTTTATACCCTAACAAATAAGCCTTTGTTATACTCCATTCTGGACTATTTTGGAACTCTTTAGTATGCCAAAAAATTGATGCCCAACATGAAGCCAATTCTGAACTTCAAATAAGAACTTCCAAAAAATTCTACCAACAACTCAGAGACTATCTACAATTATACCAGGCAGTAATCTTGAAACTTAACCATCATTTTAGTTTTCACAGGATCCCATAGAAAGAACATCACCCCCATGACAACTTGAAGTAATTCTAAAAAATGACATCCTCTCTCCCAACAAAGTGTGTCCTCAGGGTTAGGGACACCTATTAGGGGTTAGTTATAAGTGGTATAGGGTTGGGTGTGAGAATGAAGTCAGCTCAAGTATCTCTTTTGATTAAAAAAAAGGATAGGATGGGATAATGGGTAGATTAGATTATTACTTATGAGCTATTATTTATAGACAATTTACACTGGTATAGATTCTTATATATTGATACAAATTCAAATTATATTTGTTATATTGAATATGCTTCTATTTCTGTTTACAATATTTGTTCACCTATGCAAAGTTATTTTGTCATATTGTATGCTTGAATGTTTCCAGCTCTGCTTAAGACATTTTGTATATTGATGCAATTTTAAGATATATTTATCATATTGCACTATACATTTCTACCTTTGATCAAGATATTTACATATTATTTACATTTTGAGGTTTTGTCCTCATTTGTTACACATTTGTTTAAAGATTGTTTATTTTTTATTATGAAGTCTTAGTCTTTAAGATATATAGGTATTAAGAATTACAGACCAATAGTTGTCCATGTTTGTCATACTTAGACTATTCAAGTTCTTTGAATGCATAGAGATTGTATTCCACATAGATAATCTTCCAACACTTCAAAGAACTGTAGAATATGGCATTTGAATAACTTAAGATTCCATTGACGTGAGACACAGCAGCACCAATCTATTCATGAGAGAATGTTGGGCACTGAAGACACTCCACTTAGTGCTTGTTTTCTTCTTGGCAAAACAGGCCTTTGGGCAAAGAACTACCCCTGCCTCAACCACTGACAAAATGCATGGTATCCAGACTGGACAAATAGGATACAAGCAAAAAGACTGCCCAACTTTGCCAACACATGGTAAGAATTTTTCAAATTTTCCTGCCTCTGGAAATAGTCTGTCAGTTACTCTAGCAAAAGTTGGTTGCTTCAACATTGCAAATGAGACTTTGGATGATTGTCCAAGTAGCCAGTTGTCTCTGTCATTTCTTGTACCTTTTAGAAGTTGCTTGATTGTATTTTCTATTTACTCAAGTAATATTATTTCCCTTCTCAGGTCTTTGATGGGGTTGTAGACTAGACAGTCATAGTAACTTTCCCCTCATGACTTAGCCAAGCCATTTTTAATATAAAACTTAGACTCTTTAAGATAGGATAACTACTGAAACATTTAGCATATGTTTCTTGTTTTCATGTTGTTCATGCTGATTGTAATCCTAATTTTATGTATGTTTTTGCCTCTTCTTTTTCCTAGACAATACTTGATATTTGTTCTTATTGTATATAGTTTTGTATTAGGCTTAGAACTCTCTTATTTAGACAAAAGGGGGAAGTGTTGTGGGAACTCCTTCAGCCAATTAAGATACAAGCACACTTTGGACGTGGTCTCATGTACTATATATGCAGACAAAAAGTGTGCCCCGGCCCCTTGGCTGCTGGATTCCATTCCAGTTCCCAGGGCACAGAGAGGACTGTAGATCGCTACTATGTAAGTTTATTCCCTAATAAATAAACCTTTATTATACTCCATTATGGGCTATTTTGGAACTCTTACATATGCCAACATTTTCCTGCCTTCTCATGCCAAGTCAAATACAACTGGCTGGGCTTGCTTGTAGAAATACCATCAGATAACATCCTCAGACCAGGCCTTCAGGAATCATTTGGGGCTGTTGACAATGCCCATCTAGCCCCATCTTACAGCCATGGTTAGGAATTCCTTTGGGTGGAGCCCTATATCTCATCAAGCTTGCTGCTTACACAGGTCCTGGAGTTTGAGATCCAGATAAAATGAATCCAAATGTGTGGAAGGGAGTACATTTGGAGATGATGAAGGGAGAGGCTGCTGGAAAGGCAAGCCCTTGGCCTCCTAGAAAATGCTGTCATTCTAGTGTTTGAGCAAAACTCCAATCTCCTCTTTCCTGTGTGAATTTCCCAGCTCTAACATTTTTCTTTAGGACACATGATATGGCATGCAGGTGATATTGTGTCCCCATGTGTCTTCACCAGCGGCACTGAAACACTGTGCCCATATTTATGAACAATGGTTGATGCAGGAGCTATGGGTTCTTTGTTGGAGGAAAAAACCAGGCTGAGGAGATGGCCCAGTCAGTGAAGTCCTTGCCTCAAAAGCATGAAGTTCTGAGTTCCATCTGCAGAACCCAAGCAAAACCCAGACAAAGAGGTGTGTACATTCCAGTAGGGACAAGATGAGAATCAGAGACAGGCAGACCCTAGAAGCTAGGCCCAGCTAGCATGGCCTATTTGGTACTGTTCTAGGCCACAAGAGATGCTGTCTCAAACAGGAAGTGGAAGGTGGACCTGATGACCACATCCGAGTTAAAGACTCTACAGATTGACCCGTCCTCCCAAAATTATCTTGGATGGTCCCTGTTCCTTCCATAGGCATTTCTCACTTGCCTCTTTATCCAACCTGACACCCTTTCACTGCCAGGTGAAGTCTTTGGAGGCCTTCATTAACTACACTCTTAGCAGACCACTAGCCTCCATCAATTCAGAAGTTAATGATGTCATCAGATAAATATCTAGACCTACAGTGGAGATGTCCTGGTTTTCCTTTTCCTTGTCTATCTGATGTTCCCACCAATGTGTTTGATTTAAGACTGTATTCCATTCTGTAAGCATCAAAGCTCATGGAACCTTTTCCGCAGTGGAATGTGTCATTTGGGGCAACCTGAATCTGTGCTCCCAGGCCATGGTCACTCATATTTGGCTCAGAGTAAACTCTCCCATGTTTCCTGTGCAGACAGGAGGAAACAGTGGCTGTGGCTAAGAATTTGGAAACACAGAGGGTTTAATTCTGAGACACTGGTTGCTTGGGCATTGGCTTCCTCTTAACATTGCAGAGACAACAACCACGCACCCTATGAGGTGATCACTCCCTAAATGTGTCTCTGGGTACTATAAAGAATGAGAATCCAAGGTTTACAACTCGAAAGATGAAGACCCAGGAACTGATGGTGTTGTTCTTATTCAAACCAAAGCCCAAAGAACCAGTAGAAATGACAGCCTAGTCCAAACACCAGCAGGCTCAAGACTACTGGCTCATTGTCTCAGTTCCAGCCCCAGGGCAGAAGACTTCCTTCCTGCTTGGAGCAACGGGGTTCCCTTGGGCCCACTCCAGGGAGAACGTTGGTTCTAGCCAGCCTCTTACTCAGACGGACGAGCATTCACTTTAAGGAAGGCAGTATGTGTTACTCTGTTATCAATTCAAATGTAGACTTGCCATGTTAAGAGATTTCCTTCCTGCAGACACTGGTCTAGATTTGAGAAGAAAAGCCTCACACTGGAGAAGGAGGTGTGAAGACTGGAATAGTGACCAAAAGTTGGACCAAAACCTTGGCTTCCAGGCTATGGTAGCAGCTAAGTAACTCCAGCACTTACTTTGCAAGTGGGAGGGCCTGCATTTGATACACCAAACAACACACCCTGTGCTTCAACACAGAGGAAGAAACATGGAGATCCATGCCACTTGCTGGACAGCCAGCACCAGCTGCTTCAGAGAACCCCAGGCTAATGATATTCATGTGTCTCAAAATTTAATGTGAATGATAACTAAGAACTGAAACTGATGTTGAACCCCAGCCTTTACACGCTTGTGGGCACATTCATGCACCTCACACATATGAACACCCACATACACAAATACACGAAGAACTGGACTCTAAACAAATAAAGAAAAAAAGACAGTCTCAAACATGAGAGTCCAGGGGAAAAACAACCAGCAATCTAGACAATCAATGAAAAGCCTTTTTCTATTGCAGCTTTAAATGTAAATGGCCTCAACACACCAGCAAAGAGACATGGAATAGGCTGTCTGGATTCAGAAACTAGAGCCAATGGTCTGTTACCTCCAAGAAACACACTTCACCAAAAGTCAAAAGACAGGGGGGTCTATGTAGTAAATGCAAACACGCTGTAGTGTCTGCAGACTGCAAACACAAAAATAATCAGAGAAGAAAAGTAGGCTACTGCGTATCAGTAAAAGCAGCAGCTCATCAAAGGGACGTGACAATTATAAATATAGCCACACCATGCAACAGGGCTCCTAGTGACGTCTTCCATAAAGATAGGTTCTGTAGATCAACTGAGAAATGCAAGCTTCATAGGGAGGAAAGAGAGAATCTGGTGTGGGCTTGGCCACAAAGACAGTGCAAATGTCACCAGGCTATTAACCACCTCCACTCCCAGCCTTCTGGGTGGAAAACAGGTTATAAATACCTCCCTTTGAAGAGAAACCTTGCATGTTTAACATTCCTGGGTTCTTTAGTGTTTCTTGGTGGCCACGAGGGCTTCTGTGCCTCCAACAGGGCACAGAGTATAGACAGGTGATGTTACAATCGTGTGGGTGACTAATACTCCACTGTCATCTTTAGATCCAAATTACAAATCAATTAAATAAAACCTTCAGAGTTAAACTATGACAAAGCTCAAAAGGACATAAGTACAAAATATTCTGTCCAGGGCTGGAGAGATGGCTCAGAGGTTAAGAGCATTGCCTGCTCTTCCAAAGATCCTGAGTTCAATTCCCACATGGTGCCTCACAACCATCTGTAATGGGGTCTGGTGCCCTCTTCTGGCCTGCAGGCATACACAGACAGCATATTGTATACATAATAAATAAATAAATATTTTAAAAAAAAATATTCTGTCCAACAAAAGCAGACTACACACTCTTCTCCTCTGCCCACAGAACTGTCCCTAAGCAGGCCACATCCTAGGTCACAAAGTGTGTCTTAATGAATAAAGAATCTAAATTATTTAATTATTTTATTGGATTATTGGAGCACACAATGCCTGTCTGCACTCTATGCGCTACCATACAGTTCACGAGCTTCAGGCAAGAGGCTGGAGGTTGAAACACACAAAGACTCACAGACAGAGAGACAGAGAGACGGACCTCTAGTCACTGGTAAGAAGCCCTTTATTCAATAGCACCACAGAGGCTTATAGACCCAACAGTCAGGTGGGCCAACAGGTGAAAACCTTATCCTCTGATCCTCAAGGCAAGGCAACACGTGCTCGTGAAGCAGAGCTGGTAAACAATTTTGACACAGCTTTCAGTAACTCAAGTTAGAAAGAAAGTAAATCTCTAGCAGGGAAGAGCAGCTGGAGGCCAGGACTCCAAATGGTCCCAACAGATTATGGTAGAATAAGATTAGAAATCAATAGCAAGAAATATCACGGAAAATGCACAAATAGTTAGAAATTGAACAATGAATTCTTGTTTGAGTGTTTGTTCATTTGTTTGTTTGTTTGTTTGAAACAGGGTCTCGCTGTGTAGCTCTTGCTGTCCTGGAACTCCAAAGACCAGGCTAACATCAAACTCACAGAGATCTACCTGCCTCTGCTGAGATTAAGACGTGTACCACCATGCCCATTCTTGAACAAGAAATTATTTGAATTACCAGGATGTCGTTGAAGAAATCATGGCAGTGACTAATCGAATGAAAATGAAAGCAGAACTTTCCAGAACATTTGGGAGGCTGCAAAGCCAGTTCTGAGAGGACAGATTACGATCATAGCAAAGATCAGATCAGAGGTGAGTCAAAGACCAAACAAACAGCACGTAGAAACCAACACAACAAAAGGAGGAGTCTGAAAAGAAGACAAAGGTGACAGAGCCCTCGCCAAACCAGCCAAAAGGAAGGGGCAAAGACACAAACTGATAACACTAAGGACACATATATGAGTGTGACCCAAATTCCAGTGGAACCCAAATACCTCTAAAACTCACAGTCAAAAAAAAAGGGGGGCCTGGAAAACTCTGGAAGAAATTAACCAATTCCTAGACAAGCATGACCTACCAAAATTAAATTTTTTGAAAAATGAACAACTTCAACAGACCTATAAAAGGCAACAAGCCTGAACTGAGTGTCTCTCCACAAAACAAAGGCCATGGCTGGCCAGACTCAGGTTGGGTTTTCCCAGCTGAAAAAGGAAGCGCTGACACCAGCACCCCTCGCGGTGTTCTACAAAGGACGGTGATATCAAAACCAGACCTGGAGCCGGGTAGTGGTGGCGCACGCCTTTAATCCCAGCACTCGGGAGGCAGAGGCAGGCGGATCTCTGAGTTCGAGGCCAGCCTGGTCTACAAGAGCTAGATCCAGGACAGGCTCTAGAAACTACAGGGAAACCCTGTCTCGAAAAACCAAAAAAAAAAAAAAAACCAGACCTGGATAAAACAGCAACAAAACAACAAAAGAAAGCTATTGGTCAGTCTCCCGGATCTGCAAATTGTGTTCAAGAGCACATTGAGACGATTGTGCAATAACGCACATTGTTTCATCACAATGCAAGGTTGGTTCAACACACACCGACCTTTAAGTGTAAGGAAACTCACAGGGCCAAGCACAGGCAGTCTATGCTCACCACGAAAGAAAGGCCCTTGGTGAAGCTCAACAGCTCTTCCTGATCAACGCCCTGGAGAACCTAGGAAAAGGGGGAGCTTGCAGATCAGAGGCATTTTGTTTCGTGGATCTCTAAGGCATGCTAATTAAAACTTAAAATGTAACTTTGGCTCTCACACAACCCCCAGAATTCAAGGAAGTTACCTGTCCTTGGGCAGGTGGGACTTACAGGTTAGGGGCATTTCTGTTTCACAGTTCTCTGAAGCACAGCAATTTTAAACTTTCAGACACAATGTTCACCATCGCAAGCTTACTGCCTTGCCTGCTTACACGGAGACTAATTTGAAAAAGCAACACACTCGTGAGTTAAAGACCCCTGGCAGAAATATTTTCACTTGGGTCTTGATGTTAAGACTACAGCTGTGCATCTTGTGTTTGGAGAAAACTGCTCTTCAATCCACCAGACTCAAGGGTCCTGTAGAGCAGAGGCGGGATCTCTTCTGGTGGTGCAACATTGCTCTGGCCTCAAGACTTGGCTGGTTCGCAATTAAAAATGATGGCTCTTTATTTTTTAAAGTGATTGCCTAGAAATTCCTGGCACCCTTTGAGAAAAAAAAATAAGGACAAAGAAAATGTAATGCAAACTGCCTTGAACTTGAAGGGTTGGCTGCTCTCCACGGGAGACTAAGGTCCTGCTGCACACACCCCAGGGTTCTAACAGTGTAGCTACAGGGATGTTCCCTTATAAACATGTAAATAGTTTTTACAGTCATGAAATCCTCCTGCTACCAACCCCAGGGGAAGACTGCAAACCAAGATGAGCCCATCTGTTGGCTGATATGGGAAGCAGGAAGCCCCCAGAGGACATAGGCAATGTCTCCCTCCTTCTCCAACTCTATTAGACTGATAAGCATCTATTAGTAATTCACTTTCTAAAAAGCTTCAGCATGGAGGGTTTGAGGTCAAAGGCAGCTTCTATTTGCTTTTCCCTAGCCAGGATCTCAGGGACTGAGAAGAGATGAGATTTCTCCTCCACTCTGGGGAAGACAAAGGGTTGTCTGTCCAGAGATGCAGAAACCAATGCATAACGCTGTCTTGGCATGGATGGGGCGTATCTGTCTGGTGCCTTCCTCCGTCCTCCCTGTCACACTCAAGGAACAAAAGTCATTTTGTGTGGTATTTACCTCTGGGGGAAAAAAATATTTTTCTTCGTGTTAAATTAAACTTGGAGAGTCTAGCCCTCATTAATTTGGATGTCAAAATGCCAGGTAGGGAGGAAGGAGGAGACTTAGCCCTCTGGAAAACAGCGTGTGGACGAGAGAATGGTGGAATGTCTTCTGTTTCAGAAGATGATTTCCCTCCCCCCCCCCCCCCACCCTCTTGGTTCCCAAAGTATACTGTCTTCCCAGCTCTCTATAACCCATCCCCAGAATCAGATTTCTGAGTTATGTCAGGAACAAAATAGAGAGAGCCTGGCACACGGTCCGTTTTAGAATTATGACAGCTTGAAATCAGAGTTTGTGTGTAAATAAGTAAATAAATAAAGTAAAAAACACAACTCTTTTTAGGGTCAGATTGAGCATTCCGAAACAAGGATATTCTAAAGAGACACCCTGCCTCTCTGGTTATCAGACTATTGAAACAACAGACACCAAGGAACTGGATTTCCTCCCGAATCTCATGCTAAAGAAAGGGAAAAGCTAGAGCCTGCTGTAGCCAGGGGGGTCTTGGGTCGCCTTTCCCAGATAGAGTCGTATTCCTGCCCTCACCACCCGCCCCCCACCTCGGTCAAAAAGCTTTGCCTCCTTAACCTCTTTCCCTCTGATGAGCTGGACAAGAGTAACCTTTCAGATGCTGTCTCAAAATATCAAGTCAAAGCCTCAAGCGGGCGGGGCTCTCCTTGGATATCAGAGGCCAGCAACATCCTCCACGAAAGTGGATTACCTCTTGCTGTGTCACATCAAATGTAATGCTTGGGAAAATGCCACGCCAAACCACGGGTGAGTCCCCAGACACATTCTGAAACAGTTTCTCCGCTAAAGAAGCCAGCAGTCCCCAAGCCTGCACTAACAGTTACGACTTTCTTCCCTGGAGACTCTTCACATCCACCCTCCCTCCCACACGCATACTGTGCCCCTCCTACCGCACCTCCAGCATCAATCTCCTAGGATCCTGGGAATGCAGCACCATCTGAGAGGGGGCCAGAGAGACTGTGGGACTCCTAAAAAAACAAGAATTACAAAGGTCATCATTAGGGGTCTGCAGCCCCTCAGAGCATGCTTTACAGGAGTCCTGTCTTTGGAACTCTTCCAGTATGAGGCATCCAGGGTACACACCTGTGAGATGCTATGAGAAGCCAAGAGCGTAGGTGAGTAGACTGTGGTGTCAGGAAAACAGGGCAGAGAAACAAAGAGAGTCCTCAAAGGACTGAGAATGGCTGCCTTATTGATAAACAGTCTTTGCAAGGGATGAAGGTTGAGCACATTCGGAGAGCCTGGGCGGACATATACACAGACAGGAAGTTACAACCATTTTGTTTGTTTGATCAATTGGTTGGAAGCAGGGTGGGTGGTTTTGGAGACCAGGGCATATTGTTTCTGCAGGTGGAGCAGAATGATCAGACTGGGGCTAAACTTTCTTTACGACTGAGGACTGTTGCCCGGTAGAGCCTGACTCAATCCTCATGACCCGAGACTATGGGTCTCCTCCTCTAGGGCCTAAGGGGAGGCAGAGTGTACCTGAGTGATATGTGCTGCTGAGAGCTGGGCTGAGGAGGGTGGACATCGTGAAAATTAAGCTCTGGGTGCTCAACAGATGAACGAATGAACCTGTGGAGATGCAGATTTGATTTGACTGGGTTGGGGCTATGGGGACGCGATTGCAGCCGTGAAGCTCATTCTAGAAGATTCAAATAAGGTGTGAAAGTCCTGAGGAAACTTACGGGAAACTTTCAGCCAAAGAAATCCTAATTTCCTAGGAGTCTAAAACTCTGGACACAACCAAGGGAGGACACCAGCGGTCAGCTGTTTACTTTCTAGGCGGAAAGAGAGCACTGCAATGTCAAGTCTCCGTTCTAATTATCTCCCTCCCTCACCCACTAACTCCCTGCCCCTCCTCCAGAAACATGTCCAAGACAATAGAGGGATATATTTTGGTTTGGTTTGGTTTGGTTTTTTGGGTTTCTTGAGACAGGGTTTCTCTGTGTAGTCCTGGTTGTCCTGGAACTCACTCTGTAGGCCAGGGTGGCCTCGAACTCACCTGCCTCCACCTCCCGAGTGCTAGGATTAAAGGCATGTGCCACCACCACCACCCCCAGGGGAATTTTAGTTTTCATTAATTTACTTATTTACGTTTGTGGTGCTGGGGGTTGAACCCAGGCCTTGTGCCTGCCAGACAAGGACCCCACTACCAAAATATACCTTCAACCCTTATTTAAGTTGTATTTGGGGGTCAGAATCTAGTTGCCAAGGCTGGATTTGAACTCCAGATCAGCCCACTTCAGCCTCCCAAAGAGCTGAGACTGCAGGTTGCACCAGTACACCAGAAATAAGCTATAAAGTAGTGGCCAAGGGTCAATCTAGATGCACCAAAATATAAGCTGGGAATGCAGCCCAGTGGTTCAGGGCTTGCCTACCTGTGTCAGAGAACCAAAGTGTTAGAGCCTTGAGAAAGTACAGCTAACATGCTTCCACACCCTCAAACCTTCCCTTCCAGTCACAAAACAGTGTCGAGGATCAGCCTGCCAGATGAAACGCTGAACATAGGGCTGTAACTTAAGATAAACTGGGTAAGTATGTCCTTTAAAATGAGACGTATGTAGCCCCAGACACACGTTAACATCAGCAACCCACTGGGAAGAAAGCGGTTATGGTAAACAGTGTTGAGATCCATGCTCCCAGGAAAAGTCACTGCTCACCCCAAAGCACGTGAATGAAACTTGCCAAACGCTCTCCTGTGCCCCTGGGTGTGGTGTGTTTCCTAGTGGCAGTACCTGGAGCAAACACCCTCTTAGAATATTCTTGTGAGGTCTTTGGCCAACTTGAGCCTTAAAAAAAAAAAAAAAAAAAAAAAAAAAGAGATAACACAAGGGCAAAAGCTTGGGAGAACTGAGATGATGAACACAGCTCTTCCTCCAGGTCCAGGCCACGCTACTGATAGTAACTGTGGACCCTGTTTGACATGCCGCAAAGCTCCCCAAGGTCCCCTTGACTCCTCAGTCCACCAGCTCCCAGCACGCATTTTAATCAGTGTGTCCTCGCTTGAGCCGCATCATCTGGCCCATTTCTGTTGGTAAGCTGCTCATGGGAGAGGCTGATCCAGCCAGGCTAGTCTCACTGATAAAATGGTTTAATTTCAAGATCTATAACATATCTACAGGCCAGCATCCCTTTGTCCGCAAAAACACATTGTTGAAGCAAATAAAAATAATTAACAAAGGCAGACATTCAGAAAGAGAGAAGACAGAGAGGTACCAAAATCATATGGTCTTCATTCCAGTCCCTGCCTGGGGCTCAGCTGCAGCTCTGCCTGTGGTTTCCATGAAAACAAACCATTCTCTTCCAACAAGCTTCCCTCTGACTCAGTCTAATGACAGCCAGCTTCTGTGACTTAGACACAACCCCCGCTATTATCACAAATAATTCACTTTTTAACTTGCCTCTCCACACAATGGATTTCAGGTACCCCTGAATAAAGGGTGGAAGGCTGGTGAGCGGAGGATGGGTCAACTGACTTCTCAGAGTGAACTCTCGGGCAGAGCAGCCAAGCTCTCCATCCTTTCCTATTCATCCTTCTAGTCATCTGAAGTGTGCACATACGCACCTGCTCTGTTCTGGTGCCGAAATGCACAGCTGGAGAGGTGAGCAGTGCTGTCGCCCTCCCAGAGCTGTGTATGTGTGCACACTCAGACACATAGACACATGCACAGAGACACACTCATACACAAACACACAGAGGGACATAAACACACAAATACATACATCCATATAAACACACAGACACATCTGCACACAGAGACTTACACACATACACACAGACAGACATAAACACATAACACAAAACACACAAATACACATATACAACACACATATACACATGCACACACACACATAGCAAAAACATACACTCAGGTATGAACTGTTCTCAGGAAACATGAACAAAGTCCCTTCCCTGAAGCCAGGCATCAGTCACAGAAACAAACTGATCCAAAGCCAGGGTAACGAGTGAGCCAAGAAGCAGAAGCAGCCTACAGACAGCTGCACTCTATTTCTTGCTCCAAACAACCATTAACTGTTGATACATCGTTGGGTAGGAGGCAGGGCCCTATCAGTCCCTCCCCCACTTCCATGAAGGAAGCTAAGGGACCCATCCAGTGCAGGTGTCCTGTGTATAATCACTGTTGCCAGCAGCTCGAGAGAGCAACACATAAGTCATGCCTGGAGGACACAATTCTACAGTACCCACATAGGCACAGAAAAACATACACACATATATACACACATATATTCATGCAAGCACATGTGATCGAGCATACAAAGGTATGTGCACATACAAGCACACATGTGTCCACACATACACACGTAAAGAAACTTGAGATGTGAGTACATACATACACAAGCAAACACATGTGTGTACACACATACACATATGCACACACATACACACAAGAACCCATGTGTGTACATGTGAACACAAGCCCACATACCCACACACGTGTGCATAAAGGTACATGCATGTACATACATACACATGAGCACACACATATGTGCATAGGTACACACAAGCACACACAGATCCAGATAATGCTCAGAAATAGAGAAGAAATTTCAAATCCAAGATATGTCTCAAAGGAAGAAACATAATTACTGACACAAGAAACACATGGGCTAGAGGAAGATAGCCTTTGTGCCTTCTGGAAGTCAAGGTGGGTTGAAACACATCCTCCACTTGCCTGTGCCCCCTGGGTGCTTCCTTTTCTCCCAGTGATCAGCCTGCCCCCCTCCCAGGCAAGTGTTCTTGCTGTATTTCAGAAAGGTGTTCAGAATGTCTGCTGGGGTCTTCCAGCCTGAACATCAGAGAAAGTAAAGTTCATACAGACTGTCTGTTAAACAGAGCATCTAAAGGATAGCTATCTCAGTGCACACGCTCCAGGGAGAAACTGGAGCACACACACACGATGCAGAACGCATCGCTGGCAGAAGAAATGCTCTAGATCGCTGCAACAACTGCACAAGCCAAAAAGAAGAAATGATCATCCACCCCCCCCCAAACACACACCATCAGAACAGTGTGACAAAAAGGGACAACAGCCCCAGTCCCAGGGACAGGGGACAACACAGGGAGCACACTGTGAGAGATGAAAACAAGTGATCAGAACACTCAACACAGCAGTCTGGTGATACTTAGCAAGGCATTAAATGTGTTTTCCTTCAAACCCGGGAGTTCACCTCTCAGGCACCTCCCTGTGGAAAAGGGACAATGACATGTGGTTATAGCTACAGTGCATTCATAATGAGCAAGAGAGAGAGAGAGAGAGAGAGAGAGAGAGAGAGAAATTGGAAATGTCCATATGGCAGTGAACACAGGACCTAATCATCGAAGCAAGTTGTTGGACACGGTGAACATTCACACTATGTCACTTCTCAGAAGACATCAGCTTGTTTGTGTAGACAAACTCTCCTCTGGAACCTGCTCATTAGCCTATGATGAGAGATCGCTGAGACCCAAACATCTGCTTGTCTCCTGCTCCTCACAGCTGGGATTGCAGACACAGCCTTTCATCCAACTTCTGTATGTGGGTTCTGGGGATCAAACCCAAGTTCTCATACCTGGTAGGCAATCACTTTGCTGAGATATCTTCCTACCCACCTTCTTTCTGATTTTTCCAGAGAGAAATCTTCCAATCAGAAAAAAAAATAGCTAATAAAAATGTCATTTTGTAAAGACTCACTTGATAGAAATTAAATACCATAATATTCTAATGGTCTAAAGCTACGAGTAAAAACACTCTCAGGAATTTACCTTGTGGGTTTAAAATATCTAGATAGTTAGCTTTATAAGCTGTCATAGAAGTGGAGACTGAAATATACATTTCAATTTAGTGAAAGCTGGAGCACACAGTACAGGTCGTTGAACAATGTGATCCAACACTGTCAGCACACAAGTAAAATGGTGACATCCTTTGCAAAACAGTGCTGCAGTATTGTTCAGAAACCCTTCATTCTTTGGATAATTTCCATACTTCAGTGCAACATTTGTTTTTTGCAGAGTGTTTTAAACCAGACGTGAGTGCAGAGGCAGAGGTAGTCAAGCCATGTGTATTGTAAATAGAAACTTGGAAACAAGTATCAGTGGGTGAGGATGGGTTTGTTTATCTCAGGACAGAATGTCATGAGACACTAGACAAAGTGTAGTGTTTATGAAAAGCCTATAACACAAAGTCACTTAATCTTTAAAAGATGTAATACTGAATACGTATGTCGTGTGGGAAGTCCTTTTGTATATGTGTTGCTTTTATTGGTTAATGAATAAAGACGCTGTTTCAGCCAGTGCCTCAGCAGAATAGTTAGGTGGGGAAAACTAAACTGAATGCTGGGAGAAAGAAGGCAGAGTCTGAGAGAAGCCATGTAGCCCCGCCAGAGACAGAAAACAGATCCCGGAAACAGATGCCGAAACTTTACCCAGTAAGCCACAGTCTCACAGCGATACACAGATTAATAGAAATAGGTTAAATTTAAGATGTAAGAGTTAGCTAATAAGAAGCTAGAGCTAACGGGCCAAGCAATGATTTAATTCATACGGTTTCTGTGTGGTTATTTCAGGAGTCTGAGCAGCCAGGAAACAAACATGCAGCCTCCTACAACATGTTTGTATATATACATCTGTAAATTATGCAAACTGTACATGTATATGTATAGACTAAGTCAAAGGATATAAATGAGGAAAAGACCATAACAAATTCTTGTAAATCTAGTTTTGTTTATTCTTTGAGAATTTTATATTTGTATATAATGTATTTTGGTCGTGTTGACCCCTCAGTTTTTTCCAGATTCCCTCATGATCCCCTCCCAACTTCATGCCCTCTACTTCTCTTCTTTTTAAAACCCATCCAACTTGTCTTGCTCATATATTCATGGGTATGAGACTATCCACTGGGTCATGGGCAGCCTTCCAGGGGCCACAATCCTGAGGAAAACTGACCCTCTATCCCTCCCCAAGTAGCCATCGGCTGCCAGTAACCAGCTCCTCAGCTGGGGGTGAGTACCGATGAGCCACTCCCCACTGGATTGATCTTGTTCATGTCTTGTGCTGGCAACCACAGCTGCACTCACTTTGAAAATATGTAAATTATACATGTGTATGTAAAAACCTAGTCAAAGAAAATAAATGAGAAAAAGAAAAGCTATAACAAACTCTTTAAAGTATCTGTCAGTACTAGGGCTAGGAGTAATTTCTCTTTTTATGTGCTTTTCTCTATTTTCCAAGTGCTAAGCCATGAATACAGAATGTTGCTGTAATTGAGCTCTTCTACCAACTTTCTTCCCTGGATGTGTTAGATTTTTCTTCTCCAGGAAGTTACAGCAATTAAACATCCCATTTGGAATACAGAGTCTTTCTGAATAGCTCATTTGTTCGTATTATTCCCTTGTCAAAACCTCCCCTAGTTTCCCGTTGCCTAGGATATGAAGGTCAAAGGTTGTATTTGCATGATGATCAAAAATCCAGTAAGCAGCTCTCAGCCTCCTGGTCTACCTCATTTCCTACTGCCCCTACAGTGGTGTTGTGTGTTTGTCCTAATAATTCAGTCCTAGCCTTGAGCTTGCTCCAAGCTGTCCCTTCCCCTACACCATTGACCTCTTGTGGTCACTTTTGTCTTCTCTAAGAACTACCTCTCCTTATGAGATGAAGACAGTCCCCACTGTTTCAGAAGACCCTGCCCACCCCATCATGACCAGTTACCCTGGCCTCACCCTTCCCTAATGCAGTCTATGCCACTTGCTTTGACCCATCCCCACACTGTCTTCCCTGAGTGATGGACACAGCATTTTGCAGGTGGGCTGTGTATTGGCAAAACAAGACTCCACATACTGACACCCACTTCGCATTTCTGGATAGTCTCTAAAATAAACCAGAAAACATATGCCACAGCCAAGTGGCCATGTCGCAGGAAATCAAGGGAGCATCTTTCAGAGGTCCTTCACTCCCCTGGAAGTATCCTCCTCTGCTGCATGACCTTCCTACCCAAGGGATAGGATCTTCTCTGATCCAAGAGCCACTGAGTACAGTGTGCATCACCCTTGGCAGGGGAGGGTATGACTTCCCTGTGCCTTCAGTGTTCCCTATGATTATTTCCCTATGTTAGGAAGTCTTGGTCCTTGAAATAACCCTAGCGTCAGTGACGTCTTCTGTCCTGGGATGGAGAGTCCACTAGAGATTTCCAAGGCACATTGCTCTTTCAAGCACATCTGAGAACCTGGTCCCTCCCTTGGCTACTGGACAGACATAGGGCTTCACTCCAGTGAGACTGTCAGGATGAGGGACAGGGGCCTCTTAGTGGCTAATTTCTAGCTGTCCGTGTTAGCTCATCATTGCTTCGCCCTAGGAAGCACCACCAATTCTGAGCCCCTAAGGCACACTGTGCCCAATCCTCTGGATGGTGCTGGGGTTGGGGGTCATCTCCTCTTTCAGCAACACAGGTCTCCAGAGCAGTATCTCGCCAGAGGTTGTGTACCTCAGAAATAGTAACCGCAAACACAACACTGTGCCTCCCGAGTCTGCTGTGGAGATGCCTCAGTCAGTTAAGGCCTTGCTGGGAAGCCGAGGACTTGAGTTCCTTCCCAGCCCCCATGTGGAAAGCCAGGCACAGAGGACCAGTGGGAGGGAGCAGCAGGTAAAGGCACTTGTCACCAAGTCACCAAGCCTGGATGACCTGAGCTAGAGCCCAAAGATCCGCATAGAAGAAGGAGGAACCAGTTCTTGAAAACTGCTCTCAGACTTCTACATATACAGTGGCACACGGAGAGAGAGAGTTTGCTTTTGGGTTTTTTTTATTTTGTTTTGTTATTGCTATTTTTTGTTTTGTTTCATTTTATTTTGTTTTAAATCTAGGCACAGTAATTCCAGCACCAGAGAGGTAGAGGCAGATGATTCCCTGAGCACACTGGCTTCCAGCTTGACTTAATCTATCAGCCCATCAGCCCCAGGTCCCATTGAGAGAACCTGTCTCGAAAACTAATGTGGAAAGCTCCTGAGGAAAGACATCTAACGCTGGCTTCTGGCTTCCACATGTGTATGCAACACACACACACACACACACACACACACACACACACACGAATGAAAACAAAGCCCCTTCCTACCAGCCAGGGACCTTTTTACACATCTCCAAACCTCTCTACCGTCTTAAGGACCACTCCCAGCCTTTCTTCTGTCTAATTCAACTCCTACAGCCTCAGTTTCAAGCCCTTTCTCTTGCAGGAACTGGTCCCCAGGCTTTGAAGCTATCATTCCTCTTCTAAGACTGTTAAGTTGCCCCTTGGCCACTTCCAGGATGAATCATCCCAGGTTTCCCGCGGGCCTGATTCCTTACACCATCTCTGCTTCCTCTCTCGGCGGCTCCAAGCCGCACTCTCCGTTATGAAAGGTGTTTATGAATTTCCAGAGGAGGCCCGGGGGAAATTCTTTAAGTTGAAAGAAGTGTAATGGTTGGGGAAAGAGAGACGTCCCATTCACCCACACACCTTGTTCCCCAGGGAAGAGGGATTTGATGGAGACTCAGAGAGTGTGGGCCAGGGAGGTAACTTAAGAAACCGAGAGTGGAACAGTTCAAATGAGGATGGGTCAGAAACATGTATAAACCTACCTGGGGGACATGTGTGGCAAGAAACAACATGGATTTGATTTGTGGATTTGATCTAAAATGCAAAATGTCTTTTCTTAAAGTAAATGAGCAAGTAAATAGGTCAGATGCTGAGCAGCCCCTGCCCTCTAAGCAGAACTAACCACCACCACAGACACCCAGCACACAGAGCAAGGAGCATCCCATGTCTGCTTGAGCGTCCCACCGGGGCTAGTATTGCATGGCAAGGCAGCGTCCAGGAGGCTGAAAATCAAAAGGCCTGGACTCCAGTTTGGCTTTCCTACCAATATCCAATATCCTTACCTCCCTGGCCTTCCATTTCCTCAAACCTAAGTGTACACTTCTGCAGTGCTGTGGGTGGAACTCAGAGCCTTGCCTGTGTGGACAAGAGCTCAATCACCTCTAGCCCAATGAAAGGCCTTCCCCCTACGTGACCCAGACCAGGGGGCCTTCTGGGTCTCAGAGTTTGTAATTCTCTAGTGAATATGTAATTCTCTAGTGAATATGAAAACGATATCTTCCAAAGGCCAATCCTTAGCAAAAAGGCATTTCCTTGGTACCACATTGTGTGTGATATTGTACATGTGACCTCCCCGCTAAGACAACTCTGTGAACCGTGGACTTCAGGGGACTCCAGGTTTGGTGGCTCGTGTCTATAATCCCAACACTTGGGAGGCAGAGACAGGAAGATCAGTGGTTCAAAATCAGCCTATGTACAGTGAATTTAAGGCCACCTGAGCTACATGAGACCCTGTCTCCAAAAATCAAAACAAAATGAAAGTGACCACCAACAAAAGACCTTATGAATCATTTTATATAAGGTTCAAAACAGCTCAAATCAATATAATCCAATATGACCTTAATTTATTCTACA
The DNA here is from genome assembly GCF_903992535.2 of Arvicola amphibius. Lineage (NCBI taxonomy): Eukaryota > Metazoa > Chordata > Mammalia > Rodentia > Cricetidae > Arvicola > Arvicola amphibius. Next base: position 63,583,848 of record NC_052050.1, on the reverse strand, counting down.
GAACACTTTATAATTTTGTTGCTATTATGGTGGTGGGGAGGGGTTGGGAAGTGTGGGGTGAGGGTGGGGGTGGTGGTTGTAATTGTTACTGCATGGAATGCATTTTAGGACACACTGGTAGTGGAGTTAACATCTTTCTTCTTGCCCTGAGTTTTATTCCCATTTTGTATCCTCCCCAAGTCAGGTCAGGACCTAGAAATCCCACTCTGAGTCAGGTGTCGCTGGGTGTTTTGTCCTTTCCAGCTGTGATAGGTAGCTTTAGTTGTCAATTTGGCACAACCTAGGAAACCTGGGCAGAGAGTCTCAGTGAATGTCTACTCTGGAGGCAGGTCTGTGGGATACTGTCCTGATTAACTGAAGTAGGAAGACCTAGTCCACTCTGGGCGTGCCACTCCCTAGGCAGGTTTTCTGAACTATAGAAGTGTGTTTGTTGCAATAGTGTGACAGTGACCTGTGGGGATGTCTGTAGGGAAATACCTTAAGTTACCTGATGTAGGAGGCAGTCTAGTGTGGGCAGCAGCATCCCCTAGACTGGGATTCCTGTACTGTACAAGAGTGAAGACACGGGTCTAAGCACAGGCAAGCAAGCAAAGGAGCAGACCTGTGTCTACGCCTCTCTGCTTTCAGCTGTGAATGTGATGGGATGAGCTGTTTAAAATCCCTGCCCTGACTTCCTTTGGGGATGGACTATCGCCCGAGACTGTGAGCTGAAATAAGCCCTTTCTCCCGTAAGGTGCTTTCCGTCAGGGTTTTATATCCCAGCAACAGAAACAAAACAAAACCAGAGCATAGCTGTCAGCAGGGGACTCGTGTGACCTGATGCCTGACTATCCTGACACAGAACCCACAGCGCCTGCTTTCAGACACCGATTCTGGACACACAGAAGCAAGGCAAGGGCCACCAGGGTAACTCTTCTTGCTGCTTTTGGCAAGGTGTCACCTCGCTGAGAAGCTGTCTGTCTTAGTCTGTTCTGCTGCATAACAAAGTAACATGTCCAGCGAAAGTGAGCTGTCTCAGTTCTGGAGATTAGAAGTTCAAGAGCAAGGTCCCACAGGGGTGGCTTCAGCGGGGAGTCTCCTCCTGGCTTGTTGAGAACTACACCCTCACATATCCTTTCCTCTGTTGGTCAACAGAGAGAGGGAAGACCCTAGTGTCACCTCCTCCCCTTGCAAAAATACTAACACCGTTGGATGAGACCCCTGTGACCTCATCTAACCTTAATGATCCCTAGAAAGACCCTACTTCACACAGTCACTCTGGGAGGTTGTGAGCTCAACACATTGATGAAGAATCGATTTGGTGCATAATGGTGATTCCTCTAGATCTTTCTTGAGAAGGAAGAAGTGGGCAGAGTTGGCAAGCTTAAGAAGCAGAAAGACCAGCCGGGTGGTGATGACACATGCCTTTAATCCCAGCACTTGGGAGGCAGAGGCAGGCGGATCTCTGTGAGTTCGAGGCCAGCCTGGTCTACAGAGTTCCGAGAAAACCAAGGCTACACTGAGAAACGTTGTCTTGAAAAGCCAGGAAGAAAAGGTAAGAAGACCAAAAAGAATCAACACTGCAGGGATGGAAGAGGATGAGTGGCCCCAGCACCTACTGCCTCCATCCAGTGCCCTGAGAAGAGATAGGATGTGGAGAGGGTTGCCTTCTGATACACCTTGAAAGGCTGTCACCATGTACAGGCTCTACAGGCCAGCTTGGCTCAGAAGGTACAGAGCTACTGCCTCCAAGGTCAAACTGTCTTGAGCAATCAGGTCACCTGCAGCGATTTGTGTCTGACCTACCCAGCAAGTGTACAGGATCTGGGGACATGGCGTCACGCTCTGGGACAAGGAAGAGCCTCCGGGCTGATGGAGAATGATTTTTTTTCTGCCACACAGAACAATGAAATCTTACAGCATATGGAATTTAGGAAACAAAAATAGCTGGGGCTCTACATCACTCCTGGGTCTATACCCACACACACACACACACACACACACACACACACACTGAAGGAGCAAAGGCCCCTGGGAAAGTGTATGTGGATCATGGTGGGAGCGGCCATGTGTGAGAGGCAGAGATGCAGACCAAGGGTGAGGTGGTGATGGAGGGAGAAGATGGCAGGGGAGTGACGGGATTCATCTGTCCGATATCAACCGTCCAACCCGCAACCCTGGAGGGCGGCAGTGCGCGCCACCGGACGATGCCTTGGGTACGTGGTGAAGGAGTCTCTCCCAGCTGGATGCTCATTTTCTCATTTCTAGGCTCAAGTGCTTTTCCCCTTCCAATTCTTTTTATAGTTGCATCCGAATGGCTGTCCACAAGCTGTGCTAGGTCTGTCGAAGGATCTTCATTTGTGGTAAGGTGACAGGAAAAGAGGACCGGACCGCAGGGTGACAGTTTAGCGAGGCTCGCTCACTTTAACTCTCAGCGCTGAACTCTCCCCAGAAGGAAAATTCCTCCTGCAGCTAACATCTCCCTTTCTCTTAGGAAAAGCTCAAGACTGGGAGCGGCATTTTCTTTCGCTCTCTTCACTGGGCAATTTCTAAAGCTGGGCGTTCTCAGCTGAGGTCTTCCTATTCGTGTCCAAGCTGTGTGTGTGTGTGTGTGTTGAGGTTTACAAGAGAACGGTCTTCCACAGGTTCATATATTTGGATGCTTGGTTCCCCATTGGTGGTGCTGTTTGGGGGAGGTTATGGAACCTCTAGAAAGTGGAGCCTAGAGTGGACAGATGGTTTTCAACCTGTGGATCGCAACCATTTCAGGGTGTCAGATAACCTTCATACTAAATATTTACATTATGATGCCTAACAGTAGCAAAATTACAGATATGAAGTAGCAACAAAATTATTTTATGGTGGGGGGGGGGGGTCACCACAACATGAGGAACTGTATTTAAGGGTTGTAGTATTAGGAACATTGAGAACCACCATCCTAAGAGCAAGGCAGAGAGGCGGGCAGGCCGAAGAGGAGGCTGGGATTCCGGTGATGCAGCCTCAAGCCAAGGAATACTGGTAGCCCTCAGAAGCCGCAAGAAGCAAAGAGCCGGCTTCTCTCCCAGAGCCTCCTAGGAAGCATGGCTCTGTTGGTGCCTTGACTTTGAACATGTCACTCCTGGATCAGGGCAGAGCCAGAGTGAATTAGCAGGCACCAGCTGTCTTGAAGGTGTCAGTCCTGACTCACGGACTTCACTGCTCATGAACACAGGCTCTAAGTGACTTTGAGCTTAAGATGTCCTTGCAATGTGAGGGACCTTTTACATCAGGAACCAGGTATTGCTCGTAGCCTCCCATCCTGCCAGTGTGGATTCGTCCTCAACCCATAGCATGTAGCAGCAGAATGCCAGCTGAGCAATTTCCGGTGATGTGGATCATGTCTGTCGTATTTATTTATTGCAGGGCTAAAGATGGAACCCACGACTTCCCCTATGCTAGGCAAGGGCTCTGCCACTGAGCTATACCCTATATACCCCAGCTATATTTTTATTAGTGTTTTTAAAAACTACCATTACAAAGTAATGGGTTTTATAATGACGTTTATATATGTTAAAAAATATTTGCTTTTATTTGTGTGTGCATGTATGTCTGTGTGCTATGTGAGTGCACATTCCTAATACTACAACCTTTAAATGGTTTCTCATGTTGTGGTGACTCCAACCATAACATAATTTTGTTGCTACTTCATATCTGTAATTTTGTTACTATTAGGAATCATAGTGTAAATATTTGGTATGAAGGCTATCTGATACCCTGTGAGGGTCGCGACCCACAGGTTGAGAACCTCCATCTTAGAGGTCAGCACAGAGTGTTGAAACTCCTGGGGCTGGAATTGCAGGTGGGTGTGAACCACCTGAAGTGGGTGTTGGGAATTAAATTCTTCCTTCCTTTCTTCCTTCCTTCCTTCTTTCCTTCCTTCCTTCCTTCCTCCCTCCCTCCCTCCCTTCCTTCCTTCCTTTCTCTCCCTCTCCCTCTTTCTCTCTCTCTCTTTTTTTTCTCTTTTGTTTTTTTGAGACAGGGTTTCTCTGTGTAGCCCTGGCTGCCCTGGAACTCCCTCTGTAGACCAAGCTGTCCTCGAACTCTCAGAGATAGGGCTACCTCTGCCTCCCAAGTGCTGGGGTTAAAGGTATGTGCCATGACCTCCTGGCTCTAGGAACCAAACTCTTAACTGCTGAGACTTTTCTCAAGCCCTATGTACTTTGGTTTTGTTGATCCTCCTTGTCCATCCCCTGCTCTCTCTGTTGACCTCCTCCTTCCCCCAATAACCCCGCTTTTATTCATTATTATCCTCTTTCATGTTCTCCTCCGTAACACCCCTTAATACCTCTTCTGTCCTTAGGTGTGGCGATTCCGACCTTTAATCTCAGCACTCAGCAATCCAAACCCAGAGCTCCAAGTCCTAGGAAGTCATTGTACAAGCTGTGCCCTCTGCTTGGGACACTCTTCCTAGGATAGACCCTTGGGACCCAGCCTGGAGTCACCGGCTCTATGCTATGGAGATCAGGTCACAAAGTACAGCCCAAAAGTCTCAGACCCAAAACGATGGAAGTGGCCCAGTGTTAATGGTGGGCAGCCACTGGAACTAGTTCCTGGGATGTTATGGCAATGGGGACATGAAGGGCACGTGATGACCTGGTGATCCTTGTGCTGATGTAGACAACATTGTTCACATTGACTCCCAGGGCCACTGACACAGAAGTCGCTGAGTCTGTACTTCCCTCCCGGGCTCTCATACTTCCACACTTCTCACCCCCCCCCCCCCCGCCCAAGGTCTGGGAACTCACAGCTGGCCTTCTGGCCCTGGCCTTGCCGACCCTTGCTGTGCTAAGGGCAACAGTGGTGGCTCCTCCCCTAAGCAAACAGGAGAGACCCAGGACCCAGCTGGAGAGTGAAAACCTGTAGATCCCTATGAGCGCCTGTCACCAGTCAGTCACCAGTCACCAGCCCCACCACCACCCTCATGTGGGTGAGATGTTCCCACCACATCCTCTCCTCCTACCCACAATCTGGGTGCTGGCATGTGAGCCGGTGGTTTACTTGTTGCAGGCTGACAGGTGGGGCTGGCGCGGTATCAAAGCTGGAGTCAGAGACGGGAGCTTCAACTACCTGGAGCTGGGTGGGCAGCACATGGCCATCTCTCTGGTTGGGCTGGGGGCGTATGTGGAGTGTGTGGGCCCTCCATTGCTGCCCAATCTCAGTGGAGATCACCAGCCTTTGTCCAGCTCCTGCCATAGCCCTATGAAAACCCTGGAGAAAGAAAGTCAACAGTTCTTTTCTCTCTTGGGAACCCCTCCCAACTCTCTTAACCTTCCCTCAACGTCTCACTTTTCTATAATAATTGCAAAGGAAGCCTGCTTCCCCTTGGCACGTATGAAGTCCTCAGTGAGCTCGGAGCCACCGTCCCTTTGATCTCTGATGACTGTGAGGGTCCAGTCTTGTATCTTAGGTCTTGGGATCATGTGTCACTCGCTTGGCCATGAGCGGCATGTGCCTGTAGACACCGCACCATCTTTGCAGTCACCTAGCAACCCTCGAAGTGAAATGATTGATGGTCTTACACAAGTTGATCCTATGAGACGGGAATCAACCCTCCATAAAGTCACAGTTGTGTAAACACTGCTCGCATATAGTAGGTCCTCAACAGAGAGGAGTAGGTAGCTGTTACCACCTCTCGCGGAACTGTCGACAGGTTTATGAAGTACTAGTCCCCGTAAAAGTACCTTATTGTACAAATGCAAAAAAAAAAATCTCGTAAGACAAAAAAAATAATAATAATAATCCCCTGGAAATACCACTTCATAACCCTGCTGAGAAATATGTATTTCTTGTACAATAAAAAGAGCGAGAAAAACTCAATTCCATTAAAATATCCGTGTAGAAAAAGATCCCATTGTTGTGGAGGTGGTGTTAATTTTCTCCCTTCCACTTACTCTCAGTTTCGTAGCAATGAACACACACTACTTGGCTAACATAGCGGAGAGCTGTTTTCATAAGCAGCGTGCTTTGTACTCAACCTTGGGGTAGACACGATGCCGAAGAGCTTGTTCCCTGGGCTCTTTCCCTGTGGAATGAGGCGTAATAGATAGAGATGAAGAACAAGCCGGGAACAAATGCATTACCCCATGGGGCTAGAGGACCCCAAGAAGGAGGAGCCTGCTAGCTGTGCCCTACAGCAGCGAGACAAAGCACAGTGGTCATGCTTCTCACAAAGGAGCAGAACGCCATCTGGGCTTCCCTCCTAGGGATGGGGGGGGGGGTGGAAGCCGTCTTTTTGGGGCACAGAACACCCAAAGCAAACTATTCTAATTCATGTCTGTGGACAGAAGTCACAAACATCCTTGGCCCTGCCCTCGCTGGAGGCCTGGAATGCAAGAAGGGAGCTTGCTTGCTTGGTCTTGTTATCTTCTAACTGACTACCCCTGCCTGGAAGCGCTACCCAAGGAGGTGACCCAAGCAGAGAACAGACACACCTGGATACCTTGACGTAATCAGCTTGCCTTTCTCTTCATGACTCACCCTAGTCTCTGGCAAAAATCCTATGAAAAAAAATCATTTTTAAACGCCTAGACTATCGATTGGCTAGTGTCCTGTGTACAGCGGCCTCCTCCTGCTGTTCAGGAGCTCCATCTTTTTTCCTAAGTTCCTGCCCATGCATCTATAATAAAATTCCTTTCCAAACTCAGCATTTATCCATGAAGTTCATTCTTCGAATCTGAGAGAGAACAGACTCCGTGGCGGTTTCGTAAGACTGTGAGCATCTAGAACCCTAACTCCAGAGTTAAATTCCCCATGAGCTGATAAAGGAAGCCTCTGTGTGACTCAAAGACACCCCACTTTCCCCCTCTCCCTAAGTGCCACGGTGTGTGGTTACTGCTCTATGACAAAGTTGGACGTTTCTGGACCCTGCAGAGTGCCAGGCTAAGCAGGGTTTGCACAGCCATATCTAAACTGAGCACAACACTTAGCTGTGATGGTACCTGTGCCGGGGAGAGTAGGGAACGTCACTTACTGTCACACAGACCTGGTCCATTTCTGGGAATGGCAAATTAGAGAAGGCCCAGAGTTACCATCCCTGACCCACCTCCTTCTCTGACACTCCCTCCTGAGTGAATCCCGTTCCCCTTCTCTGGAAGCTCCACAACTTCTAGGCTCCAGCAGGGCTCTGCCTCTTACCCTGCTCCTTAACATTGGCCAACCACGTGAGCCTATGGAAGCCCCCAGATCCTCTTCAGAGCAAATGGACCGCATCTAACTCAGAGAGGCCCTGTGTTTAGGATTCTACAAAGCAATTCCGGAGCAGCTCCTACAAGGCGTCCACCGCACGTTTGATTTGGGGAATGAAAACTCGAGGTGCAGCCTGCATCTGAATCTATCGCGAACGGCTCTAAGTATCTGGCGTTATGAGGCATCACAAGCCGGAAGAGAGGAGAAATGAGCAGCCCCGGTTCAGCGCGCAAAGGAAGGCTCTGGAGCAGACCCTGAGCAGGCAAAGATTCCAGCCACGGCGTCTCCCTAGCCCATATACTAGAGCCGACACTGCCACCTGCTGGCGAGAGAGGAGCTTTGCAAGAAGGCGCTTTCCCAGCTGGCCCGGATGAGAATAGACCTCTAATCCCAGGAGACTGGACACAGGGGGCGTGATCAATGGAAAGGACTGGGGGCTGGTACTGGGATTCTGGAGCTATGAAGCCCTGTTCCAGATTCCTGCTTTTAAACATCGCAGCTGCACACTGATAACTTCCCAGGCTGCCATTCCCTGGTCCAGGAAACTTCTAGTCCAGTCTTGTTTCTGTTGTAAGAAAAGCACTCAACAAAAAGCAACGTAGGAAGGAAAAAAAACTCCAGGTAACGTGATTGACGGGAGGTCAGGGTAGTAATTTTAGCGCTATATCCACAGTTAAGAGCAGGAGAGGCTAAACACACAGGTCCTTGTTTGATTGCTCTCAGCTAGCTTTCTTCTCTCCTACAGTTTATGGCTCCCAGTTTAGGGAATGGTGACAGCCACAATGGACTGTGTCTTCCTACACCAGTTAGTATTCAAGCCCATTCCCCAGCGACAGGCCAACATCTAGATAGCGCCTCATTAAAACTTTTCCCAGGTGATTCTACCTTGTGTCAAGTTGGCAATGAAATCTAACCAGCACGATTCACCCTTCTGTCAACTTGACACAGACATGTCACTTTAAGCCATAACTTTCTATCTCTTGTCACCAAAGTAGCATGCTAAAATAATATAAAATACAATTCAACTCCAAAGAGTCCCCCAAGTCATTAAAACTTCCAGTACTTCAAAAATCCAAAGTCTATTTAAATCTCCATAATCATATAAAATAAAAAACAAGGGACTGGCGAGATGTTAAGTGTGCCAAGAATTAAGAGTGTCTACTGCCTTTGCAGAAGACCCTGGTTCAGATCCCAGCACCCACATCAGGCCTCTATCAATCACCTGTAACTCCATCCCCAAGGAATCTGGTGCCCTCTGATGGCCTCCACCAGTATTACACTCAATGTGTGCATTTACAATTTACACAATTTACAATTTACAATTGTGTAAGTGCATTTACACAATTAAACATAAAACAAAAATCTTTTTTAAAAAAAAATCAAAAACAAGTACTACTGCTGCATTTGTGGATGAAAATGAATATTAAGCAACTGACTAAGTTGGGGGGGTCAGTGGAAGTGTCCACCTTCACACCCACTAGAACTTCAAGGTAAACTGCAGCAATATCATTACCCCTGGGTGCTTGTCACAAAAGCAGGTGCTTAGGCCCCTCTGAATCTGCTCTCTGGGGTGACGGCCTTAGAATCTGCACTGTGACAAGAACCCCGCTCCCATGTGATTTCTCATACCAATCCGGGTTCAAGAGTTTTCACAGCAAGGCCAGGGCACCAGGCTAGAGGCTTTTATCAGACTCCCCCAGAATGGCATTCTCTTGGAATCTCTCTAAGTCTCCTTTATTTCTTTCCATGCAAGAGGCCAAGAGTCCTGTCTGGTGAGCCCCGAGAGATTATGCTTTGGTGAAAGAAAGTCAACGCTGACCAGATGACTAAGGTACCAGATGTGGGATTCTCTCTGTATGCTATGAATATGTTTTGTTACTATTGGTTAATAAAGAAGCCACTTTGGCCTAAGGCAGGGCAGAATCTAGCAAGGTGAGAATTCCAAGCAGAGACAGAGGAGGAAAGAAGGCAGAGTCAGAGAGACACCATGTAGCTGCCAAAGGAGAAAAACTCCGGAACCTTACTGGTAGGCCACAGCCTTGTGTTGATACATGGATTAATAGAAATGGGTTAATCTAAGATATAAGAGCTAGTAAGAAGCCTGAGCTAACAGGCCAAACTGTTGTAATTAATACAGTCTGTGTGATTATTCAGGTCTGGGTGGACAGGAAAGGACATGCAATCACCAGTTACAGGTACCTGCTCATCAGAGGCTGGCCTCTTGAGAACAAGAGGCTTGGAAGACATGAAGTCGCTGGAGTCAGGTGCGTGGAAGGGGGATGGGCAAAGAGGTAGGGGTTAGTTATCTTGGGCTATTTCTAGAAGGGCCAGTACACAGGGAACTTGGTGGGCGGGGCCAAACAGGCCTAACCAGTCGGCTGTGGTGTTGCATACAGGAGCCATCACAGCTGATCTCTCCCTCCCGAGCAGCAACAACAAAGGAGCCTGGGGTAAAGGTCTCGTTTCTATCACACAGAAGAGAAATCCAAACCAGAAATGGTATGTAAGGGGAGACCCTTGTTACTACCACACTGCATAATTTTATACATTCTGCAAGTAAAAGTTTGGGCCATGTGGCAATTCAAATTAGAAGGGCTCCCATAGGCTCATTTGAATATTTGTCCCCAGTTGATGAAACTGTTTGGGAAGGATTAGGAGGTGTGGTCTTGTTGGAGGGGATGCATTGCTGGAGGCAGGCTTTGATGTTTCAAAAGTCTGTTCCTTTCCCCGTTAATGCTCTCAGGTGTTCTCTCTCTCTCTCTCTCTCTCTCTCTCTCTCTCTCTCTCTCTCTCTCTCTCTCTCTCTCTCTCTCTCTCTCTCCATGATAAACTTATTCTCTCGAAATAAGTTTTCAGCTACTGATCCAGTACCAAAGCTGCCTGCTTACTGCCATGCACCCTGCCATGATGGTCATGGGCTCAGCCTATGAAACTGTGAGCCCCCTAGAAACTCTTTCATAAGTTCCCTTGGTCATGGTGTCTTATCACAGCAACATAAAAGTAACTAAGACAGGGGCTGGAGAGATGACTCAGAGGTTAAGAGCACTGGCTGCTCTTCCAGAGGTCCTGAGTTTAAAAACAAAAGTAACTAAGACAAGCCTCTTCCAACTCTATCCTATTAGGACTCTCTCTCTCTCCCTCCTTCTCTCCCCCTTCCTCCTTCCTCCCCTCTTCCCCCCTCCCTCCTCCGGGTCCCTGAGCACACCTTGACGTACCCTACTGATTCTCATGTGTTCACTATCTCTCCCGCCACACCAGTTCTCACCTCTTCTCATGGACATTTATGAACATTCTCCAGTTCTGGGCAGCTCAGCTCTGTTCTCAACGTCTTCAGGAAGGCCCGCCTGCCCCACCCCACACATGAACCCTGTATTCCTAACTGTTCTTCTCAGCAGCCTATAGAACTTCCTCCAAAATAGACCACAGAATAGGATACAAAAGAGGTCTCGGCAACTATAATTAATTATAACATAATTAATGTTAATAATAACATCCTGTGTTCTAGCTGACCACAATAGGATAAAGCTGGATAGCATCAATAATAGAAACTATATAGAGTCATGGAAACAACACAAGGAATTCCTCAAGGAATTCTAAAATTTTTTCCTGTCCCAATTATCTTTCATTAGTGTGTTGTTTCCATGACTGAAAATGAAGGAACAGCATATAATAAAATCTGTGCCACCCTGAGGAGAATCCAGACAGGAGAGTGTCTACATCAAAAACATTAAATCTCAAATTCATAACTGAATGATGCAACTAAAGGAACAAACAACACCTAAAACAAGAGGCGGCTCGGCAGCTAAAAACACTTGCTGCTCTTGCAGAGGACCCAGGTTTGGTTCCCAGCACCCACAGGGTCAAAAAAGCCCAGGGCCAGATGGATTCAGAGCAGAATTCTACTCAAAAGGACTTCCAAAGGGAACTAGCACGAATACACCTCAGATTAGTCCACAAAATATAAGAAGGAGGAGCGTTTCCAGCTCTTCTTATGGGGCCAGTATAACCCTCATACCAAAACCACACAAAGACCAACAATAAGAAAGAAATCATAGGACAATATCTCTGATAAACATAGATACAAAAACTCTCAATAAAATACCTCCAAACCAAGTTCAAGACCACATTTTAAAATATTATCTAGTATCCACCATGATCAGGCTGGCTTCATCACACACAGGGATGGTTCAATATCGGTAAATCAATAAATGTGATCTACCACATACACTGATTTAAGGACAAAAACTACATTAGGTACAAAAAGACCTTGGACAAAATCAACATCCCTTCACGAATAAAAGCCCTAAAGAAACTAGAGACAGAGATACTAGGAATGTACCTCAACACAATAAATACAGTTTACAGCAAGCCGCAGTCACTATCAAGGTAAATGGAAGAAAAACTCAAAAGCATTTTCAAAAGAGCAGGAACAAGACAAGGGTGCCCACTCTCTCTGATCCTCTTCAAGGCCGTAGCTGAAGCTTCAACTAGAACAATAAGTAAAAGAGATAAAGGGGGCGCAAACAGGGCATGAAGAACTCAAAGCATCCTTGCTTTCAGGGATATGATTTTATGCATGAAAGGCCCTAAAAACTCCTCCAGAAAACTCTCACAGCTGATAAGCACATTCAGCAGAATAGCAGGGTACAAGGCCAGCACACCAAAGTCAGTAGCTTTCCTAGCTCCAACAAGTGTTCCAAGAAAGAAATCAGGGACACGCTCCCATTCACGATGCCCTCAAAAACAACAAAACAGCCTGCAGTAAACTTTACCAAGGAAGTGCAAGTCTTATACAAGAAAACACTGGCTACTCAAACGTGGGTTTGGGGATTGAACACAGACCCCCGTGCTTGCCTGAATGGCACCTTACCTGCTGAGCCATCTCCCCAGAACCACCCTCTATATTTAACCACTTTTATTACCTCAAATTAATTTAGCAGTTTCCTGTTCCACTCTCACAGGAAACTTAATGGGCTTATAACCCTGGTAAAGGAGGCCTTGGTGTGACGTAATTCTGGAACACTGGGCCAAAGGTCCTGAGAAGGTATAGCGCCTGCACTATGGGACAGTAAGTGAGCCAGGAACTAGGCTGGAGATTTAAAAACACACGCACACAGATAGAGACTCCGGGACACGGGTCATCCTTGAAACAAGAATGCCAACTTTACTGTGTTCCAGGAAAGCTTATGTAGGGATCCTTAACTGATAGCCACGCCCCAGCTCTTGGGATTTCCAGCTGTAAACCACCCCCAGAATTCACTCCCCTACCATCAGGAACCCATGAGGGTCTCGTGCTCAGAGCAGCTGCAGGCACAGGCAAACAAGTTGTTTTGCTCAGTTCACTCCAGCAGGCAAAGGGTCGGAGGCAAGCAGAGAAAGTCAAGGGGCCAGGGATCTGCAGCCCCCAACAGGAAAGGAAGGATTCCTGTACTGCCGGTCACCCAGAAAGGTTTCACAACGGAAAGGAAAGGTGAGCTGGGCCGGGCACAAACAGCACGGACAGGTGAAGCCCTGGGAAGGCCTAGCATCAGTCAACAATGGCCTCCGGGTGCCAACAGTCTGAGCTCCGTGTGGGCAGGTCATTTGCTTCAAGGAGACCAACTAACCACTGGGAGTTTGGCAGCCTTGCGGACGGTTTGTAGAGGATAGAGTCATCAACGGGTCCTGGAGGAAACCCAGAGTGACAGCCAGTCTGCTGAGCAGAACACAGCAGCAGCATTTGCAACAGTCTGCAACACGTTCTCTGAAGAACTCAGAGCTCCCTCCCCAAAGCCGCCACCAAGCCTGGAAGAGCGACTTTCAGAGTGACAAACTGTGTCCTGTGGTTGACGGAAGGATTTGGGGCCTCTCAGAGGCAGCGAGGCAGGATGGGCAGGTGAAGCACAGAACTGGGAAAATACTCAGTGCTGGCACAGCGGATTCATCTGTCCCTCGTCTTCCTCCCCACCTCTCCATCTCCCCAACTCCCAGCCCCTCCTCTGTCCCTTCCTCCCCTGTATTTGATGTCATTTGCTTTTGTTTGAAGTTTGCTTTTTGGTTGGTTTTGTCATTTTTAGATGGGGTCTCACACCATGGCCTAGTCTGGCCTCAAACTCCTGGTGATCATCTGGGGTTCTGGAGGTACAGGTGTGAGCCTCCAAGCCTGACTGTTTCCTTAAACAGCCATTCCGATTGGATTAAAATGGAGTTTTGATGTCGTTTTGATTTGCATTTTTCTCTAGTGGCTAAACATGCTAAACATTATTTTCATGTTAAAAAATAACATTTTTTAATCTTATTGGTATTACTGGGTCTCTGTTGGAGACCATGGGAGTTGCATCAGGTGACAACTAGAGTTCAAATGTCAACCCACCAGAGGCATGATTCCCTGATGGAAGAGAATTCCATCCGGAAAAGGCCTGTGGGGCCAATGGCTCTGGAAACGCTTGCTCCTGCCCTGCTGTAATTTCACCTGTGCAAAAGCAGCTATGGTGTCTCCCCGACACCTGTACTGCAGTGTATAATTTCATATGATATCTATGTGTAATCTCGTGATTGCACCTCAATCATATGGGCACATATATCCGTGGATGGTCAGGAAGATGACTTTGTTGTAGAATATTATTTAAATATTTTGTTATTTTTGTTTATGCTTTGGAATATTTGTTTAATGATACAAAGATGTATTTGATTAAATAAAATTCACCTGTTGTCCGGAGGCTGCGTCAGCAATTAGCTGACAGGGAAGAAGTAGGGAGGAGCCAGGTGGAGAAGGGTTTATTAAAGAGAGGTGAGGGGGCAGGGGTGTGAGAGGGGGTGGATGAGGACTTCTTGGGAGACACGAGGAGGTAAACTAGGTGAGCTGCTTGCTATTCAGCCTCTCTGGGAAGAAGGATTTTACCACAGTCTTTGAATCTTGAATTCTTTAGTGGGAAGAGATTTAGATAAGTTCTCTTAGTAGTTTTGAAAGAATCAGTGCCTGAGGGGACAGAATTTCTTCAGTCCGTGGCTCTTATGGCCTAGCCACTGCTGGTAGCAGGGGAGTTGCAGTTGCTGACTGGGACAGGTGTAGTTTAAAAGGCAGGCCATTAAAAAAAAGAGGACAACCTGGCTTCTCATTTATCTGTATAATTTTGTATAGAGAAAATATACTAGGATATGCTTCATAACTAGATCTATTGTCCCACGAGGACTGTAAGACGCTTACAAGCCTGCTGTGTTCCTCTCCCTTGGAATAACACAAGAAAACAACAATTTCTCCCCAGTCTGAGACGAGTTACACACAATTAGCTCATTTTTACCTCAGCGAAAGTTCAAACTAGACTGAATATTTCTGTAAATGGATCGTAAGTTAAAACCTTTACAGATATGCCCGAGAGAGAGCTGCAGCTGTCTAACCAAGGTTATTAACACAAAGCAACCTAAAATAATCGTGCCAATTCCTTGCTTGCCAAGTCTCGCAGCTTGTCTCACCAGGCACTGTGCCCCTGGCCTCCCTCTGGTCACAGAGTTACACCAGAGACCTTGAAACTTTGTGTTGCCATGGCAAATGGCTCAGTTCCTTATCGTGTACCCAAGGAATGTGCCTTAACCAATGAGATACAACTCTTGTAACTTTCTTCTTATTGCCTCAAGCCTCCTGTTTAAAAAAAAAAAAAAATGTAAAAAAAAAAAAAAAAGAAGCAGGGTAGAATTGAAACAGAGACTTGGGACTAAAGAGAACTAGAGAATAATAAAGAGAATGACCCTCAGATCGTGTGTGAAGTTGCAATAGAAATCTTTTAATCTTGCTCCTGAGAAGTCTTCTCTGAGTTACCCTGGGTAGCGCCTTGGGAGCTGGACTTTCAAGCCACTAAAGGTCTCATAGTAACCCAGGCTAGACTTAAACTGGGTGTGTCACTGGGGATAACCTTGGACTCTTGATCTTTTGCTTCCACCTCCCGAGTGCTGGTTATGCCTCGTAAGCATCTTCTTGTCTTTGTTCTCTTGAGGACACCTGGATCTGAGTACCCACTGGCTGATTGGAGGGTGTGGGTTAATTTCCTAGTTCTCTGTGTGTTCGGGACAGCAATCCCATGTCGGATGGCAAGTCTCACGGTCTCTTCACTTCGCTGAGGATTTCCACGGCCATGTGCCCCTTCACTCCGTCACAGCCCATTTGTCTATCCTTGCCACCCTCTGCAGCTGGAGCCTTCCAGAAAACCCTCGCCTGTGCCTGTGGACTGAAGAATCCTCCTCCATTCACCTCAGGGTTTTAATCCTTACTTAAGGTGGTTGATCCACTTTGTAGAGCGTGAGTCAGAGATCCAGTTCAGTCTTCTACTCAGATGTCCGAGGCTGTCTTCTCTCTAATGTGTTTCGGCATCTCTGTCAGAAGTCGGGTAATGGCAGCTTTGGGGGTTATTCTGGGTCCTCCTGCTTGTCTGTGTGCCCAGGTTTGTGCCAACACCTGGTTGTCTTGCCGCTATAAGAGACACAGCCTGAATTTCCCATGTTGCCATCTTTCCTGCATTGCTCTTTGCTCAAGACCGTTTCAGATGTGCAGGGTGTTTGGGCTTCCCTGTGGGTTCTAGGACTGGTTCTCTTAGCTCTGTGAACAAGGTCATTGGATTTTTACAGGGTCTGCATTGAATCTGTATATCACTTTTAGCAATACATCCATCCTCACGATGTCAATTCTGCCAATCCAGGAACACAGGAAATGTTTCCATCTTCTGTCACATTCTCTTCTTCTCGCTGCTGCTTCTGGAATCCAGCTCCCCACACACCTCTGCCCCGATGCTCCACAGAACCTGTGCTAACGGACAGCAGTTCGCTCCTAGTGCTCTGGGTGACTCGGGAAAAGACACAGACATGGAAATTTAATGCTTCGGCAGAAGGCTCACTAACTTAAAGCACTTTACGTCCAACCACCCATTCACCCTTCTCAGCCATCTCACAGAGCTGGGCGGCCAGGGAAACTGAGACTCAGGCCGAAATGGATGAGTACCAGGGCTGTAGGCAAATGCAGGACTCTCCTTCCTCCCTCCATGTCCCGTTCCTCCGGGAATGCTGACTTGGAGAGAAGGAAGAGCACCCCACCAAGTCAGACTGTGGCTAGGAGGAGGAGGAGGTGGTCGTCATGGTAACAAGTGGCTAGAGCACTGTGGGTATTACTTGGCTCTCCCTGCTTGGGGAGAAATAAGGGGTCAGTCAGGACAGAAGGTCTGGAGGCAGAGGAAGCAGGTAAGGGGTGAGCTGAAAACTTGGTGTTGTGAAACTACACATGTGTGACCTGGAGTGAGTCCCTGCTTTCGCATAGACCTCTGTTAGCACAGAGGCATCAGGCCCTATGGTCTCCAGCACCCTACGATCCCCACACTTGGGACTTCTCTACGGTGAATCAAGCTGAGAGTTTGCAGAAGGTTGAAAATAGCACCAATGTGACCTAGCGATGACAGCAACTCTCTGGACAACTGTGACATGTCTAGCCCTCCTCCGGGGCCCCACAGAAAACAGAAATTTCGTAGAAATCGTAGCCTTCCTGAGGGGAGGCATTATCGCAAAAAGGTACAGTGACCAAAACTGACCAGCAGATGGAGCCAAGCATCCTGGAATCCTAAACAGATTTCTAGTTTCGGTTTGATGGTGGGGTGGGGGTGTTTTTACGTGTTTGTTTATTCATTTATTTGTTTTCATGGTCCACATACGTGCCACCGCAGTTGGGTGGTGGTCGGAAGGCAACCTTCAGGAGTTGGTTCTTCATGTAGATCCCACAGATTGAACTCAGGACTTCAGGCTTGACATCAGACACCTTTAACCGCTGGGCCATTCCACCAGTCCCTACTTGCAGGGTTTTATTTCCAAAGCTATAGGAGCAAAACCAAATCCCGTATAAGAAATGTGTGTGAGGCTTCCCACCTGCTAGCTACAAAGCTAGACATAAGACTCTGTGGCCAGCCATTATCTTTTTCTCCCTCGTCTCCTCCGCACTCAGCAGGACTCTAGTCAAGCAGAATATATTCCAAGATACCCTGATCTAATTATAGCTTGTTTGTGATATATTAATAAAGATGGGGGTCGCCAGTCAGAGGAATTCAGGCTAGCCAATCAGAGCACCTCGGCTTACATATGCACATAGCACGCGTCAAAATGAACGATAAAGAAGAACACAAAGTCTTACTGAGTGTATGTGGACTGTTTCATTGTGCAGCCCTTCTCCCTTACTGCTGCCCCTCCCCTGGGTTCTCACACCTGTGCAGCCCTTTTTCCCCAACTTCCTTCTGTCCTCACCTTCTCCCTGGGCTGCAAATACCTGTCGGCTGGGTCCTGAGGCTAGGCACAATTTATTCTGTTTCTTGGGCATCACTTCCCGATTCTGTGTGATAAACAATCAGATACTACCAGATGATGAGGCAGAGGCTGGTTGGCCAGGGCACAAGAGAGCACAGAGGTCATGAGAGTCCCACACCCTCCCGTCCGTCAGCTGCTTCACAATTTAACCTTCTAGAACTCTGTGTCCACTCCTGAGCTAGCTCCATCCCCTTGTATCGTGTCTCCGACCTCCTTCTACAGAAACTGGAGCCAGTCTCTTGCAGGCTGTGAACAATTCCATCTCCCAGCAGCCCATGTTAATCGCTTCCTCCCCAACCAGACCCTCTGTGTCCAGGTACATGTGTCTCTCTGGGGAAATCTTCTGGGAGCAGAGCACCCTGTCTCAAGGTGAGGACCCACACTGTTCAGGACAGTGGAAGGGACACTGTTCTAGTTTGATATCTACTGCTGTGAAAAATATCCTTGACCAAAGGCAACTGAGGGAAAGAAATGGTTTATTTCAACTTATACTTCCAGGACGGACACAGTCCAGCACAGAGGGAAGTCAGGCCAGGAACTCAATCGGGAATCATGGAGGAGGATGCTTGCTTACTCTGCACAGGCTACGCTTACCTGGCCTTCTTCTACAGCCCACAACCACTTGACCAGAGGATGGCACAACCCACAATGGACTAAGAGGCCCTCCTGTGTCAAATAACAATGAAGACACTCCCCCACAGACATGCCCACAGACCAACCTAATAAAGACAATTACTCAGTTGAGACTTTTTCTCGGGCGATTCTGGGCTACTAGGACAAGCACTGTAGAGTCCACAAATTCAGTTCAAGTCTGAGCCTGCGGCACGGGACACTCCTTAGCCAAGTAGAGGTCCCAAGCGATATGTCCAAACCAACTCTGACTCCACGTGACCTTGGCTAAGACTCAGTGTGCCTGAGTGCCTTCCGGGTGGTGATCCACAGCTGAGGCCTCTTACCAGCATGCCACAGACTCTACTGTTACTATGCTCCCCCCCCCCAGCCCTCCCCAGTCAGGGCTTTTTACTGCTACTCTGCCCCCCAGTCAGGGCTGAGATAGCACAGGCACCCAACAGTATTGGAGACTGGCCTATCTTTAGACTCAGCTGGTTATGGAATATATACAGAAATCAGACAAGTCAGGTCCTACAACTGAACTGTCTGTTGTTTTAATGCTACATAAATAGAATTATGTGGCATATAGCCTTTAAAATTTTTTTTTCCAGTCCACATAATTAATTCCTCTGGGACTGACCCAAGCTCTTGCAAAAATCTATTATGGGTTCATTTCTTTCATTGCTGAGCAATCCACGTAGTACGGCTGTAGCAGAGTCTGGGACTTTCCAGTTTTGGGGGTGTTGCCAGTGTAGTTGCTAGACATACTGCGTTCCCTTTCTGACCACTAATTAACACAGATGCTCCTACCTCACTGAGGTCTTTATTCCTGCTGTGGCAAACATGTTCTGTGACCACAACCTCCTTTCTATGCCAAGTCCTAGTGGCTCTGGAAAACCCTGACCAGATGCTTCCAAACAGGTTTTCTCATAAGATAGGCATCTCCGTGCGGTTCCCTTCAGGAAACAACAGAATAATCCTGAGGTTAAAACCACACAACAGACTTGCTGCAGAGGTGCTGTGCTTGGAGCCGAGACATCTAAAAGCCAGCCAGTCCTCTTAGTCTGCTTCATGGTCATCATCATAACTGAGAATTACCGTTTCCTTGCGGATGGCTCACGGTGACCGTGTCATGGCATGGCAAATGGGAACTCTGGTGTCTGGGTTTGAGTCCCATCACTGACACGCTGATGACCTCAGATAAATGACTGACCTCTCCCATACCTCAGTTGCTTCATCTAGAAATGGGCATGTTAATAGCAGGGTGGTGGTGAGGATTAAATGGTGTAAGCAGCACACGATACATACTCGGGACAGTGTCTGGGGCCCTCTGTAGATGCTTTACAGAGATTCATCTACCGATGACTGATGCGCAGTGTCATTTGTGACTGGTTTTACAGATAGGAGTGAAGAGTCGGTCATTGTCACAGAGCTGGAAAATGAGGGAGCAGAGATTCACTTAGGAGTCTGTCTATGTGAGTTTCGCAGTTCCCAAACTGGGGGTACCTGGCCCCCGAGTAGCTACGAGAATTAAAGTATACTCCACAGGACTTCCTATTCAAAGCACTCCCTGTGTGAGCTTCCTTGTAGCTGTTGGTGGTTATCAACTCTACAGTTCCAGATCCAGGAGATAGTGGTTCCTTGTGCCACATGCGATCTAAGGCAGCAACAAGGGTGTGATGAATGTCTGTATAGACATCAGCAATGTTAACCTGACCAGAGACAAGACCATCCAACATAGCCATGGTTCGTTACAAGCCGCTGCCCCCTCCCTTCCTCTGAGGCCTCTGCAGCTGCAACATGGAGAAGACTCAGTGAGAGTCAGCAGCATGAACTGACCTGGAACAGGACACACACTGTGTTCTGTTTCCTCAGCACTTAGCCCAGTGTGTCTCTACACAGGACACAGTCAGGTGAGAGCCAAGTCGGAGAGGCACAGAGATCAGAAGACCTAGGTACAGGGCCCAGCTGAGTCTCCTGACGCTGCCTCTTAGGAGGTCTCAGTGCCAGACAATATGATAACCAGCAAGGGTTCTGAGCAGAGAAATGAGCAGACTGGTGTCTGAGAAGCAGACTGCAGCTGGAGCCACACCAGTGTGTGGATTTCCAAAGTTCCCCTCATAGATTCGACATGTTACCTAAGAGGCTTGTCTTTCTCAGAATATCCTTGTTTCTCAGATGCTTCATTTTTAAGCCTTTTATGAAAATAGACAACATTAAAGTAAAATATTTTAATTCTTAATTTTTTTAAATATCACACCTATAAGTAGGCATAATCATATTTTATTGTAAAGTTGTTCAAAGATGAAGGCCAGGGCTCTCAAGTTACCAGAGCCACTAAAAACCACTAAGGTAACAAACATTTTTAAAAAGCCTGGATACCAAAATAGCTCTTAATTGTTGAAAACTGCAATGAAGGCTTAAAAGTATAGGATGGCCACTGAACTGTTTTCAGAGTGCACTAACAAATGCATTAAGACAAAGGAACAATGAGGGAGAAATGTGTTATGTCTGAGGCTAAATCCTGTTATAAGCAAGCATTCACAGGACCAACAAAAACCCCATCACCAAAAGAGCCTCCTCCCCCTCTGGAGTAAACAACTGAAGAATG
Source organism: Arvicola amphibius (assembly GCF_903992535.2). Taxonomy (NCBI): domain Eukaryota; kingdom Metazoa; phylum Chordata; class Mammalia; order Rodentia; family Cricetidae; genus Arvicola; species Arvicola amphibius. The sequence continues at coordinate 63,563,111 of NC_052050.1, read as the reverse complement.
CACCCTGCATGAATGCAGCCTCAGGCAGGGTGTGCACAATACAGCCTGAAGAGACTCAGAGCATCTACAGACATGCAATAGCATGGTCTTGAATCAAGTTGAGCAGGGGACTCGCTGGGAAAGGAATCATTTGAAGCCAAAGGGCACTTTGCTGTAGTTCATACATATAGCTACAAGTTTCTCCTCCATGCCAAGCATCTGCCAAGATGAGAGGGAGGACCTGTCGGCCATCTCACCTGGGTCTTATGTAGTCTCAGTTCTGCAAAAGCCACAGACTTTATTCCAGTAAAGAGAAAGCCCATGGTGAAAAGAGTGTCTTAAACCCAGGATACTAAATTGAAGTTTTGTTCTTTTTTGTGTAACAACCCACTGGCTACAAATTACATCCATGTCAAACTTGTTAGTGTTTTCTGTTATTTCCAAGAAAGTCCAGCATTTTTGCCAGAATGTCCCAGTGACTTTCCTGAAATATGTCTTTTCTAATACTGTATTACTTCTAAGACTGGGAAGAGCAGTATGCCAATCTGGGTACCTTGGCCATGGAGAGAAGCAAGCACCCCTGTGAGCCTGCAGTCCTGTAAACCTACATCCCTGTGAGCCTAACCCCAGTGAGTCTACAGTCCTGTGAGCCTGAAGCCCTGTGAGCCTGCAGCCCTGTGAGCTGCGCTCCTGCCTGGGTTTCACACACTCGGTGATGTCTCGCTCTGACTGCAAGGCTTCCCTGAAGAAAGTCGGGTTTCTCGGCCTTCATGATCTCAGGTAGACTCCTCTCTGTCCTTCAGTGCTCTGTCAGGGGGCTCTGGGCTGGCGGCTCACCCCTGGGTGACTCTGTCTTGCTCTCGATGAGCGAGATTTGCAGCACAGGCAGGAGAAGCTGGAAGGCATCTTGAATGTAGGAGGCACTGTTTGAGGCCTAGAAGATTGAAAAGTCATCAACAAGAAAAGGTTACAACACCTGAAAGAGAAAGCTCTGAAAGACAACAAAACAACAGACCTGTGTCTGCAATCCAGCAGAAGCCACAGCTTGTGAAGTAAAGAAAGGACAGGCTTGACTACTGTACTCAAGTTTGATACAGGACAAGACAGACCTGGGAGATAATACAGCAGCACCAAAAAGAGTGCCAGCACCCCAACTCCCCCAGGAGAAATGGCCCACTAGATGGCTGCTCACACTTGACATTCAAAGATTGTCTAGCCCAGGACTGAATGGGTTTCTGTTCCCGCACTGGAGTCAAGTACAGACATGCTCTCAGGAGGCTCTGACATCACTGCTCCTCCCACAGATTCAGTGTCACGACAAAGCACCACACTCAGATAAGAACAGTTACAGACAGGTCTGCCTTGTCAGTGGCCATGAGACGAGAAGCCTTAGAGAAGCATCAGGCCCAAGCATCAGGCAGATCTGATGTGTATCTGACTAGGTCTCCCCTTCCAGAATAACAACAGCTCATCACACTAAAGCAAAAATGTACATTTTCGCTGGAGAGACGGCTCAGTGGTTAAGAGCACTGGCTGCCCTTCCATAGGACCTGGGACCAATTCCCAGCACATGGCAGCTCACAACTATCAGTAACTCCAGTCCCAAAAGATTCAAGACCCTCACACAAACTTACACACAGGCAAAACACCAATAAAATAAAAATAAATAAATATTTTTTAAAAAATGTACATTTTAAGAGTATTTCATATTTGTATGTACAAATATCCCATTCAAACTGGCCACAGGGAGCGCACACCAAGACAGCCTACCTTTTGTGCACTTATCAATGGCTGGCACTCCTATCAGAACTTCAGTGGGACACTTGAAAACACACTTCCAGCCAAAAGAGACCTTAGAAATCATCTAGTTCCAGCTCCTTGCACTGAAAACAAGATTCCAACGCAGGACTACAGAGCACTTGAGGGAAGTCCAGGGAGGCCTCCTTGCTGCTAAGTGCTTCCAACTCTATGAACTATAGACTCACTTTTAAAATAACTTAACTGACCACAAGAGTTCTGAGCTACTCAAAGCTGTGTAGCTGGAGAGTTAAGTGCATTTCCTTAACAGTAACTTAAAATAATTTTAAACTAAACAGTCTGGCTGGTTCTTAGTTATTTACTTGTGTGTGCACATGTGGACATGTGTATGCTACACATGTGGAGGTCAGAGAACAACTTTCATGAGTCCACTCTCTCCTTCCACCATGTAGATCCTAGAGATCACACTAATGTTGTCCAGCTTGGTAACAAGAACCCAGACCTACTGAGCCTTCTCACTGACCCTCAACTGATACTTAAAAACTAGCCAATTATCAACACATTCCTCTCACTAGCTTTATGTGTGTTCTAGACAGGCCATCACAGGTCTCAATTGTCAGAGTCTGAAAGCATGGACCCCACCCTGGTGGCAATTTGACCAACTATGGCACACTCTCACACCTCCTCTGGAGACATTTTTGTTATGTGTATTGGTATATTACTTGCATGGATGTATGTGAGAGGGCATCATAAGCATGGTCCTGGAGTTACAGACAGTTGTGAGCTGCCATGTCGGTGCCGGGAATTCAACCCCAAGGCCCCAAGTGCTCTTAACCACTGAGCCATCTCTCCAGCCCCCTCTTCTGGAGACTTAAACCCTATGGTCCTAATGCTCACAGACTGACAAGGATATGCAAGCTCAGTGCCACTCTGTCAAACAGAGGACTTTTTCCTTGGAAATGGTCACATGCCTTGTTTTCTAACACCTCTGCACGAGACCCAACCCTTCAGGAAGAGCTTGTCTGGGGGTGTCAGCCCTTTGTGTTTAGCAGCTGGTCTCTAGGAGGTGTTTCATTACTGAGAATTGTGCATTCAGCTGTCAAGGGGCAGGGACTGGGAATGACAGCTGATGGCTTCTTCCATCCAAGTTTACCCTGCAGCTTTGTTACACCTTATAAATACTGAGTAGGGAATGAATATAATGAACATCAAAGAAACAGCAATAGTCATATCTGTATCAGCAGGACTAAAATGCAATCTGGTTTTTAAAAAGCAGAAACTAAGGATGTAATAAATTAATGCATAATGCCTTAGAGATGCAAAAACCATTACTACTAACCTCTAGAAACACTGCAGTGATTACTGGATTCAGAACATCTGCCTTTTCTCTGACCTGGAACAAAGGAGAGAGTTTTGTCACAGTGCACCTTAAGAAAACAACAGGCAGAACAGATTCCCACCTTGAAACACACATAGGTAAAAAAGGCACAAAACATCTCAACCAAGGAAGGGCAAAGTGTCATTTCTGGAGAGAACTTTTGAAGTGCTGTAAACTTCCTTTTTGTGCCTTTCTATGCTACCAAACTGAGAATGCGCTGCTTTGTAGTTTGGGGGAGGGTGCTGCTGCTAATGTTTCTTGGTGTGTGTGTGCGCGCTTGTGTGCATATTCTCAAGTACACGGGAGTGTGGAGGGCAGAGGACAACAGTTCAGAAGTCAGTTCCCTCCTTCTGCCATGGCTTCTGGACACTGAACTCGGGTCATCAGGTTTGCTCAGCAAGTGTCTTTACCCTGAGTCATCTCACCAACCCTGTAGTCATTTACCAACTTTTTAAACATCTTCACTCTGTATGGTATAGACACAAAATGCAGTTCTATTCAGGCAAAAAGAGAAATGAAGGAATGCCACTAGCAGGAGAGATGATACTCTCCATACCACCCTCATACTGGGTAGAATAGATGGAATCTAGAGTGACATATCTAAGAGCGTGTGGAGAACAGGATGGGAGGTATGGCAGTCTAAGCAAGACTATTTAAGAGACAGCACTAGGAGGGACAAGAGAGAAAAATGGGGGTGAATATGTACACATGATGGCTAGTGTTGTCAACTTGACAGACCCCAGAATCAGTTGAGAGCCGGGCCTCTGAACACACCTCTAAGGGGTTATCTTGACTGGGTTAAGTGACTGCTGGTAGGACCACCCCTAAGCAGGGGCTCCTGCACTGCTTAAGGAGTGCAGGCTGAACACCAGCACACATGCATCCGCTGCTCTCTTCTCCTGACTGCAGACGATGTGACCAGCTGCCTCCAGCTCCTGCTGTCTGACCTCCCCACCGTGGTGGACTTCATCCTGTAACTTTCCACTTTGGACTGTATTGGTCACAGTGTTCTATCATAGCAGCAGAAAAAGAAACCAAGACAGGGCACTCAAAGAAATTAAAACAATGAAATACACACGCAGATAAACCATAAGGAGAAAAGTAATCTTCATTTTAGAAGGGCAGTTGGAAATCTGACTTCAGAACACCTCAACTGTTGTGAAGAAAGGCACTTGTGAGTCTCCCTTCATGCAAACACAGCATGAATTTCAACTGAACACGTCAGCACTCTGTAGTTGACTAGCCATCTTAAAACCACAAAACGGCTCCATTCAGGAAATCCAGGAGCTTGTTTAAAGAAACTACTAGGAGGGAAAAGAAGCTGCGGCCTAGGATTACTCCAAAGAGAAAGTCCAAACTCCAGCTTTAGAATTTCATCAGGCCAAGGTTTTGCTAAATTTAGGGCCCCACAGCAACTCTTCCACAACACTGATGTGCACACTGTGAAGTCTGCTCCGTGCCCCTGGTTTATCTCACTGTGATCATTGGTTTCCTGGTCACCTTCTACATCACTCACTGACCTTCAGTAACTATAGACTGTAACAATGGAGCAGGCAGAGCAGCAGACAGCCAGAGCAGGAAACTGGCTGAAAACACTTTCAGCCAAACAAGGAAACAGAATGTGAACAGCAAGGCTACAAACTCTTACAGCCCACTTCCAGTGACATAAGTTCTCCAGCAAGGCTCAACATCCTAGAAATTCCATGACCTTCCCAAACAGCACCAGGGACCAAACGGCCAAACACCTGAGTCTACGGCAGTTATTCCTCATGTAAGCCACCATGGTATAATACATGGTACTCAAATAAAGACATAAGAAATAAAACGTGTGTCTAGGGTGTCAGGACCTCCGGCAAGGGGACAGAGACTTCAGTGGGGAAGGGGTGACCTCTATGGTGGTGCATGAGACCGAAGAATGCAAACCCATGAAGCTGTACCCTGCCCCTCCCACCACACACACAAATTAACTCAATATTCATCACAGACATAAGGGCTCAACACTCATCAAAGAAAGCTCAAAGTTGGTCTGGGTTAGCTGACAACTTCTCAGGTAAAACACCAAAATTGTATGTGATGATGAAAACTACTGAGAGTAGAATTTTGATGAAATTTTTAAACTGTGCATGGGATACCATCAAGAAAATAAAACAGGAACACCGATATGGTGGCATACATCTGTAATTCCAACAGTTAGGAAGCAAAGGCAGGAGGACAGCAAGGTCAAGGCCAGCCTGGACTACACAAACCCTGTCTCAAAAACCCAAAAGATGGACCTACAACTCAGTGGTGGAGTATTTGCTGTGCACATATAAGTCCCTGGATTTGATTGCCAGCACTGCAAAAGCAGACAAGTAAAAAATATAAACAACCCATGTTCGGAGGGAGAGTCTGTGCCTAGCACATACCTGACAAGAAGCTGATTCCGTAAGACACAAGAAGCTCCTAAATGTCCTAAAATCCAGTAATGAAAAACAAACAACCCAATTAAAGGCACTGCATCAGACAAGTGGCCATGAAAGTGTATGGAAAGGCACTCAGAATCATTAGACACTAGAGAAATGCAAATCTAGTCAGCAGAGAGGCACCACTTCACACTCCCCAACACACTGAAAACCACAAAGGAACCACCGCTAACACTGGTGAAGATGCAGGGAAACCGGCATTTCATGCACCGCTGGTAAGAGCGCAAAACTATGGAGCCATTTTGGAAGCAATCTGACATTTACCATCTTCCCTAGAAAGCCCAGCGAGTCTGCATCTCGTACTCTACCCGAGAGAAGTGAAACCGTGAACACAAGAGCTCACACCATGCTCGTGACAGCACCATTCACAACAATCACAAACAGGACCAGTCCAAAGGTCTATCAACTGAAAAAGATAAAACGTGGTATACTCAGCCATAAAATAAAGTTTGATAAAAAACAGGAAGTACCAGCACATGCTAAAACGGGACTAACTTCAAAACTACCATGCTAATCTAACAAAACATACACCTGAGCCGGACGGTGGAGGCGCTCGCCTTTAATCCCAGCACTCGGAAGGCAGAGGCAGGCGGATCTGTGTGTTCGAGGCCAGCCTGGTCTACAAGAGCTAGCTCCAGGACAGACTCTAGAAACTACAGGGAAACCCTGTCTCAAAAAACAAACAAAAAAACCCAAAACATACACCTGTGATCCCGCTGAAATAAAAGTCAGAATAGGAAAGCTTTGTGGAGACAGGAAATGCACCATCATCGCCTAGGATTAGGGAATGTGGAGAAGGAAATGGGAGTCGCTACTGTGTGGAAAACTTAGGGGGCAGTGATGAAATATCCTAAAATCCAATTCTAGTAACAACTGTACATCTCTGTAAATAGACGCACTAACAACCATCAACTGGTACCCTGAAACATGTAAGTTTTACAGTGTGTAAATTGTATCAAGTATTCAGCCATTAGCCCCACAAGGCAGGAACTCTTACCCCGGCAGTGGTGAGGCAGGTGGTAAACTCTTTAGACAGGGAGCCCAGGTCTTTACAGAGCACGACTGTCACCCTGCAGAGAAGAACACATCAGAGGAGTCCTTTCTTTCTCCTTCTACTCCTGTAATAACCCAAACAGGCCACTCCTAATAACAGTGGAGAAGGAAGCCTTTAAAAGTGCAGACACACCTTTCTCTCCTAGTGTTCCAGTATGGACTACACATTCTAAAGTGACACACAGAGTGACCGGGCCACTTGTTCTGTACTCCATCTTGGGTTCCAGGGCCACCATCAGTACTTGGGAGGGGTAAGTGCTGATAAGTGCCCATTTCTTCCTGCTTCAGACAGACCCTTGCCTGCTGCCTTTTCCTACAAGGGATGCTTCTTGGGTGGATGAGCTCCGACTCTGCGCTGGAACCATGCTGCTCTTCCTCGTCAAGACTTGTCAACCAATCATCCTCCTCCAGGCTCCGGTCCCTGAAGGACAGCCCTCCACTTCCTAGTGCCCTTCCTTCTTGCCTAAGTCTCTCCAGCCTGAACAGTGAAAACGCTCCCTGCCCTGGCTCATCTCTCACCTGCAATTGTTTTCTCAGCTCTTCCGTACCTAGTGATAACTGCCCAATGCTCAAACACTGGCATATTCTCCGTATCATGTGTTGACTCCTCTACTCTCTCAACACCACTATGAGCCAGACAGGCACTGATATTATTGGCTGGGGGTTTTTGTTTTTTGTTTTGTTCTGTTTTGGAGAAAGAGTCTCTCTATGTAACTCTGGATGTCCAGGAACTATGGAGACCAGGCTGGTCTCAAACTCAGAGAACCATTTGCCTCTGCCCCAAAATGCTGGGGAAACAATAAAACTAAAGGAAGTTAAGCAACCTGGCCACTGTCACTCAGCTAATAACTAAGTCAAAAGATTAGTTAGTTGCAGACATCCTAGTACTAAAAGTCTGCTCAGAACCCTCGCATTTTTGGTTGTCTATCAGTTTTATCCTAACTGACCATTCATAGGGTGCCCCTTTTTGACTCCTAAAGGCATGTTTCGGTAAGTAAATACAATCATTTCTTCCCAAAGAAGGCCATACTGACTAGGAGAGCTTTCCCTAAAAAGCCTGCCCACTTCCCCATGAAAAACCTAGGAGAACGGCAGCAGTGCCGCTGAGCTTAGCATCAAACACCAACCTAATTCCCACCAGAAGAAAAGAAATATAGTTCAGTATGCACTCACTCAAAAAATACCTATGGAAAAGCCTTTGTGGAAGACAACAGCGAGCAGAGCTCTGGCTCTCATGGGCTTTAACCTACTGGCCAATCAAGGGCAAGATCACACACACACACACACACACACATTTATCTCACACACACACACATTACACACACACACACACACTTATCTCTTTCACACACACACACACACACACGTATGTATGCACACATACATAAAAACTGTCTACTTCGATTTAGAACTACTAGGCTTAGGTTTACCCTTCCTACTGAATTATTCACATTTTACTACTTTGAAATGTTTGTTCAAAATCAGCAAAAAAAAATTTTAAAAAAGAAAATTTATGCTGGGCTTGGGCAGCCTCCTTTAACTGCCTGGGGTCCATAGCTCCTCCATTTGTAAAGCTGTGCTAATCAGTCACCTTTTGTGCTGCTGTAAAAGTCAGAACTAATAAACATTCATCCTTAGCATGGCGCCTGGCATACAACGAACAGTGGTAAGTAATAACTGTAATTAAGAGCTGAAGTATTTAGGACTACTTTCTGTAGTTACTTGTTCCAAGTTCCCCTCCTACTGAGACTAACAATCTGCAAAGAAATGGTTTTCAGAGAACAAATCCTTTAATGAAATGGGGAGGTTTATATGTAGATTTTTTTTTTCCTGATCACTAACAATACCCTAAACACGTACCCATGGTGCAATGGGAACAAAACCTTGTTAAAAAGCAACTTTCTAAAACCTGGAAGGAGCTGGGCGGTGGTGGCACATGCCTTTAATCCAGGCACTCAGGAGGCAGAGGTGGGAGGATCTCTGTGAGTTCGAGGCCAGCCTGGTCTACAGAGCTATTTCCAGGACAGGCTCTAAAGCTACAGAAAAACCCTGTCTCAAAAATAAAATAAAATAAAATAAATAAATAAATAAATAAATAAATAAATAAATAAAATAAAACCTGGAAGGAGCAAGAAAAGCCTCTCAGCAGTTTCCCTTTGAGAGATGCAGGCTGTATTACACTTACTGAGAGAGTGTCTGGCTCCTCTCTAAGGCTGTCACCTCCTGCTTCTGGCCATGCAGGACCAATGCCGCTGTTTTGTGGAACAGTTCAATTGAGCAGGCAGTCAGTTCTGCTAAGCTCCGGATTGCAAATGCATGGATATCCTAAGAATCAGAGCAAGCAAAGAAACAATATTATTGTTGGTGTTTATTGCTGCAAGTGAAATGACGGTCCCTGCTTCCCACACTGAGAATGCAGTGCTTCCCGCGCAGGAAGGATGAAGGCCACTGTTTGCTAGACCTGCTCTTCTTCCACAGTGCGGCTCACAACTACAGAAGACACACAGCTGGCTGTGACCATGTAACTAACTCTGGCCAAAGGACTGAGGTAAGTGTCTGACAACTTACTCTGAGTTAACATCCAACTTCCCGCCTTCCTTCCACCCTTCACTATTTTTCTTCATTCCTCGCCTACAGTCTGAAACTAAAATGATGCTGCCATCCTGAATCATAGCATTGAAATTGCTGATACAAGCCTAACAAAATAAAAGGACCCTCATATCAACTGCAACCTCTATTTTAGTGGGGGGGGGGGTTATTCACCTTTGTGTGTGCACGTGGAATCCAGAGGCCCGTGGCTAATGTTTATATCACTATCCACTTTTTTTTTTTTCAAGACAGGGCTTCTCTGTTTAACAGCCCTAGCTGCCCTGAAACTAGCTCTGTAGAACATCGCCTGGCTTCACTTTATTTTTTGTGACAGGGTCTCTCACTGTACTTGGAGTTTATGGATAGAGGTGGACTGGCTGGCCAGTGAGACCTGGGAGAATCCTCCTGCCTTCACACTCCCACACCCTCCCATGCTGGGGTTACAACTGTGTAATACTACACCAGCCTTTTATGTGGATGCTGGGAACCTAAGTTTAGGTCCAAATGCACAGGCAGCAAGCACTTTACCACTAAGCCATCTGCCCGCCCCCTCAATTTTATCTTTTTTTTTTTTTAAGAGCTTAGTTGCTTTGGTTACCTCTATTGAATTCTTTTTGGCTTCTTCAACATTTTCTGTCTCCAACTGTTTTTCTCCTCCTTCGTTCTCTGTTGCTGGTTTAGCCAGAGATGTCCTAATCCATTCGTAGGCTGTATTTCTTGCCTAAATAAGGAAGATAATCCAACAATTCAATGCAGTTCTTATCAGGAATATATCAGCACTCTGGAGGACATGCTCTTTTCATCAGAAAAGACCATGTGACTTTTAAGTCCTTGTCTTACTAGATACAAACTCGTACAATGAACCTTGTCCAATGGCTCCTTGTGAACCCCGCTGGCTCTGTGGCTTATGTTAGGTAGAGTGCAGGCATCTGGAGCACACATGAGACGCGTACATGTGCTCCTGAAAGTGGAAGCCAGGTCAAGCTGCAGAGCACTCCCCAGCCCAGGGTCCTCCACATCCCTCACTCAATCCTGCCCACACCAAAGACTTCTACTCACCATCCACAACCTGAACATTCTTAAAATTCATAAAAATGGGTCCTACAATCACTCTCATTTGTACCTGCATGTTTAAAGCACAGCCAACATCAAACACGCCCACAGTCACATGTACTGATCCACTCACTGACTTACCGTGTGAAGACTGCCACTCCATACAAACTCCACAATTCTCCTTTCTCCTGGCAATGAACCTTTCTCAAGTTTCCCTGTTTTGTTTTGTTGGTTGGTTTTAACATGGTCTTATGGTTGTTCACACACTTCACAGTCACTGTCTACAAGGTCAGTGTAATGCGGACCTTGCTGGCCTGCCTACACTCTCTACAGATCTCACCCCGCTCACCCTACTACTGTTTCTGCCTAGATCATGACTTCCAATCTTAACTTCTTTCTCTGAAAAATTAAAGCCTGCTAGACACTTGCTGATGCTCTGCAACTACTCCCCATACAGCAGGTGAAGGAAATGGAGTATTCTCGTCCTATCCCTAACCCATCCTTTCATCAGTCAAGCTTTAGAGGTGCTGTTCTATACTGAATGACTCAGTGTGAGAGCCAACTAGGATTTTTCTCCAATCTGCTCCCTCCTTCCTCCTCTATTGCCATTATTTGCACTCAGAGCCACATCATGACTAGTCTGCTTCTGATGCAGCTCACCTTCAATTTATTTTCACTGCCGCGATGCTGTCAGTGATCTGCCTACCACAGAGAGCTGACCATTCCCTCTGTGGTGGCTTGAATAAGAATAGACCCCATAAGAGTGTATGCTGGAATGCTTAGTCAGCAGTTAGTGGAACTGTTTGGAAGGATTAGGAGATATAGCTTTATTGGAAGAGGTATGTCATTGGGGGTGGGCTTCAAAGTCCACATCAGGCTCATGGTGGGTGTGTGTGTGTGTGTGTGTGTGTGTGTGTGTGTCTGGTGCCATACCTGCCTGCCTGCCACCATGCTCCCCGCCATGATGGTCATGGACTAACTCTCTGAAACTGAGTAAGCAAGCCCTAATTAAATGCTGTCTTTTAATAGTTGCCTTGAACAGCCACCACGTCACACTCCTGGCATCATGGGGTCAGGGCTGAGCGGCCATGCCTTCCCCACTATGGCAGACTAAGATCCTCTGAAAACATGAGCTAACTAAGTCTTTCCTCCCTTGAGCTGCTGACATCAGAAATTCCAGTCCCAGTGACATAACAATTGCAAGGAGATCGAGTGCTAAGTGGCTGCTGAGCACACACTGGGGATGCACCATCTTCCCCAGACCAGCACACCAGAACACAACGCAAAGCCTCTCACTTCTCATCTGCTGGGAGGGTAGAAAGGATGGCTGTGCTGACTCCACACAGCCAGCAGCTCTGTGGCCAAGCAATGATGCATGCCTGCTGCTGACTTCCGCTGCAGCTGTTCAGGGTTGGAAGAGATGGATGCAGAGGCTGGAAGCAACGCATGAAAACCAACAGTATCTCATAAGCAGACAGTGGAATGCATAGGAGTGCCCTTCTCTGAGCTCAGACAAGACTCTTACACACATGAGGACAGTGCAGAGTCTCCACCAAAGACCAGGCTCAGTCATGGTACTTCCTCACCCCACATTCTAAATGGTCACTAGCACAGTCACTGTCAGTCATTGTATGGCCACAGCAATGTCCAGCTCCAGGTCCAAACAGGAAGGGGCCACAGCTCATCATCTCTGATCAGTGATCTCACTCAGTAGACACTTGACTTGACCTTTGATTCCATGAAGTTTGGTCAGCACTGTCAACTTTAAATGACCAACTCTACAGGCTTGATTAAGCATTCAAGCAAATGAAGCACTCCATATAAACAGGTCAGAAAGGGACATGTGATGAAGAGGTGGACATGGGCTTCACACGCTAACCTGGAGAGCAGGAGGCAGGGAAAATGTGTAGAATCCTTTTCTAGAACTATCAAGAATACACCCTCCATGCTGGCAATTTAATTGGCCAGAAAATTACAATCTTACGTCCATGTATTGGTGGCAGGGGTTGGGGGGGTGGATATGAGACAAGGTCTTGCTAAGTAGCCTAAGTTGGCTTCGCTTTGAACATGCAACCCCCCTGCATCAGTCTCCCAAGTGGTGGAATCACAAGCATGTGCCACCACACCATACTACCCATGAAAAACTTAAAAACAAAATAACGAAGATCCCCAAAATGGAGTAACTTACCCTGGTGAGTTTCTCTGGTCTAGAAGAGACATGAAGCTGAGCGAACAGCTCTGTTATCTCCTTGGTAAAATCTTCATCACCTAAAAACCAAGGCCCACATAAAACATTCGAGAAAGACCACCAAGGATGCTTCGCTGTCTAGATTTAAGTCAACTTGATCCAAGCTGAGTTATCTGAGAGGAATGAACCTCGATTGAGAAAATGTCCCTCTAAGATGGGGCTGTAGGAAAGCCTGTAGAGCACTGTCTTCATCGGTGATTGGTCGGCCTCCCGACCCAGCTGATTGTGGGCAGTCACACCTGCGCTGGTGATCCTGGGTTCTACAAGATACAGGCTGAGAAAGCCATGAAGATCAAGCCAGTAAGAAGAAGCATCCTCCATGGCCTCGCATCAGCTCCTGCCTCCAGGTTTCTTCCCTGTCTGAGCTCTTTCTCTGACTCCTTCAGCAAAGAATTGTTACCTAAAAGTGTAAGCAAAATAAACCCTTTCCTCCCTAAGTTGCTCTTGTCAGAGTATTCTCCCAGTATTAAAGGCCCTCACTAGGATAAGGAGACACAAAACATGTGAGCTAATGTGCGGTCATGATCACAGCACACAAAAGACACCTACACAAATAATAATGCCCTCCTCTTCTCTCATCTTAACCCTGCCCATTGGCCCCTGCTGAGGCCCAGCCCATGTAGTGTAGAACAGAACACTTAAAATACAGAAATCTTTGAGCACTAAGAAGAGTATTTCTTAATCATAAGTCCATGGTGCATAAGACCAAATTAGTTCTCCTTTATACCTAATATTTCCCCAAAAACATCCCCAGAAAAATTCCGGGGGGGGGGGGCGCATCTTGGTTCTTTTCTTCCACCTGTACTTCTGTCCTCTCTCTTGACAGCTAAGGCAGAGAATAAAAACGATTTACTGATCCCAGAATGACAGGCTTTGGGAAAAGTTATGCGCTGATACAGCCCTCATTCACATAACTCATGTAAACAACTCCTAGTCACAACCAACCATGAAAGGAAACAACATCTGGCTCCCATAGTCATTTGGTTTTCCCAACTAAGCTCTAAATATGACTGGGTGTAGGGAGGACTCTGGAACCACCTGGAACGGTCCAAGGAGCTCGCAAAATAATCAATTATAAATCTATATTTCACCCACATAACAATACCACCCTGTGGTATATTTTAGGTTGTTCATAACAGAACATTACAACAGCACATATGTTAAACTTATAAGCATTCAACTATATTATCTGACTGATCAAAAAGCTGTTACTATTAAAAGCAGTGATGAAAAATGTGGTAATTGCTGTCAAGTCCTGCTACAAAAAACTGAGGCCACAAACAGCTGCTGCATTAGAACAGAAGTAGTTGCTGGGCTGGGCTGGGGCTCAGTGGCCGAGTGTCTGTTTAGAGCATGGATGGAAAGGAGGCAGGCTTCTGCTTAGAGGGCTGTGAGAAGAGAGGCTGGAGCTGCCCATACAGAAAGACTCTGAAATGAGGTCTAGAAACATGGGGGCTCATGGGAAGGAAAGCAACCAACATCCAGAGCTGGGCTCTGCACCGTCTCCTCCTGTTATTCCCAAATTTCTGTCTTAACAGTGACATACAATTAACTATCAAGTCACTGAGCATTTTCCACCAAAATCAGAGAACTGGGACAGGCAGGCAGGAGAATCACATAGGAAAGTTGAGGCAGGGCAGGCAGGAGGACTGTGCTAGAAACCACTACTGTGTTTTCGAAGTCTTCATTCCTAGCAAAGGTAAGCAGAAATGTCACAGATAATTCCATCTGTTCAGAAAATTTGGAGCCCTCTGAACAGTAAAGAAAAATGAAGAGTTCTAATTATCGTACAAATCCCAGATGTGGACTAAATTGAACAAGGACTGTTAATTTTTCCATGTACAAATAACCTAAATTAGGTTGACAAATAAATGGGAACTGTCTGGTTAGGAACAATGGAACAACTTAAAACTGCTTTATTGGTTTCCTGTTGACTTTTTTAAAATGCAGATTTTCCCCCTATTTACTTATGTTATCTAAATAATGAAAATACTGGCAAACATTTGTTTGGTACCTATTATGTGCCTGGCTACAAATATATTTAATTTTTTCCTCATGACACCATGAGAGGAATTAGATCATCTTCTAACCAAGATGAAACCAAGGCTCCATGCTGAGACACTAACAGAGGTCACATGGCTTTGTGAGAGGTGGGTCTTCATTGAGAACCCAAGTCTAACTTCACTGTATCACTTGGGGTACTAAACTGGCATCTCAAGCTCTCCAGACAATTTCTAAAACACACATTCAAATCCCATTTCCAATCAAGAGCTGAACTTTACATAAACTGTCCCTTAATGAGATGTTACAAACACAGCCATCTTGACTTCTCAGTACACAAAGAGAACAGAAAACATCCCTGTCTTACTTAGGTAAAGCCACACTCAGCCTCTGTTCTTCTCACACAGAAGGCCCAAGAGATGTCTCAGAGGATCTTTGCTTTGCTTTCAGTAGACTAAATTATTTGATTTCCCACTCACAGTAGATTGGAAAGGAAAAAATTAAGTGAGACTAAGAGCCGTCTAAGACAAGCTTCCCATACTCAAAAGAAGTCAAAGATGAATCACCAAAAAACAGGGACACACAGCTCTAAAGCAATCACAATCACAGAGGGTTTTCTATAGGGCTGTAGTTTGGCATAATTAGCCCAGAAATCCTCAAACATTATAACCCTGTGGCCTCCTATAAACTATTACTTTAAATGCAAAGTATGTATGTGTGTATATATATATATATATATATTAAATGCGATAAAATTAAAACTAATGTATTTAATTCATTAAAAATAATAAACACTATAATCAGGATATATTGTATGAGGAAAAGATCTTTTTTCAATAAAAGAAAAACTGCAAACTCTTGGGAATAAAATGAAGCCAGGCTGGGCAGATGGCTCCATGAGTAGCGTGCCCGCTGTGCAAGGACCATGACTCACATTAGAATCTGCAGCACGCACATGAAACCCAGGCATGGCAGTGGGAATGCAGAGCAGAGGACACTGGAAGCTCACTGGTCAGCCAGCCTAGCATAAGCTGGAGCTCCAGACTCACTGAGAGATCTTGTCAAAAAAAAAAAAACAAAAAAAAAACAAAAACAAACAAACAAAAACCGTAAGATGGAAAGCAATAGAGGAAGGCACCCAACACCATACTCTGGCCTCAACAAGAATATGCACATATGGGCATGAACCACCCGACACGCGCGCGCGCGCGCACACACACACACACACACGGTACTAGCCCTACTACTTGTTAATAAAATAAACTTTTTGAAACAGGGTCTACACAGTAGAAGAGGAACTTTAACAGAAGTTCTTGCCTCCACCTCCCAAGTACAGAGATTACAGACATAAAACCATTTTATGTGGTTGTGGGAATAAACCCAGAGCTTCAGGTATGCAGACAAACATTCTACCCACTGAGCTATGCTGCCAGCCCCAACAAAACATACTTACAAAAAAAAAAAATCTTCCAAAAAAAGGAAAACTTAATGAAAACAGTGTCACTGCTGTCTGTCTTTGCCACACGTCTGACAGCAGGCTTCATGAAGAGAGCTCGACTCTCTGAGCAGTTTCACACTTAGACTGCTGAGACAGGATGTTCTAAGTATGTGAAAAATATCCAACCTTACAGAGATGCACTGCAGCAACGGAAGATTCATTTTAATGACTTTCCAGATAACAGTAATAATTACCCTTGAATAATCTTGTGAGTGTATATGACAGAGAGGGAGGAGGGAGGAAAGAGGAGAGGAGGGGGAGAGAGAAAGAAAGGGAGAAGGGCAGAGGAACAGCCTTGGGTGTGAGTCCTTGCCTTCCTCTTTGTTTAAGACAGGGTCTCTTTAATGTTCACTGGAGTGTCCTTCCTGCTAACTGGCCTGCACTATCCCAGGATTCTGCAGTCTCCACTTCCCACCTGCCTGTAAGGATGCTAGGATCACAGACGCCCTCTACCATGCCCAGCTGTCACATGAGTTCTGGAGACTCAAACTCAGTTCCTATACTTGCATTTTACCCATCGAGCCATCTCTCCAGCCCCCACTGAATACTCTTAATACTACAGGAAAATTCAGGAAGTGGTTATTTCTTAAAGGTTAGCAGCAATGACCTAATTACAATGAACCTGAAGACACACTACCCAGTCTTGTACACAGTTGTCTTAAATTAAAACCCACTGGACTATCTCTTGCTCAGGTGCAATTTTATACATCACATATCACATATCAGTCAGTGAAAAACATTCATTTCTGTTGGGAAGATATCCAAAATGCTGACACATTTCACTGTAAAACATACAAATGTGAATGCTACTGTACTAGCACCACAGGGCTCCTCAGAAGAGTGCACAAACAGCCCTGGAAACTGCCAAGTTCATTGAAACAATAAAAATGTTTCACAAAATTCTAACTTTCACATATTCTGAACTTTTTCATCAGTGACTTAAACAAGTCAAGGGTCATTTCATTCACTTTGCTGTTGCTTTTTAAAGATTAATTTTATTTTAATCATATTTGTGTTGGGAGGGGTATGTGTGATGGTTTGAATAAGAATGGCCCCCAGAGGCTCATATATTTGAATTATTAGATTAAGGAATATCACTATTTGAAAAGATTAGGGGTATGGCCTTGTTGGGTAGATGTGGCCTTTTTAGAGGAAGTGTGTCACTGCAGGTGAGCTTAGAGGTTTCAAAAGCCCATGCCAGGTGCAGTGGCTTGCTTTCTTCCCGCTGCCTGAGGATCTGGATGTAGAACTCTCCAGCACCAGCACTATGTCTGCCTGTGTGCTGCCATACTCCCTGCCATGATGAAAATGAACTAAACCTCTGAAACTGTAAGCCAGCCCCAATTAAATGCTTTCAATTATAAGAGCTGCTGTGGTTATAATGTCTCTTCACAGCAATAGAACCCCGACTAATTGGATACCCTGGAGATGGAATCACAGGCAGCTGTAGGTTACCTGGTCTGGATGCTAAGAATCAAGCCTGGGTCTTCTGCAAGAGCAGCTCTTCATCATTAAACTCTACCTTCTTGATTTTGGAAATATTTTCAACTGAAACATCCAAATAAAACTGTCCTGATCAGAGTTTAAGATGCACTTCCCAGGAACTATAAGTAAACCATATTTCCTGATAATTTTGCAAAACTGAGTCGTTTCAACATTTACATTTCCTAACACACAGAGATATTATATTGTAAACATGACAAAGACAAAGGATCACCCACAGTCTGAGTAACAACTGCCTTGCATGCTTCAGGAAAGGGCCAGGGGTTACAGAAGCGGGAAGGGCATGGCTGAAGTGTCTAAATAGACAGGAAGGCTCACAGTGGAGACCAGTCAAACAGGAAAGGATCTGACAGGTACAGCTCTCCAAAAGAGCAACAGGCAGACCTGTGCAGCAGATGAGACTTAGGGAAGTGGCAGGGCCCTGCAGCAGAGGGTGGGCAAGCCCTGGTGAGGGGAAAGCATGGAGATTCTGTAAGGAAAGTACAGTCAGTCCAGTAACTGACTTCAAGGGTATCACTGCAGCCAACAAGGGAGCCACTGGTTACCTTGTCTCTCTTCCTCCTCTTCCTCACAGAAATCTGCTAGGGAGAACGCTTCTTTGAGCTGCTCTAGCTCAAGTCTTGTGGTCTGTAATTCTTCTCCACTCAGAGAACTAAGGATAGATTTCACCTAAATGGATATGAGACAATGAAAATCTGTAGGAAAATTAAAAGAATCTCAAATAGAGATGAGTCCGCGGGTCAGATGAAATCTGAATGATAAACTACCAGTCAGCACAGCTGTTCTGGAGAGGGAGGGGGAGCCCATCTCACTATGTGGCCCAGGCTAGTCCTGAACTCTCAAGTCTCCTGCCTCAGCCTCCTGAGAGTCAGAACTATAGACTTGTATCACCATAGCCAACTCCTAGTCCTTAAAACTTTTAACTTGGAGCTGGAGAGATGATTCAGTGGTTAAGCACACCAGCTGCTCTTCCAGAGGACTCAGATTCAATGCCCAGCACCCACATGGCAGCTCACAATTTCCTGCAACTCTGGTCTGAAGGAATCTGACACCTTCACACAGACACATATGCAGGCAAAACACCAAAGCACATAAAATAAGAATAAACAAATCATTAAAAAGAGAATTTTAATTCAAAAGCTAATTGTTACAGAAAGGAAAGTTGGGAAAATCTGTGCTTTCCAAAGTCACGTGGGATGTCTGAAAACTATCAGTGCTTAACCGCAGCTTAGAAACAAAGGGGAATGAAAAGGTCTTCAATGGGGCTGAGATGGCTAGGCAGCTAGGAGTGCTTGTTTCTCTTCCGCGGGACCTGAGTTTAGATCCCAACCATGCTGCTCACTATCACTTACAATCCCTGCTCCGGGGATCTGGTATCCCCTCCTGGCATCCATGGGAACCTGCTGCACATGGCATATACATACACAAATACAAAAAGGTGAATACTGATCCAGGTATGATGATGTCCACCTTTAATCCCAACACTCAGAAAGCACAATCAGATCTCAATGAGTTTGAGGCCAGCCTAGTCTACAGCAAATTCAGGCCAGTTAGGGCTACACAATGAGGTCTTGCTTACACATACACACACACACACACACACACACACACCCCACACGCAAGCTTCAACCAACTAAAAGCCAATAGTTAACTGCATGCAAACTGGTTGCTTAAGTCAGTAAGTTTTTTGGCAGCTAAAGCAAAGAGACTGCAGAAAATAGATAAATACAAACAGACAGATGATGGCAATGACAAACGTGTTAAGAGCTCTTTTTTAATCCTGTCCTTTCTGTGCCATAAGGACAATCACTCTTGACTCTCCCCAGCACTTAGTTCATGCGCAGTTTCTGCTTGCTGTGTGTAGGGGACTTCCAAAATCTCAAGCCGCCGGGCGGTGGTGGCGCACGCCTTTAATCCCAGCACTCGGGAGGCAGAGGCAGGCGGATCTCTGTGAGTTCGAGACCAGCCTGGTCTACAAGAGCTAGTTCCAGGATAGGCTTCAAAGCTACAGAGAAACCCTGTCTCGAAAAAACCAAAAAAAAAAAAAAAAAAAAAAAAAAACCAAAATCTCAAGCCACCACCAAAACATCATGCCTTCCAAATGCACAACAGAGAAACATCGGCAGCATCCCTTGTGTGAAGACTTTCTCGGGAGGGGTGCGGGGTTGGGAATTACCTTTATTTCACTTTCTCGTGAAAGCATCTCCAGAGCTTCTAGATGAGAAAGGCCTTGAAACTCATCAAAGAGTAGCCCATAATGAGTTTTCTTGTCTGTTTCCATGGTTGCCTCACTGGAGGGCCGCTGCTCTTCTTTGTCCTTCACCTCTCGTAAAACCTAAAAAGAGATGGGAGCGTTACAATGCACAACGTACTGAGAGCTCAAGAGCGAGGTTACAGAGCAGAAAGGAGCACAGCTGCTCGGGCTCCACTCAGCACGGCTCCTTCATCCTGGCTTTGCAGTTCACATCCAAGAAGCTGGGGAATGGCCGAAGGAAAGTCATCACACAGAATCACACCCAAGACACCAGGTGCTGTTCTGCAGGTGGTTTAAGGATTAATCAGCAGCTCTGACAGGGTGTAGCGGTCGGTCGGCTCTGCTGACAGGAGGCCGCCGCAACAGTGCAACGAGGGCCAAAGGGCTGGGACTCCTCGATGCACTGCTCTCACTGTTCACCCTCAACCCCAAAGAATTCAAAAGAAAAAACATCAACAAGGTTCCCAAGTTAACATCAGCCAAAATCAAATCAAAGCACAAACAGGAATTACACAGATAAAGGAAACAGCACCTGTGATAGTGTAGAATTCCGGTTCATCAGGCCCTTGGTTCTTTTAAATCCAGGATCCCCTTCTGCTATGACATCCATTGTCTTCTTCCCAATGAATTCCAAGGCATCCAAACCCCCACTGATAACGCTCTTGCCCTAGGAAAGCAGTAAAACTCCATTATAACAACACTGAGAGTGTTAACAGATTGACTGTTCAGTAAAGACGGAACAGTGTGGTGCCAGTAAGCAGGAGGCTGACAGAGGAGAATGTTCAGGTACAACAAAGAACAACCAGCAAACTCTGGCCAGTCTGGGCAAATGAAAGGTAAAAGGCAGCTAGGGTGGAGTATTTGTCTGTCATGTGTGAGGCCCTAGGCTCAATTCTAGTACCAAGAGATTAAAAAAGAAGAAGCAGAAACTACTAAGCACTGGGCAGCCTGAGAAGCAGCTAAAGAAACAGCTCACACAAATGCACACAGGTAGAATCACTTTGGGAAACTGTGGGTCAGTATATACTGCAGCTGCATAACCTAGCAACCCACTCATAGCTACACACCCAAGAGAAATGTGTGCAGAGATGTACTAGAAGACATGAATAAGGGTGTACAATGCAACACTCTGTAACAGCTTACACTGGAGCCTGGCTTGGTGTTTACCAACTGTAGGAGCAATAAAATGTGACCGAGTCACACTATGAATACAACAAAGCTGCAACATGGACGTATCACAGACACAATGTATGAAGGTCACCAGATGCACACCTACGGCTCCATTTATACAAAGCAGAAGAGGAGGTCAAAATTAACTCATGATAGTAGGAGTCCTGGCAGTGGCTATCTGAGCTGGGGAAGAGCACATGCCTCAAGAAGGAAAGGCAATGGACTCACGGGTTTCTTACTATGGTTAAAGTAGTAGTATGCTATGAAAATGCATGATATCATATTCTATGTGCTAGCATATTTCAAAGTTAAAGTGGGGTTAAGCATGGTAAGGCATGCATGCAATCCCTACACTTGGGAACAGAGGCAGGGTAACTACATACTGGAGGCTGTCTGGACTACAAAGCAAGACCCTGTCTCTTTAAAAAAAAAAAAAAAAAGGAGGGGGGGAAAGGGAAGATGGGGAGAGAAAAGCGTGAAGGGGAGAATGGGGGGAGCTCGGAGGAATGGGATGCTTGGGATACAGGAAGGGTGGATATGGGAGCAGGGAAGCATATATCTTAATTAAGGGAGCCATCTGAGGGTTGTCAAGAGACTTGACTCTAGAGGGGTTCCCGGGTTTCCAGGGAGATGCCCCCAGCTAGTTCCTTGGGCAGCTGAGGAGAGGGAGCCTGAAAAGGCCAGTTCCTATAGCCATACTGATGAATTTCTTGCATATCACCATAGAACCTCCACCTGGCGATAGATGAAGAAAACGACTAAGCCCCACATTGGAGCACTGGACTGAGCTCCCAAGGTCCTGATGAGGAGCAGAAGGAGGGAGAACATGAGAAAGAAAGTCAGGACCATGAGGGGTGCGTTCACCCATGGAGACAGTGGGACAGAACTAACAGGAGATCACCAACTCCAGTTGGAATGGGACTGATGGATCATGCGACCAAACCCATCTCTCTGAATGTGGCCAACAGTGGGGGCTGACTGAGAAGCAAAGGACAATGGCGCTGGGCTCTGATTCTTCTGCATGGACGGGCTCTGTGGGAGCCTTCTCAGCTTGGTCGATCACCTTCCTGGACCTGGGGGGAGTTGGGAGGACCTTGGTCTTAACATAGAGTAGGGAACCCTGATGGCTCCTTGGCCTGGAGAGGGAGGGAGGGGGGGTATGGGTGGACGGGAGGGGAGGGAAGGGGGAGGAGGAGGGGAGGAGATGGACATTTTTAAATATAAAAAAATAAACCATGAAAAAAAATAAAAATAAATAAAAAAATAAAGAAAGAAAGAAAAATACTAGCCATCTACCCCCATGTAGGAAAGACATTAAAAGCCCTATGTTATCCTTTTTTAAACATTCTCATCATCTACAGTTTAGCAAGTGTCCATCAAAAAGATCAAATGTCCCTTCTGCTTAAAAGGTGAAGTTATAAGACTCCTGCACTGCTGGTGGGAATGCAAGCTGGTACAACCCCTTTGGATGTCAGTGTGGCCATTTCTCAGAAAATTAGGAAACAACCTTCCTCAAGACCCAGCAATACCACTTTTGGGTATATAGCCAAAGGATGCTCAATCGTGCCACAAGGACATGTGCTCAACTATGTTCATAGCAGCTTTGTCATAGCCAGAACCTGGAAACAACCTAAATGCCCCTCGACTGAAGAATGGATAAGGAAAATGTGGTACATTTACACAATGGAGTACTATACTGCAGAAAAAAATAACGACAGCTTGAATTTTGCAAGAAAATGGATGGAGCTAGGAAACATTATTTTGAGTGAGGTAACCCAGACACAGAACAACAATTATCACATGTACTCACTCATAGGTGGTTTTTAAACATAAAGCAAAGAAAGCCAGCCTACGAACCACAATCCCAGAGAACTTAGACAACAAGAGGTACACTAAGAGAGATTTACATTGATCTAATCTACATGGGAGGTAGAAAGTAGAAAAAGACAAGATCTCCTGAGTAAATTGAGAGCATGGGGACCTTGGGGGAAGATTGAAGAGGGGAGGGGAGAGACGGGGAGAGGAGCAGAGAAAAATGTAGAGCTCAATAAACATCAATTAAAAAAAAAGTTCAAAAAAATTTTAAAAAAAGGTCAAGTTATAAGAAAATATCTCTGTGAAGCAGAGACACTCCCTAAGGACACCAAAGCAGAACTTGCCAGTCCTGAAATAACCGGCTCACATGGCACTTCTCTGGACTCCCTTAGGAGCAACAGTACACACGCATCCCAAGACAGGGAGACAGGCACACAGCCCATCGCACCAACACAGGGCAGGTCGTGCGCTTCTCGCTCACCGTGCTCTGCACAGCCGTTGAGATGGTCGAGAGCACCCCGAAAGGACCAGCCACTGGAGAGCTTTCATTCTCACTGCCACTTGTTTCTCCTGAAATAGAGGGTGGTAAACATGAAAGAAAGGATCATTAATTGCTTTAATGGCAAATGTGTGTGTGTGTGTGTGTGTGTGTGTGTGTGTGTGTGTGTTTAATTAGACTCTGTTTCTCCACACAAAGCTTCAGGTCTTTCTGTATTTATTTTAAAACATCTGCCTATGTTAAAATAAAAGCTAAAGTAGGCAGCTGTTTTCCATTTATTTCATTTCAAAAATAAAGTCTTGAACAAACTAAAGACTGATATGAATTCAGGCTATCTACTGGATAATTTCAGAGACACGAACTTCTGGACAAGGGAAAACCACTCAGCACTGGGAAATAAACAAGCGGCTGACCAGGGATGAGAGTACATGAATCTTTTCAGTTAATAAAATACTCTTATATTCCAAGTATATAGATCCAGGGAAGTACCTATCAGTGCTCTATTGATTACACAATATAAACACAACTACCTCTCCAAAGATCCAAACATAGAGCTATACAGCTAAAAGTAAGCTGTAACTCACTGTGTCCTAGGAAACGATGCTCAGCAATTGTTATCAAACAGACTGCATTACAAAGGTGTTTGTGCCTCAAAAACAATCGGTCCCATTTTATTAACTTTAAAAATCCTCTAAGAGATCAACTTTGGAGGCTAAGAAGGTGTTGAATATGTGTTCATGTGTGTGTAGTACGCATCTGCAGATATGTGGAGGCCAGAGGTTAACCTTGACTGTTCTTTAGGATAGCATTTTGTGGGACAGTTCCTGTCACTGGGACCTGGGACTCACTGATTAAGCTAGCTGGCCATCAAGCCCCAGGCGGCTTCCCAACAGTTAGCAGTATTAGAGTTCTTTCACATGGGTTCTGGGGGTGGACCTCAGGTCCTCATGCTATAGCAAGCAGTTTACAGACTGAACTATCACATGATTTGCAGGCTTCTGCTCCAGTTACAATGTATTAACTGCTGCTGGACTCGCCCTCCTACAGTGGCAGCTACAAGACTGCACAAGAGATTAGAAACTACTTTCAAGGTCAGGCAGGAAGAGAGAACTAAAGTGACTCCTGTGGCTGAACTGGCTTGCTGTCCAGGAGAACTTTCCAAGGGAGGGAAAGACAAAGAGACAGGAGACAGCAAGAGTTGAGAGGAATCTGCAAGACTGGGGAGTATGGAGGCATCCCAGAATTCTCAGCTTCTACACACATACGTCGGAGTGCTTTTCCATGAATACTGCACTGCTCAGTATTCAGTATATCGGCACAAGGAGACTCCCCAAGGCTGGAAAAAGAACCTGCCTTGGAGCAGTAAGCTAAATAATCCCACAGTTGACACTAAGCTAAGAAACTTGACTTCCAACCTACCAAGCAGACTAAGCACCTGGGAAGTGGATTGAGCCCCCCAGAAGAGCTGGGCCTGAAACAAACCCTTGGAGTAAAGGCTACTCCAGACTCAGTCTAAACAAACACACTATGAACAAAGCCTCAAAGTCACAGGCAGAAGCCTGTGGGGCCATGTTTGTGTAACATGAGCTTGTCTCTGGCCATAATTAAACTCCATGCAGTCAAGTGACCTAATTTTAATGCTAATCTAATTCTTACTCCAAGAAATTCCTCAGTGGAAATAACTGATGCCAGCTAGTTTCTGGAGGTCATGTATGCCAGAATTCTATAAAGGTGGAGCTGGAGAAAAGAATCAGGCGGCTTCAAGGGAAAATGATAGAAATAAGCAAAGAAAAGCAACAGTGAGAAACAATAAGGCCCCCAGGAGACAGAAGAAGTAAACATGGTTTTAAAACTGTTCTGGCCTCTGACCCTCTAGATCCACAGTGATAACAACTGTGCCCTTTGGGTCTGAGTGACTGTAGGTTTTCCTTTGATCTAGACAGACCAGAATAAGGTTTCATCTTCCTTTAAAAAAAAAAAATCCAAGTGAGAACAAAAAAGCTAACACACTAAAATCTTTTTTGTCTTGCCACAACTTACTCAAACTTAGCTAATTCTTACTGATGGTAAACTTAATTATGGCGGACAGAACACAGAACACTTCTCACATTCTACGTTCATGGCCTTACTGTAAATGTTTACCAGTCCTCTGAATCATTTCATCCATGCAAAAGTGCAGTAAAGAGACATATGAATGGTTTCAGGAGACACGGCCAGCGCTCAAGATTCCCCCCTCTTCCTCACAGTCCCGAGTGGCCCTGAGTGTCAGGTGCTGAATTAGTATTATTACGAAGTGTTAGTGTTGAAAATGAACTAAAATGCCCATTTCCACCAAAACCCTGAGCACACGTGCTGACCTGCTGCTTGCTTGACTTCAGCTGAAATTTCAGTGGGGCTAGGAATTCCAAGAGAAGTCTCCGCCTTCTCGATGACATTTGAAATACCTTGTCCTAATGGGAAAGACAATTAACATTTGTGTGCTCTGTGTTGTTACTGAAACTGAAGAATCAATAAAACAAAAAAAAAAAAAAAACCCAAACCTGCAGTATTTCTAAAATCATGGTCCCAAAGACACATTATTTTAATAATATATGTATTCTTGTCATTATCTCCTTACCAAAAGACAAAAATCCCACTGACTTACCATCACTAAAGCATAGGCTTAAACTAATCCCTAGACTTCAGCTTCCTAACAGAGCACAGCATGAGCACAGTGTACACAAAACCTAAGGAAATGACCAACGGTCTTACCTACTGTCACTACTGTAGCTGAGGCTGAGGAGAGCAGGGACTTGCCCCAGCTGCCCCAGTAACCCCATCCAGTCTGAGGTGCATCTTTAGAAACAGCCTCCTAGTTTTCCAGTGAGAGAGAAAACAAGACAAAGGAAACAGGCTAATTAGAGGAGACTCCAAAGAGCACAGACAAGCTATCGACTCAGTAGACAAGCACAAGCGGGCAAATCCGTGACTTGGGTAAAAATCGCCTGATTGACAGATAAATGCCATCAGCACATAAATACCCCGTAGCAAATGCAATTACTGACAGAGATATTTCTAGAACTCAGAAAGCTGTTACTTTATGGCTGTTAAAAAAAAAAAGGAAGGTCAGCCGGGCGGCAGTGGCGCACGCCTTTAATCCCAGCACTCGGGAGGCAGAGGCAGGCGGATCTCTGTGAGTTCGAGACCAGCCTGGTCTACAAGAGCTAGTTCCAGGACAGGCTCCAAAGCTACAGAGAAACCCTGTCTCGAAAAAACCTAAAAAAAAAAAAAAAAAGGAAGGTCCACAGTAAATTAGTACTACCATGTACTACCATGTCCCTTTTAAGCCTTGTATTTTTAAATCCCACAATTTCAACAGATTGCTACTTGGGTTACAGTTTGTGTTACCTGAGCAGGAAGCTGAGAAGCCTCAAGGTCCCTGGAAAGAATGGGCTCTGGTCTTTTCCGAGTGGATACTACAGGCTGAGATTTATTCTCTGGCTTCTCAGCTGGCTCACAGTTCCCATCTTGAAGGATCGGGCCTGCTTCAGTTACCGCTGGGGTCTCCGTAGCATCCTTATCTGACATGACTAGAACATCACCTTCTAAAACAAAAGCACAAGAATCTACTGATACCGGCTTCTTTAGTATAAACTATCTGCTTAATATTTTTGAGACTTTCAGATTCATATACTAGTACAAGATGAAGAGATCCTATATACCTCCCCCCACCAGAAGCTAACATTGTTACAATTCACCAGTATCCTTCCAATTTTACATGTATCCGTGTATACGTTAGTTATACGAAATGTTACCACATACAGAGCCGATACAAAGTCCCTTGGTATGTGTAAGGAATTGGCGGCAGGTAAGCCTACAGACAACACGATCTGTAGTGGTCACGTCCCTTCTATAAAGTGGACAGGATCTGCATATAACCAAGGCTCACCTTCACAGTTTTGTCACCTCTGCTTCATCTGTAATGTCCAACACCACCTGTGACGCTATGTAAATGACATTTGTCACCTCTGCTTCATCTGTAATGTCTAACACCACCTGTGATGCTATGTAAATGACATTTTTTTTCTTTTTTTTTCTTTTTGTCTTTTTCGAGACAGGGTTTCTCTGTAGCTTTGGAGGCTGTCCTGGAACTAGCTCTGTAGACCAGGCTGGCCTCGAACTCACAGAGATCCCCACCTGTCTCTGCGTCCCAACTGCTGGGATTAAAGGCGTGCGCCACCAGCCACTACTGCCAGGCCTTATGTAAATGGCTTTAAACTGAACAATCCCAAATCCACATAGGTTTAGTACAGATGAAACTTTTTTCACTTAGGTTTTGTTAAGTCTATGAATGCTGAGTCCCAGATACAGCAGGCCAACTGCTTAACTAGACTGGTATTTTGTTTGTGGTTTTATAAGTAAAGCTTGCCTGAAGATCAGAGCACAGAGCTAAACCACTAGAGGCCAGGGAGTGGTAGCACGCACCTTTATTCCAGGATTCAAGGCCACCCTGGGCTACAGGAGATCGAATTGTCTAAAAAGAGAAACAGAACTCACACAAAGGTGATTCCAGCAATCGGGAGTCACAGACCTTTAATCCCAGCACTAGATAGGTGGATACAGGAGTGAGTGGCTGAGCAGAGAAAGGCATATAAGGAGACAAGAGCTCATTGGAGTCTGAGGTTTGGTGGAGTCACAGTGCAGTCTAGGCAGTCTGAGGATTGCCCATTCTGTCTAAGTATTGGTAGAGGTAAAAGATCTCTCTAGTGGCTTACTGCTCTACGTCTCTGATCTTCAGCTTTAACCCCTGTATCTGATAATGGGTTTTAATTAATTACAACTCATGTCACACTTAACTCTCCAGGTAAGGCACAACTCACTTCTAAGGATCCCTGTGCCATCCTTTCTGTAGCCAATACGTCCCACATTTCTTTCAACCTAGAGCAACCAGCTACTGCTGTCCTCTGACACTGAAATTTTCGAGTTGTATTCATTGAAGCACAGAGAGTACCTCTGCAGTGACTTTTCACTCAGCCTAAGTCCCTACATTCCACTACAGTTCCATCAAAAGTCCCTTTTCTCAGTACATCATAGTGTGTGTGTGTCTATGTGTGTGTGTGTGTAAAATCACAATGAATTTGTCCATTTCGGGTAATCTGCAGTTTCCAACATGAGGCTATTACACAACTAAAACAATTTTCAAAGTTCATGTACAGGTTTTTATGTGAACATAAGCTTTTTCTCTGGAATAATCAACAAATACTAATACTTATTAATACAAATATTAATAAGATGGGTCATAAGGCAAGTCCATGCTTCGTTTTACATGAAACATGGGTAATATAAGTCCATGCTTAGTTTTGTATAAAACATGGTTCAAATGTTAAGTCCATGCTTAGTTTTATATGAAACATAGGTTATATGATAAGTCATTTCAAACGTAATAGCCACCTTTTCCAGAGTAGTACAAATAACCAAAAGTTTCTGCATTCTCATCGGCTTTTTCCCCTAATTTGAGCCACTTTTATAGGTACATGGTGGCAGCCCACTGTGGCTTCTATGTTGCGTGCCCCCATGTGCCCCCAGACACTACAGTGGACATCTTTCCAGATGCTGATTTACCATCTGAATATTCTCTTCAGAGAAACATTTAGATATATCTTTGGCACATTTTTCAGTTCGAATGCTTTGTCATTTTCTGTTGAGTTTTGAGAGCACTCAATATCTATGTTCAATATCATCCTAGCCTAAAGTTTATTTTCATTGTCTTATTTTGCTTCACCTTTTGAGACAGGATCTCCCTCTTTGCTGGCCACTAGCTTATGGCAAAGCTCCCGCCTCAAACTTCCACGTGCTGGAATTATAGATCAGAGGCACCATGCCTGGCTTTTTCATTACCTTCATGGGGTCTTCCACAAAGAAATTTTTTTCATTTTGATGAAGGCCATTATCAGTCTTTCCTTTTACTAGCCTGTCCTTCAAAAATTTTATCATTAAGCATCCATTCTTGTTTTTTGAGACTGTTTAAACCATCAAGTAACACTGTGTCAAATCAGCTTTCTATTTTTTTTAAGATTCTTTGTAAATATCCCAAACACTGTTTTGATAGTTAGGCCATCTGATGTAACCAAAGTATAATTAAATTCCACTTTTATTTAATTCATTCTACTGTGTTTGGATCAAACTCAGAACCTCACGAATGCTAAGTAAGAGCTCTACCACCTAAATACATCCACTGGTCTCTCAGGTCAGCTTTGGAATAGCAACGTTACCCAATTCAATTCCTTCTGAAAGTACAGCTCTTTGGCAATTAAAGCCAGCATATAACTGTCAGGTGCCAAATGTTGAGCCCTTTTGGATGAGAACAGTATTCTGTCGTACTCTACTGTCTCCAAATCTATATTACTCATTTGTAGTAGTCTGATTAGTTAGACCCTGTACACATTTGTGCTCACAACACCCACCTTCAAGATGCTTAAGATCTTGACAAATGAAAATGCCAATGAAAGAATTCCAGAGTGTGATGGTCAATCTCAATTGCCAAATTGCTAAGAGTCCTCTCGGAGCACAACTGTGAGGATTACCTTGGTGAGGTTAACATATGTAGGAAGACCCCACCACACACACACATACTGTGGGCAGCACAATTTCATGGGCTGAGATCCTGAACTATATAAAAAGGAGAAAGAGGACTGGCCACAAGCATTTCCTGCTCTCCGCTTCTTGACTGTGGATGCAGTATGACTGTGGCCAAGTGAACTGTCACCCAAGATAAGACCGCCCTTCCTTGTTGCTGCCTGGGTATTTTATCACAGCAAGAAGAAAGTAACTAAAACAGATGGTAGCAGAGGGTGACAGAGGGTAGCAGAGGGTTCAGAAGCTGTTCTTGCAGCTGTATTAAAAAAAAAAAAAAAAAAAAAAAAAAAAAAAAAAACCTGTGGCCAGGCAGTGGTGACGCAAGCCTTTAATCCCAGCACTCAAGAGGCAGAGGCAGGCGGATCTCTGTGAGTTCGAGGCCAGCCTGGTCTACAAGAGCTAGTTGCAGGACAGGCACCAAAGCTACAGAGAAACCTTATCTAGGAGAAAGAAAAAAATGTATCATTTAAAACTACTTTTTTTCTCCTTTCTCCAGTTTTCAACATATGGTAAGTCCAAGATGTGCTATATGTAAGCAAATACACACGTGGCAAAAAATTAAGTGAATTTCACATAATTTTATGGCACTAGAACATTACAAATTAGTAAACTCTGGTTGCCCCTACTCTTTCCCTTGCACAACTAAGATTTTAAGAAGCATCGAGGACGTGCCAGGCTTTTAGGCTGAGCCAGGCGACGAGATTCTGTGTGTAGTGATGCCCGCCTCCCCCGTCCCCGTAAACAAAATTAAACACATACCAGACGGACGGAATTGTACTATTTAATGTTTGCCGCGTAGTCTGTGGTCAGTGTGCTTCCCTGATTGGAGGAGAAAGACCCAGATGACGGGAGAAGTCGAACGACAGAACACATTCGATGCACACGCGTCCCCACCGCATTACCCAGAGGCAGCGGCTGAGAGCCCGGCCGGGGTCAGCGCCGCAGTCAGACCGCGCGACGAGGAGGCCGGGCGGCGGGCAGCGGGCAGCGGCGGCTCCCGGGCTAATGAGGCCAGTCTCCAGTCTCCGCACACCCGCACGCAGGTCCCACCCCCAGGCCTGACGTAAACAAGCTCCTCAGCCCCTGAGAATGACGAAAACCCCAGACACAGCCAGAAGCGCAGCAGCCCTCGAACCCGAGACCCCAGCGACCCCAGCCCTCGCCGCCCTCACCCGGAAGCCCCGCAGACCCGACACTCCCCCCCCCCCCCCCCCACGCCTCACCGGGGCTACGGCCACCCGCTCGCCACTCCGACGGTCACGGAAGTAGTCCTGACCTCCGTACAGAGGCGGGGTCGCCTTCACGGAGTGCTTCCGGGTCAAGAATCCGCTGGGGCGGAAGGAGCTGACTCCGGTGAGGTGAGTGTTTATTCTGTTCAGGTAGCGCCCTGAGAGATGGGGGGATGCTTGGGGCTGGGCGCGGAAGGTGCGGGGATGCCTGCCGTCCGTGAAGGCCTGGGGTGGGGGTTCCGCCATGAAGTATTTACGGATTCCTAGAGAGGGCAGCGACGCCCCCGGGAAACCAGTGAAGACCCTGCTAAGGGGATGGGAAAGAGAGCCTACAAACAAGTCAAAACAACGCCATCTAAGATGGTAGCTAAGTGCATTATCGAAGTTTATATGAGGTGACGGAGCGGAACTGAGTGAGGAAGTGGAAAGGAGGAAGCCTTCTGCCGGTCTGGAGAAGGAGTAGAGCTTTGCCAGGAGAGAGAGGAGCAAAGGGGGACAACGCGGAGGGAGGGAGGTAGAACAGAGACCTGGGCACTGAGTCCTTGTCGGGTCGGTGACAAGGAGTTCGACTTTTAATTTGGAACTCGGTGGGAAGTAATTAAAGGTTTCTAAGCAGGTGGGTGACGTCCTTTTGGCTCATAATTTCAGGGTTGCTCTGCTTCATTTGCCCCTGAGCAGTCGCCGACAGACAGAATCAGGAAAGCACTAAACACGATTTTGTAAAACTGGGGGCACCTAAAGCCTAAGGAAGCTAAGATTTGCTTTCAAGTGTCCATATCTTGTATGGCGTATAGCTCAGTGGTAGTGCTTTTGCTTGTCATGTGCCTGGATTTGATCTCTAGTACCTAAAAACAACAACAACAACAAAGGACCCGAGTTTCCTCCTTCTAGTCAATCCCTTATATCAGTGTCCAGATGTAATTACCACTTCCGGAAACCCTTCAACTATTTTTCTTTCGATGATAATTTTTTAAATTTTGGTACACTGGTGTTACCTGGGATCTTACTAAATGCCTATTCCTTTGTAGTAGAATTGCGAGTTAAGGCTAGCCTTGGCTACATTGTGAGTTCTAGGCTAGCCAGAGCTAAATAACTACATCCTGTCTCAAACAAAAGTGTCTGGTCAACAAATAAACTAAAAGTATAAAATGGATTGTTATTGGAGGCCTCTTGTTAGTTCCCAGCTGCTCAGCCCCGAAATAATCACACAGAAACCATATTATTTACGATACTATTTGGTCCAATAGCTTAAACGTATTTCTGGCTAACTCTTATATCCTAAACTAGCCCATCTCCATTAATTTGTGTATCCCCATGTGGCTGTGGCTCACCGGCAAGATTCCTACCGGTGGGGGGACTGCATGACTTCTCCTGACTCCACCCTTTTTTCTCCCAGCATTCAGTCTAGTTTCCCCCACCCCAGCTAAATTCTGCCTTGCTATTGGTCAAAGCAATTTCTTTATTAACCAATGGAATTCACAGCACACAGAGGGAATCAACATCAATGGCTTTCTTCTGGTTTTCTTTTGTGAAGGAAAATGTGCAGAATAGGAGTGTGTCTTGGTGTGCTAGTAACTGTCTTATCTTTTACATATTGTCATTAATAAAGCAACAGTTGTATTTTTTTTTTTTTTGGTCTTGGGAATCCATTGCACTTAAACTTAAAAAGATTTTCAAAAGGTTTGGTTTATGTAGGTTACAATTACCAGTAGTTTTCATTTAAGAAATCAATGTCACTCTCAAAAGCAATAGCTTATTTTAAAATAGTAAGCTCATTAAACGATAACTGACATTTCTATGAAGAATATTTTCCAGTTGGAAGTGCTGGCAGGTGTCTGTAATCCTAACACTTGGGATGGAAATACAGGCAGGAGGAGGAGATCAAGTTTATTTGGGGGTGCAAATTTGAGGTCCATCTAGACTATGAGAGACCTTTTATCAAAAACAACAAAATTACAATTTCTCTAATTCTTGACTTCCTAGAGTACAGCTAGGGTGTGGTTTCCCCTATGTTCTCTTGAATATCATTATTGTGTAGCCTTTAGAAAAATTCTGTCACTTGTGAGCAGGTACATGAAACTGTCAGGGACACCCAGGACTCCCTGTTCCACAAGTGGGAATTGCTGAATTACAGTATTGTCATGACAGTTAACAGAACCGTAAGCTTGATTTGTAAATCAAGTCAGCTATAATGTGCATCTGAGAGAGGCCAGAACTCTACTTCTTTAACAAGCACCACAGGTTAATTTGGTATTTTCTCAAAGTTGAGTTTGCAAAGCCATTTATAGATCAAGTTCTGTGGAGTGCCACTCGTAAAGAAAATAAGCAGCAACAAAAGGCTGTTTCCTGCTCTTCAGATGTCTTCATAAACAGTTTTCAGAGCCTGAGAACAGGAAACTAGTTCGAAGTTTTTGAACGGACACCTTTGCTCCTCCAGATTGATGCTCATCTGAACTCCATCTGTTGCACCCTTCCCCAGAAAGTAGTCTCTGTCAAAGGCTGAGGTTGTTCAGACTGGCATGCTTACCATCGTGGGCATCTGAACAGAGAGACAGCTGAAGGGAAACTGCTGAGTCTTGCTGAAATTTAGCTTTCAGGGTGCTAGAGACTAAAGAAACCCCAACGTCGGGGGACGTCAGGGGAGAGTTTGGGTAAGTAGGTTTCCTGAGTAACAGGAGATGAAATTGCAGGTAGAGTCTTCATGGGAAGATGTCGCTGGGGAAAGGAAATGATAAGCAAAAAGCAACTAAAACCACAACATTAAGTTGGAAATTAGAGACAATGGAGAGAAGAGACACATAATTGAAGTTTACAGCCTGGGAACATTGTACGGTTTTAGGCAAAGAAAGGGATCATGAATCAGCCTCCAGATCCGGAAACTAAGAGTCCTAGAGCACATCTGAGCGAGTGATAGAGGTACAGCTAACGATCGTACAGCTTCAAGCAGTTTGTGCATGTGTGCACTGCTGCCTACGTATTCAACTTCTAGAGAGTTACAGCTGCTAGCTGGAGTTTTTAGCTTATCTTTTGGGTAGTGAAAAGTCCCCTAATAGAGTTTGTCTTTCTTTAAAAGGCAGTATTTGGGTAGATCACAAGGAGTTAAATTGGACTTAAGAGCGTGGTACCCCCGTGTTAGGAATATTCCTAAAAACGAGCTTCTTCTCCGACGCTAATAATCCTAATCAGACCAAATCAAACCAAATTAAAACATATACAGGTTTAATTGGACATATGCGCTCTCAGGTGGGGGGAGTCAGAAAGCCAACACGACCACCGAAGAGGAAGAGGGAAGACCACGTGATTATTTTCTGGGGAGCAGTTCAAATAACCTGTGGGGGTGGTCTTGACCTTTCCTGGGGAGGGGTCAAGGTTTGACAGGCTCAGGGAAGGGTGCTTCCAAAGATGGAGGCCGGAGGCTGGTATTACACCCAGATGGGATAAAAGGATTGTGATCTGGGTAGTTACAGTTGACCTAACTGGGAAATATCTAAAAAGTATACTAATAACAACAACATGTATTTATAATGTGCCCACATTCATGCTTCCAGACATTCCAAGATGATTACTGCTAATAACCTCATTCAGTAGGTGTGAAAACAAAGACATTTCCAGCCTGGGCTTCACCCAGAGCAAGGACTGAGTACTTCTAACTCCAGAACCCATTCTTCTAGCCTCTAAACTACATAATCCTTTAATTTTGGCATTACAAAACTGTAAGGATTGTGTGGATACCCTCTAAGCTGTGTGTATGTTGGACAAGTATGTTTGGGGTTACCAGGAGAGGTTGTATCTACTGAGTTAAAGATCGCTGAGGCCTTGCTCAGTTTCAGACGGCAGAGCGAAGAAAATGGGATGGAGAGGTCCTGGGTCTAAGCCTGGTTCACAGATATTCTGCCGTCCACTCACGGTCACTGTTGCGGCAGAGAGGATAAAGTCAGAATGATGCTGGGCCTTAAAGCTCCAGAAAAGATGAACACAGATGTTTTTCATTGTGCCAGAAAATATGTTGACATTTGAGTTGAGATTGTCCATATGTCTGAAAGTAGTATTGTGGGCTCCAGGATACAACTGGAAATACAGACTAGAAACGTTTAAGTAAATGGCCCGCAAAAACGACCTCTTCAAATAAAATAACTTTAAAAATGTGTGTATGTATATGCACATATAGATATATAGATTTAGTTAGTGTGTATATATGTATGTATATATATACACACACATACATATTAATATATAGCAGGCAGTGTGTGTGCCATGATGCATGTTTGGAGGTCAGAGGACAACTTTGTAGAGTCCTCCCCTTGCACCTTTATTCCACCTTTATGTGGGTCCCGGGGTGGAACTCAGGTCTTCAGGCTTGCACAGTGGGTGTCTGTACCCACCAGGCATCTCTTTGGCCCCAGAACCAACTGTATACTATCACAGATCCCCATGGCAACACTGGCGGTAAGCCACACAACTGTGTTTGCTCTTTGCCGTGGATGGAGAACGTGCAAGCTGCTCTCCATGTGCTTTCCTCCTTGCCAGCTCAGAATGCCACTTTGTCAACTGTGTGGCAGTCTGTAGAAGCGCCTCCACTTTGTGCATGTGACTAAAGGCAGAGCAGAGCGGATGCGCTGTAAATACAGCAAGGAGCGGTTAATTCTGGATAGTAAGACATTAGTATCCTGCTGTAATTGGAGTGGAAAACATTGCCATCTGGGCACCAGTGCTCTCCCCCTTGACTGATCCCAGAATGATTTCTGCAATCGGCAGCTTCCTCAGCCAACTTAATGCTGAGCCCCCAGAACGGAAGTCAGCCACATTGCTTCCTTGTTTGCTTCTGTTGAAAATCAGAGACGAAGGGAAATATTTCTTTCCTCAAAGTTGGCAGGAACAGCAGCCAAGCAGTCTGCCATGACAGTGAAGGCTCGCTTCCTGATTTTTAAATACTCAATATTCAGAATGATTTTCTAGGGTAAAATCATCTACATTTCTGCTTATTCATGATCCTAACGTGTCAGCTGCTACACTGAGAATAACAGGCATGGTGTTGGAAGTGCCAAATTTAAAAGTGGGTCACACTCGTGAAATTCATGAACGCTCTGCTCTCTTGCTTTCGCAGCACAGTTGCACTCCCTTCAGCTCTGCTCATGGCATCGTGTGTGTGTGTGTTTATAGCCATTTCTACCCACCCCACCCCCCGCTTCTCAACTAGTGTACGGGATAGTGTCTGACTCACCTGAGCTGCACTCGAAGCATTGGCTCCTTCACTCTATATGAGATGGGTTCCCTATTTAACTGATGTAAAGTCAGGCTGTGAGTTGAGCAGCAACAGTTGCTAACCTCCATCATCACTGCTGAGGAAAAGGAATCGTCACTGGATGAGGTTCTGGTTGCAGGTAGCAGAAACCACCAAAGCTAGCTTCAGGTGTCATATGAAGAATAAGTCATGAGTATCTGAACCCTCACACACACACCCCCGCTCTCAGACTTTTGTCACTGTTGTCTCCAACTGCTCAACATCCCCTACCTGCAGGGTGGGTTCTGTTTCTTGATGGCTGACATCAGAAGGCCTTAGGATGCCTGTGGCTGGTCTGAAGTGGCTGGTGCTGACTGGACACTCGAGACTGTTGTTGTATCCAGTTTTCTCCTGGCACAAAGTCGGGTTCAGGCTGCTGTGCTCCCTTTGGTATAGAACCAACTTGAGGGTGACTGTCGTGCCTCTAGAACCTGTTTTGAAGGGATTTGTGAACCTCCAGCCCACGCAAATGGCTGTGTCGGTATAAAGCAAAGACTACAGGTGTGGGCCACAAGGCACTTTGCTCAAAACATCCCTAGATGCAGTGGTTCTCAAGTTTCCTAATGCTTTGACCCTTTAATTGTTGTTTTACTCGCTTTTGGAGGGGCCCACCTCAGCTTCCAAATAAATCACACACGGAGGCTTATTCTTAGTTATAAATGCCCGGCCTTAGCTTGGCTTGTTTCTTACCAGCTTTTCTTAAATTAACCTCTCTACCTTCTGCCTCTAGGCTTTTACCTTTCTCTTCTGTATATCTTACTTTCCACTCTTACTCTGTGGCAGGCTGGGTAGCTGGCCCCTAGTGTTCTTCTCTCCTTGTTCTCTCATTACTCCTTCTCTTCCTCATTTCTCCTCTATTTATTCTCTCTGCCTGCCAGCCCTGCCTTTCCTTGCTGCTAACCCGCTACTGGCCATTCAGCTCTTTATTAGACTCTCATCAGGTGTTTTAGACAGGCAAAGAATCACAGCTTCACAGAATTAAACAAATGCAGCATAAACAAAAGAAACACCTTAAAATACAATTTCCCAACATTTTAATACAGTTCCTCATGTTGTGGGTGACCCCCCCATCATAAAATTGTTTTTATTGCAACATCATAACTAGGTTTACTAATGTTATAAATTATAATGTAACTACCTGATATATGGGATATCTGATATGCAAACCCCTATGAAAGGAGTGTTCGAACTGCTGCTGTAGTGTTAAAGAGAATAATTGAGCCAGGCGGTGGTGGCACACGCCTTTAATCCCAGCATTCAGGAGGCAGAGACAGGCAGATCTTTGTGAGTTCAAGGCCAGCCTGTTTTACAGAGTAAGTTCCAGGACAGCCAGGGCTGTTACACAGAGAAACCCTGTCTCAAAGGAATGGGGGGGAGGGGTAGTAGTTGAAGATGGATGAAAACAAGGATCACACCTGTGCTCCTGTTAGTTTTACAAGGCTTATCTTCCTTCTCCTACCTAACCATTTCCCCCTATTTGCTTGTTTGCAAGGTTGGCCTTAATGATTTGTGGTTTTAATTTTGAATAAAATCAAATAAGGATGTTTATTGCTTTAAGAAAAAAAAAAGTCATTGGTACCAGGCAGTTGTGTAAGAGCCAAAGCATCCATCTTCTCTTCATCCCTCTTGTCCTGCCCTCAGCTTTCCGTTGTAGGTAGACTGAACCAAACTGTCTCAACCCCTGGATGCCTGCTCTTCTCAAATAACCCCAAATATCTCCACCCTAAATCCCAAGAACAGAGGTTTCAGTAGCTTACTTAACTAAAGGGTTGACTATAGGGGCCATATTATATAGGCCCATATTTTTACATTGTGTGGTGGCCAGAATTTTAGGCCAGAGTTTGTACTTACAGAAGGCGGTCACCCAGCCTTTTGATACAAACTGACACCATCCTAAACAAAGGGTCAGGATATGCTAATGCTGTTTTGCTCCTTTGTAAGTTGGGAGGTCGCCTGGGAAAGAGGTGTTAATTTAGTCTACGTGACACCAGGCATAGATGGGAAGACGTGACAGAATGGGCATAGAAAGGTGTGCAAGTGACCACAGTCATTTTTTTCGGCCAGTGATTTTTCAGGATATAAACTCAGAATTTCATAAAGGATCCCTAAAAACTCCCTCTCAATAACTTCATATGAGTTGTGTCTTTATTCCCACACCTCCACACTGGTCTGAGAAATAATGTAGGCCCGGGCTGGCCCTGGACCACAACAGTTGACCCAGGCAAACAGAAGCAGGACTTAAAAGGAGAACCCACAGGATAAGTGGATCGTAAAGAAGCTTCCTTGCCCCAAATGTAGGGCACAGGTAATGTGGCATATAGGTAATTTTGACTCGTGTTATTGCAAGATACTGGCTTGTGGTGAGACTGTAAGAAAAGCAGTGTTTTGAATTGAAAGTTGAAATTTAAACCATGCCTCCCCACCCCAGATTATTCTGTAGTTGTGTGGTATTCTGAGTAAAAGTGCTTAATAGTGTAGCTGTCAGGTGGTGTGCGTGTAAGCACATCTAAAGAACCATCAGCAGTAATAACTAGAGTGCACTTAGTGAGTGTTGTTGCCAGACTGTTTTACATCAATTACTCTAGTTGCCACTCTCCTGTAAGAATAGCTACTATTGTTTCTCCTGCTTTAAAGACACAGACTTTAAGTCCTTTGTAAAAACTAAAGGGCTGGTTAGAATCCAGGCCTGAATGCCCATCCAGGAAATTGGGCTCAAGTCTGCACTGTGCGCCTCTGCCACCCTGGCTTTATCAGATTGCAGGCATTCAGTTGCACCAGTGCAGAGGAAGCCAGAGCCAGGATGGAATGTGACAGCTCAGCTCTGTGGAAGGACGTTTTCCAACAGTCTGGAGCACCATTAGCAAGGCTGTCAGAGAAGAGAGGAGCTGTTGGTGCTGCCTGATGTCAGTCCAGGGACCCTTGCCTCGGAATTACCCAGGATGCTAATCTAAGCCCAAATCAGCTCTCTGGGTGATGATAATACTTAGATGGGTTTGAATTCCTGAATTTAGTGATTTTTTTTTTTTACTTCCACATTTTTCCTCTAGTATCAGGTAAAGAAGAAGTTGCAAATGCCTTTGAAAAATGCCTGTACAAGCCGGGCGGTGGTGGCGCATGCCTTTAATCCCAGCACTTGGGAGGCAGAGGCAGGCGGATCTCTGTGAGTTCGAGACCAGCCTGGTCTACAAGAGCCAGCTCCAGGACAGGCTCTAAAGCTGCAGAGAAACCCTGTCTCGAAAAACCAAAAAAAAAAAAAAAAAAAAAATGCCTGTACACTAGAGAACGAAAGCAACAATGCAGTGTTGCTCACTCTAGAGGTACTGCCACCTGGTGCAAGCTCAGAGATGGACACCCACCATGTTTGTAGGGAAAACAAACTCCAAACCAAGAAGCTCCTCACAGCTCCAGTCTGTGCCACTTCTGCTTCACCCTATCCTGCACCGCCTTCCTCCCTGCCTTCACCAACACTGAGTTTCAGCTTGGGGACCCCCCTTCTCATCTAGCCACATTCCTACTGAGGACATACATTGTGCTTGATGCTCCCCAAGGGGGAAATGCAGGAGGACGCAGAATGTGGAGCTACACTCGCTGCCTCCCCAGAGAGTAAGCAATGCAGTAGATCAAAAACAACGCTCAGGTAGAAGGCCAGAGCACAAGCAAAGAGCAGAGGCGTTATTGGTCAAGGGGTGTATAGGAGAGAGCCACAAGCTGTAATGACAAGTACATCTCATGACCAAACTCAGGAGGCAGAGAGTGCTGGATCCTGACTCTCAGGGAGACTGGATTGGGTTCTTGGTTCTGACATGAAATCACAGGTAGACTCAGGGATTACAATGACTAGGGTAAGTAAAGGAGGTACTTGTTCAATAACAAGAATCGAAGAGGTCAAAGACTAGAGTCATCACATGGCTCACTTGTGGAATGGGCATCGAGTGCACACAGCCTGGGACCTTCCTCTGACACACAACATTGGGCAATGACTGACCTTGAGATTGCAGCCACAGCAGTCCTCACCACAAGACCACAGAGACAGTGGGTGTCCATCTCTGAGCCTGAAGCAGGTGGCAATAATTCTGGAGTGACTCATTTTATATTCAATCATGTAGGTGATTTTATCCACTGAAGTGGTATACAGTTTCCCTTTAAAATAAATACAATAAAAGAAAATGAGTGGATTTAAAGGTTTTGCTTTAGTAAATAGTAAAAAAATATGGCAGCAGAGTGAATGGCATTTCAAAGTTTGATTCGGATGAACCTGGGGGACTCCCTGTCAAAGTCCCAGGGAAAGCTTGGAACTCTTGCCGGGAGAACTGCTAGTGTAGAAAGAGGACAAAGTCATGCCTGTCAGATATTGCTCATCTTCAGTGACCAAGAGTTAGAAGCTTATCCTAGCACAGAGCCTGGCTCCTGGTCCTCATCAGTAAGTATTTGTGCTGTCACCTCAGTTATTCGACCAGACTCTCCCATTACCTTCTGGCATAATCCGACCCAGCACGTCATCACTGTGAAGACCGTAAATTAAGCTAAATCGTGCATTAAGTACCAAAGCCGTTTCTGTCAGTATCATTTTAGGAGGCTTTTTAGGAGGAAATGGAAGTAAACACGTTTAATCTATCCTGTAGAGCCAAAGCCTGAAGTTTTTGTTTTATTTTAATAGTCTATCCTTAAATTTTAAAGTTTGAGATTTTTTTATTGTCATTATTCATCCAGTCTTTCAAGACCTTAATGAAAATTAAATGACATTTTAAACTTGTAATTCAGACTTCAAGGGTTTAATGACAATATACAATGACCCATTGGTTTTTATGTTCTGGATCAAGTAGCCTTCCTGTAAGTATAAAAATAGATAAACGTCATCTCCAAATCTAATTACCTTGGACTTTGACAAGAAATAAAGCAGTCTTGCTACATATTTATAGAAGTGTAAATTGACATTTTCCTTGCAAGCTGGTGGTTTAAAGTGGGGAATCAAATTAGCTAGAAGAAAATCATAAACACCTGGACTCAGGCTAGACTTTTATTTGGCTTTTTAGTCATAGTTTATCCTTCTTCCAAATCTAATAGTCTTTCCTTGAAGTTGTATATTGTTTCTACCAACTATACACTCAAGATATCAATTTTGTTAGACTTCATCCTCAAAATTTGTTAATTGTACATGCCATTAAATATTCTGTTTTGTCTCTTAGTTGTAAAGATGATAATTTTTTGTGCAGCATTCTGAGAGGGAGATGTATGGACCCAAGAGTCAGTAGGTCACACAGTTTTTGTTTTTGTTTTTGTTTTTTTCCTAACAAAACCAGATTCCACCTCAGATGTCCCTGAATTATTTGTTTAATCTGTGTATGTAGTTGGATTACATGGATTCTGATCCCCATGGTAATGAACCAGACATATCAGTTGCTCTACATACTGATATAGCATATGGTTGTGGTGCAGGTTGAAATAAAAGATTGTTAGACTATATTTCAGCTCTCATTGACTCCCTGTTGCATAGAAACTTTCCAAGTGAAAGGGAATCTCAGCGTTTAGAACCGGAAGCATCCTTAGAGAGTCTCATCCTTCCTGTCAGTGGGCAGGTGAGAAAGTGGAAGCCTGGAGAAAGCTGCTTGTCAAGATGGCGGCCCTGGCAGCAAGGTTTGACTGGGACAGAAGTCTGGCTGAGCACTGCTTCTCCGCCTCTGTGGGGTGATGTCAGCACTGGTTACTGAATTGGTTTCAAGTCTATTCATTTCTGGGGCATGCAGTTTTATTCCATGATGGATCTCGATTTAAACACTATATGGCTTTCTTTTAGGCTGGCCTCCACACTCCTCCTTTTAATTGTGGAATCTCAGAACACTCTTGAACCACTTTTTCGGAAAACTTTCCTACTGGCAGCAAGTCATTCACTGTGACCCTGTCCAGCACAGCCACATTTGAGTTTCCCACGTCTAAAGAAGACTGTTTGGTCTTCCCATGAAGCTGCATCATTGTCTGTCCATCTTAGTGGCGGTCACTCTCCTGCCAGCTGCTATGGTTTTGGGAGATGTGGGAGCAAATCATAGTTCCCACAATGCATCGTTTCTCCCAAGCTTTGAACTCCCAGCAGGTTCCTACTCTGGTGATGATGTCATCATAGCCAAAGAGGGAACAAACGTTTCCCTGGAGTGTCTTCTCGCGATGGATCAGTATGGAGATGTCCACTGGTACAACTCAAAAGGGCGGCGGCTACACGGCAGAGGTAAGCCTCTAAGTTATGACTCAGCCCTGCTTTGAATTCTCTAAGATAAGATGTCAAGGGGAGTGGCTTCAAAAGGGGTTAGAGATGTAGTTCAGTGGTTGAGCACTTTCCTAGATGCACAGAGCTCTGGGCTTGATCCTGGGGTTGGCGAGGGGATAAGGTCTGAAGTATTATACCTGTCAAAAAGAACAAAACAATTATAATCCTTGAACAAAAATCCATCCTGTTGAGTTTTCCTTCTACTTCTTTTGTTCATTTGTTTTGTTTTGGGCAAAGCATTATAGTTCAGGCTCACCAAGCGCTTTGAAGCCAAGAATGACTTTGAATTCCATATCATCCTGCCTCTGACTTCCTAGTGCTGGGATTATTATCATGCCCACCTTCAGCTTTTTTTTTAATTTGCTTGAAAGCAAAGTTTCTCTTCTAATCTTTATTTCTTTTATAAGAATTGCACAGTGGTAGGTCATCAAGTTATCTCAGTAAGTAAGGCGCTTACCGTCAAGTCTGGCAGCTCTATCCCACACCACAGAGACGGCAAACCAACTTCCGCAAGTTGTCTTCTCATGTCCACACATAGATACTGGTATGTGGACCATACGTACATCATACATGCGTACACACACATGCACACACACACACACACACACACACACTACACACACACACACACACATATATATATATGAATTGTACACCGATAATCTAGTCAAGGTTTACTTTTTATTGGGCTTTTATTCTTTGTATGAATTTGTTTGATGCACATTTTAATCTTGACTAATTCTTTCACTAGTGTTCTGATAGATCTTTGAGTACCCGAGGTGGTGCCTCAGTGGTTAAGAGCACTGGCTGCTCTTCCAAGAGACTCGGCATCCATTTGGCAGCTCACAACTATCTGTAACTTGAATTTCAGGGGACCAGATGCCCTTTTCTGGCCTCTACAGGCATTGAGGCACTCATGTGGTAGACATATATGCAGGCAAAACATGTCTATACATAAAATAAAAATAAATCTTTAAAACAACAACAACAAAAAAGAAAGACCAAGCCAGGTAGTAGTGGGGCATCCCAGCATTCAGGAGGCAAAGACAGGCA
This sequence comes from Arvicola amphibius, assembly GCF_903992535.2. NCBI lineage: Eukaryota > Metazoa > Chordata > Mammalia > Rodentia > Cricetidae > Arvicola > Arvicola amphibius. The sequence goes on along the minus strand of NC_052050.1, from coordinate 63,519,414 downwards.
GATCTTTGAGTTCAAGGCCAGTCTGGTCTATAGAATGAGTTCCAAGACAGGCAGGGCTACACAAAGAAACCCTGTCTCAAAAAAAAAAATGTTTGTGATAAATACTTGAGTTACAAAGTACCTCAAAGGGAAGTTACCATGAAACCAAAATGATGGAGAAGTCTCCCAATTAGCTAACCTTGCAGGAAACACGTGTCATCAGCCTTTGTGAGCAGTGCCTTTACCCACTGAACTCTCTCTCTCCGGCCCTACGCTAGGAGGTTTTTTTAAATATTTATTTATTTATTTATTTATTTATTTATTTATTTATTAAGTATGCAATATTCTGTCTGTGTGTATGCCTGCAGGCCAGAAGAGGGCACCAGACCTCATTACAGATGGTTGTGAGCCACCATGTGGTTGCTGGGAATTGAACTCAGGACCTTTGGAAGAGCAGGCAATGCTCTTAACCTCGGAGCCATCTCTCCAGCCCGCTAGGAGTTTTTTTTTAAAAAATAACTTTGGTACATTGTCGTATGAATTCATGATGGAAAGTAAGCAATGTTTCAATCAAGATAGAAGCACATAGCCCATCACCCATAAATAAGCATGTCTATACTTCTGAGACATGTCCATCTCATGTATGAAAATGTATAGGTCACAGCATGGTGTAGACTCACAAACATGGATGAGCATATCTTTGAAAGACTGATCATTTGGGTCTATATGGATGCTTGGTGTCTGGCTATGAGAAGGAAATACTGGCCTTAGGATGGATGGTCAGGAAGATCAATCTTCATTACTTGTTTTATGCTGATAGAATCCTAGTCAGACATGACAGTCTGCTTTTCTTTCTTCCTTTCTTTCTATTTTTTAGCATGATTGAAACAGTAGAGTCTAACAGACAAGCTACAATAGTTTTATGAAAAAGCGAATATTGGCAAGGCAGTTGATCTTTTCTGTAATTTTTTTCTGTTTCTGTTGGATTTATTAGATGGAAAATGGTTGGTTTCTGACAACTTCCTAAATATCACCAATGTAGCTTTTGATGACCGTGGGCTCTATACATGTATCGTCACCTCTCCAACTCATGCCTCCTACTCAGTCACCCTCCGTGTGATCTTCACCTCTGGAGACATGAGTGTCTACTACATGGTTGTCTGCCTGATCGCCTTCACAATCACACTCATCCTGAATGTCACTCGGCTGTGCCTGATGAGCACCCATCTCCGAAAGACCGAGAAAGCCATCAATGAGTTCTTCAGGACTGAGGGGGCTGAAAAGCTCCAGAAGGCCTTTGAGATAGCAAAGCGCATCCCCATCATCACCTCGGCCAAAACCCTGGAGCTTGCCAAGGTCACCCAGTTTAAGACCATGGAGTTTGCCCGCTACATTGAAGAACTGGCCAGAAGTGTCCCTCTCCCACCCCTCATTCTGAACTGTCGGGCCTTTGTTGAGGAAATGTTTGAGGCTGTGCGAGTGGATGACCCTGACGACATGGGAGAGAGAATTAAGGAGAGGCCTGCCTTGGATGCTCAAGGTGGCATCTATGTGATTAACCCAGAGCTGGGACGCAGTAACTCACCTGGTGGGGATTCAGATGACGGCTCTCTAAGTGAGCAAGGCCAGGAGATAGCAGTGCAGGTGTCTGTCCACCCTCAGTCAGAGACCAAAAGTATTGGGACAGATTCTCAAGACAGCAGCAATTTCAGCACATCCGATGACCCTGCACCTGCTGAGGGCAGCACTCACTGCTGAGTGACAACTGAGATTGCCCAGTGCTCAGGAAAAGAGCCTGCTATGAGGAATAGCATTGTTATAAGATGACCAGGGTCCTCTCTTTAACCTTAAGCACACCAGACCATGAATTGCCAAAGTCCTTGTGAAAAGGCAACATTTTTCTGATATTTGGTCATTTTCTTTAAGGTTGCTGGAGTGATGTGCGCTAAGACTGAAAACTACCTGAGCTGTTAACACAGTGAGACTTCTTTTCTGGTTACAGTTTTCTTTGGCTCGTGTGTGACACATCAAAGAAATGAGGGATTTGTTCTCACCGAGTCGTGTCTGGCCAAACACTTCCTAACTGTCACACCTCTGAGTCAGCTTTGCACTAGACCCTTGGTCCCTCTCTTGAGACTTTATTCTGCACTCTAGCTGTCTACACCAGTGCCACACGTGGAGACTCTGCCCTGGGGAGTGAACAGTCCCATGTGCTGGGCCAGATCTTTTCAGTGAGCACTACTGTGTTACACACGTCCAGAGAGTAAATTGCCATTAGAAAACCACTCTCACTGGGTGTGGTAGCACACACCTTAATCCCAGCACTCAGGAAGGCAGAAACAAGCAGATACCTGAGCTCAAGGCCAGCCTAGTCTATGGAGCAAGTTCCAGAACAGTTTTTTGAGACACCCTGTCTCCAAAAACAGAACAAGAAAACAAGAAAAAAGGAAAAAACACTCTCAGTGAGAAATGTATCCTTCTTGGGAGTACAGCCTGTCTTTAGCTTACTAAGACTTTTAGTCCAGTGAGGCTGGCCTCGATGTCCCCAAGGAAGAATGTTTTCAGTGTTTTGTGAGCAAGAATGATGTTAAGTCATCTCTTTCAAATCATTAATTTTGATACTTCTTAATATTGTCTCGGGCTTCCTTCCTCTTCTTAAAAGTACTGAATTCCCAAGCAAGCTCTGTTTGGGTTGAGAACTGAAGAATCCACTTTAGAGCGAGCTCGGCAACACTCCTGCCCTCTGTGGTCCTCAACCTGGTGCTAAAGGTGATAACACCTATTCTAGTCTCGCTGAAACTCGTCATTGCTGGAGTTTTTGTTCTTTGAATGTGTCCTTTTGAGTGAGGGCTGCCGTTGTAGCCTTTCTAGAAGCACTTACCTGAACTCAGATGAGATCATTGTGTTCGGTGAGTTACTGTATTAAAACATAATCCAGCCGTAAGGGGGGAAATCACAGCTAGTGCCACCTGGCTCATCTGGGTACAGTGAGCACTGAAGCTGCCACTTCCCGCCTGGCCAAGAATGACAGGACTGATTATAAGTAATCTTCACAATCATCTCCTCAGCTGCAAGAAGCTCTTGTAGAATTTTAACATCATGGCCGGGGAGCTCAGTGCGATGCTTCACTTCATTTGGTTTCTAGTTGTGCAAGCACTGCTTGAACTAGAAGGTCCTGAGGGAAGGTGCAGAGGAGGTGTTCGTCGGAATTGAATTTGAAGTGTCAAACAAGCAGAGGATGACAGGAAATTCACAGTGTAACAGTGAACTCAGTGCCTGCCTTTGTCCAGGCTTATCAAATATGACGCCTCTGCCCTGGACAGAGTGAACAAATCAGTGTGCAGTGTGATCAGCTGGCAAATGCATAATATGGTAATGCTGCCTTTTCTATCTCTCAGGCTGTTCCCATGGAAACCTCCAGAGCCAAACAAAAGCTACCAATCATTTAACCAAAAAGCTTGCCTTGGCTCAGAGATGTGTCTTTCTTTAAGGAAAGCTGTTTTTGTACATTTGGCTGTAGAACAAGGGCTCTTGAACATATCCTAAATTATAGAACATGTTTTCCCTTCTTACATGGTTCTCTGGACAAATTAAAATTTTTAAGAATCTCTTCTGTGGGATCACAGTCTCCTGAATGTCCCTCAGATCTGCAGTCCCTTACCAGATAAAGCAGGTTGGGGATCTCTTCTTACAATGAAGTTTGTTGCCTTAAATACTGGTTCTACACCACATGTTCCTAGAAAGGGCATTAATGTCTTGAACTTTAAGGTAGACACATTTAATGACCAGAGTTTCAGAAAATAGTACTTTGTAAAAATGGAAAATACCAAAACGATTGGGTAAATTCTCGTATTTCATACAGGCCACTCTACTGTAGCCTGGGCCAGTTGTCATGGAAACATAAAACAGGCACTGGGTGTGGTGGGACACACCTGCAACCCCAGCACCTTGGATGCAGGGGCAGGAGAATTGCAAATTCTAAGCCAGCCTGAGCTATCTAACAAGACCCGGGCACCATAAACTAACCAGTGGGCATGCAGTTGGGGATGGGGTCCATTTCCCTACATGCACTAAGCCTGGACTTGATCCCACCACCAGTGGTAACCTACCTGGTGGCCAAAGCTACTGCCCTGCTTTGAACCTTCCTTCCGAGTTCCTTCACGACAAGGTAGGTCAAAGTCAGGAGGCGTGGCAGACTAGTAAAGCTGGTTACCAGAGTGAACGGGACATTTGTTAATGTGTCCTGTGTCTAATCAAACCAGATGGACTCAGCACAGGCTCATCTGTTTGTAAACCTTCACTGTTGTTACCAGCTGGTGTCAGTATCTTTCTGTCTGGCTGAATTTTATAGGTTAGATTTTTTTTAATGCCTTTGAGCACAAACTGTGTCTAAAATAAGTCTGTCACCATATTGTGAATTTTGTATTGTCATTTAATGAACTTCAACATCCTTACAGAATTAAATAGTGACTTATAAATCACCAAGAGTTGTGATCCCATCCTCTTCATGTCCTTCCACACATGCACCCTTTGAGTTGATGCCCTGTTGTCTGTAGCAGTTTGGTAACCCCAGTCCTCAAAGCCGTATCTATTATGATTTAAATTTTTTTTATGAAGCAGATCTTGCCATATTGTTCATCCTGGCTTCAGATTTGATCCTCCAGTCCCAGCGTCCTGAATACCAGGATCACAGCATGACTGCTGTGCTGGCCTTCATCTGCCTTTGTTGCAGTTTGTAGTAGGCTGACCTTGAACTTGAAACAATCCTCTTGCTTCTGTCTCCCAAACACTGCGGTTACAATTTATGTGCCACTGGGCCTGACTTTTCAGCTTGATTCTTGAGTCAGGCCCGGTGAGCTTGTCTATTTTCTGTCCACTACACATTGATAAAAACATTATCAGAACTGCTGCCCGAGGGAGCAGAAGCCCCTTCTGATGCTTTGCCTCCTTTCCACACCCTTAAGGTCAGTTCCCATCCACACGCCACTTCCTCTTGAGTCCCCGAACCTCTGGAGCGCTTGAGCCAATGCCTTCTTTCTCTATACCCTGCATGTCGTTTCACTCTCCAGCAGACTAAGCCGGGTCCCTGACCACCCCAGGAGGCTTCATGCTTGCTGTCTAGAGCCCAGCTCAGCCCAGTGCTGGCTTCATCCCCACACCAGTGATTGCAACTCTAGTGTACCCTCTTCCCAGAGCCACATCTTCTCCCCTGGGCAGGAGCGTGACAACACTCAGCCTCATGAAAACTTCGGGTGCTTATGGATTTGTCTCACCAAGGAAATGAGTGTTGTTTGATAGTACTTGTGTCTCAGCCATTATTTTAATAAAAACTTGAATTAAAAAGTCAGAGTTGAGTGTTGTACATTAAATGGAATGTTTGAGTCCACAGAGTAGGTTTCTTCTAGGATGATCCAGTTTGATCTCTTCGGGTGTATGTGTAGGGATGTTTGCTTGCATGTATGTCTGCAGCACGGGATGCCTGGTGCCTGAGGAGGTCCAAAGAGAGTGTTAAATCCCCTGGAACTGGAGCTATGGACGGTGTGAGCTACCATGTAGGTGTCTGGTAACCAAACCCAGGTGCCCTCTAAGAGCAGCAAGTGCTCTAAACTGCTCTGCCATTTCTCCAGCCCCTGAAGTTCCATGTTGATGATTGTAAACAAGGGTGTATCTGACTGCAGTATGATTGTTTCGACTCAACATTCTTCTCCTTGTCTGTGTGGTACCATGTGCCACACTTGGGTGGGTACCGTCCCCACAGCAAACCAGCAGGTAACTGTCACTCTGGACCCAGACAGCACAGCTTCCCACTTCTGAAGTGAAGCTCTCCATAACTGAGAAGCCGATCCAATGAATGAGTCAGAGGTCAAAGGACTGGCGTGTGTTCCTGGTGTGCTGTGGTCACGACCGTTGGCAGCTGGAAGCATTAGCTCTGGGAGAAGTGTGGTGTTCGCGCTAGTGATGGAACGCAGCAGAGAAAGGAGAAAGGCAAGGGTGGAACATACAGCTCATTACTTAAGTGGAGTGAAGATCCAGCCCTGACCTTCAGTGGCAAACACATGATCCTGATGCCACCACTGACTTTTGAAATCCAGGGTGGGTGTATGGAATTTGATGTTAATTATTTTAAAGCGGAGTACATTTAAAATCAGCATGGAATTCCACCACACACTTCAGCATTTATTTGCCGAACCTGATGGTGAGTTGATGCCTAATTGGTTGTAGAATCCACATGAGGATGAGCTGGAACAGCATAAGGAAATATGGTTTGCTTAGCAAAGGCAGCATCAGCACTGTTAGCCACGTCCGAATGATACACATGGGTCACGAGGAGATGGGCAAGCAAGGGCCACGGATGCAAGTAGATTCCCAAGTTCTTCTAATCTCTTTCCAGAAGAGCTGCTAAAAACAGCTGGTCTGGAAAAGAAGCTTCCGCATTTGTAGAGGGGGTTTGATATTCAATAGCGCTATTAGATTTGGCTTTCCTGAAGTCATCTGCATCTTGCAGACACGCTGATTTTCTTTAAGGAGTGAAACTCCATCAGAGGCCCTTAAATTCCAGCCATGTTCTTGGGTTCTCAGGCTTTCACTGGAACTGTCAATCAGGCAATGTAAATATCCATATGTCATCCCATATGCCGGAGAACCCATGGTGCCGCCGGCTGCTTATTATTTCTGACAGTTGGACACCTGCTTTGCCTCCAGCTCTGCCGTTCAGGAAGGACCAGGAGTCTCTCTGGGAAACAATTTTTCCCTAAGAGAATGGAAATATCTGGAAGAGCTTCCTGCGTGGTTGGTATCTGTGAAATGCATTCCTCTTTCAGAGACCTCAAGCAAACCATTCCCAAGGTTCCTCTACCCCAACATCTGGAATATCTGGGGCTATACTTTGGATCTCTCGAACACCTAAGGTGTGGTATTCAAGGCCCCTGAGACAGAATGCTGGAGATAAGCTAACTGTAACGGTAATTGATGCTATGAATGGACAGAGAGTCCACAACGTGCCAGGAGCTCTGAGATCTCAGGCCTCAGAGCTGCAGACCGACAGCATGTCAGCGGTCCTGAAGAGGAATCAGGGTTCCTTCTCAAAGGTCTCTGAGGAAGGAGGAAGCTTTCTGCCTACAGCCAGGCCTTCTGATTCCCCAGCAGGTGGCAGGTGGCAGGGAAAGTGAGGGACACCAACAGCTGCAGTGGCTCTTCCATACATCGGAGCCTGCAGACTTTCTGCCCCCGGTGAGAAGTGCAGGCACTTGGAGAGCCCTTAGCTAGAGGGTCACATACAGTGCTCTCCTGTATGGCTGAGAGAGGGTAGGGGTAGCTGCTGGCGGTGTGGCCTGAGCAGCACTCTGTTGTGGCTTCTAACACTTGCCAATGGATGCTTGCACACACACTGGGCACAAGACTGTGAGCGAAACCAGAGGCGTCTCTGTTCTTCCAGGCTGTAAGAAGACAGAGACAAACCAGTCACAGGGGGTGACTAGGTTAAAAATGGAGATGTCGGAAAGGAAATGGAGAGAGAACCTGGATCAAAAGGGTCTAAGTTCTTTCGCATTAGGAAAAGAGTTTCCTGAAAAAGTAATAAGAATCACTTGGTGTAGTGGCATTTCAATTATATTTTAATAAATAAAGCTTGTCTGAAGATCTGGGAGTAAAACAGCCCCACTGGTCAGCCATACAGACCAGGTTAATGGTAACACACACCTTTAACCCCAGTAGCCACAATGACACATGCACCTTCAATCCCAGTAGCCACACTAGTTGCTATAGAAATCAGGTGGTGCATGCCTTTAATCCCAGCCCAAGAAAGGAATATAAGATGGGGATGGGGGTGGGGGAGGAGACAGCTCTCAGACAATCTCACTCTGAGATTCCTGGAGGCAAGATCGCCATTTTATTCTGAGGTCGAGGTAAGAGCCCATGACTGGCTGCTGTGCTTTTCAGATCTTCAGGTTGAACCCCAATTTCTGAGCCTGAGCTTTTATTAATTGTGCTTCATCTTGGGGCTTGGGTCTGAATGAGAATGGCTCCTTAGACTTATATTTGAATGCTTGGTCCCTATCTGGTGGAACTGTTAGAGAAAGATTAGGAGGCGTGGCCTTGTTGGAGGAGGTGTGTCACTGGGGGTGAACCTTGAAGTTTCAAAAGTCCATGCCAATCCCAGGCTTTCTTTCTCAGTCTGCTGCCTGGGGATAACCCTCAGCTTCTGCTCCAGCACCATGCCTGCCTGCTGGCCGGCCACCATAATAATCATGGACTCACCCTCTGAAATTGTAAGCCCCCAATACCATATTCATATGATAATCCACCTGCATACTGAGTGCTAAATGGCTCAGCACAGGGTAATACAGGCACAAGAACTGACAGGGGGAAAAGCAAGTGTGACAGAAGACGGCAGTGCTGCCAGGCCAGGGTAAGATTCGAGCTAAACATGGAAGTTCAACCAAGCCATGGTGTGGAAGGAAGATTGTCAACCTCACCATGAAACTCAGAAGTCTTCCACATTGGCCTGTTGTCCCAGCAGGAAAACAAATTCAGTTCTAGGGCCTGGAGGTCTCCAGTGGGTGAAACCCCTATAGGGAAAGCATGAAGACCTGAGTTTATGTCCCCAGAAGCCACACAAAGCTGGGCACAGTAGCCCAAATCTATAAACTCCAGGGCTCCTCTGACAAGATTGGAGGCAGAGAGAGAAGTGTCATTACCCTAGAGCACACAGCAGCAGGACAGAAGAACCAATGACTGTCCAGGAGCCCAGAGTCCCACTAGCCTGCTGCACACATCGGGCAGAGCAAGGACTGTCTGCTTCCCTCGCCTGAATACCAGCTCCACGAAGGCAGAGCCCTTACCCACCTCACCTCCTTTTCCAGCAGTTGGAAGAGAGCCTGACACCAAATGGGCAGTCATTCACTATAGCCTTTCATGGACAGAGACAGATGGGTGAATACTGACTGTCAAGGCTTAAGGAAATTAGTTAGCATCTCTGCCTCCCTTTATCCCTTTACCTGATGAAGAGGAAGGTAGTATACTACTTAGCGTCTAGAATACAGGGGAATTGAGATGAATGGAAATGCAGAAGACCTTAGAAAGTATTGGGAGGAAGTACTGGAATGTGTGGACAGAGAGCCACTTGAAAGTGGCAAAATGGAGAATTTTTTTTCTTTTTCTTTTAAGGATTTTATTTGAGAAAGGGTCTGTCCCTGTCACCCTGACTGGCCTGGACCTCACAGAGATCTGCCTGTCTCTGCTTCCACAGTGCTGGGACTAAAGGGGTACATTCCAAGCCTCACCAAAGACTTCAATGCCAGGTGCCTGAAGATGATCATATTCAGTGTGATAGACAAGATCAGTGTGGTCCCTGGTCTTCCAAGCCCCAGAATGATCAAGTAAGTACATGTGTGACCAGAGTCTCAAAAGCTCACCAGCAGGGACCAGAGGTAGCCTGATTAGCATGCACAGGGCCCTTGGTTCAATCCCAGCACCACACCAGCTGGACAGGATGACACAAGCTTGCGATCCCAATATTGGAGACAGAGTCGGGAAGATTGGGAGTTCAAGGTCATCTTCAGCTGTGCAGGGAGTTCAAGGTCATCTTCAGCTGTGCAGGGAATTCAAGGCTAGTCTGAGCTACAGGCAACCCTGTCTCAAAAAAAAAAGCCATCAGGGACTCTGCAGAAAATGAAATGGTTATTCAGCTGATTCATACCTAGAAGTTGAAAGTAGGAATCGGGGATGGGTTGGGGTGTCCCTGACCTATGACCAAACAGCCCAGCATGACTCCTGACAGTGCTCCCCAGTGTGCCAGTGCCAGACAGCAGATCCATGCCTCTGCCGGCCACCACTAGGGATGCATCTTCCTTCTGAGATTGATGTGATCTGGTTAGGTTCTTCAAAACATGAAGGAGAAGAGCACAGTCACCAGTACCCCTGTGTAGATGAAGGTAAATGACACCATGTGGCCCACTTGGCCCACTGACCACAGACTGGAACTAATGGCCCTCGGAAATCAGAAAAGGGTAAAAACCAAACCATGCACATTCAGGTGTGAGGAGTACAGGTCTCAGAAAGGATCTGTAGTTAGTGAGGGCATCGTCACCATTGTTTGAGATACTGTAAGACTATGGAGTTTGTTTAAGCAAGAACAAGCACTCAGCGTGACTTCCTGAGGTCCAGAGTCACTTGGCATGGCCTTTATATGACACCCTGTCAGAATGTCTAGGCATACAACTTTAGCCAGCCGGAGGCAGAATGGAGGCTCCTCCACCTACCTGCCAATGGCCTTGAGCAGATGCCGCCACTTCTCTGAATATCACATTGGTGTTTGTGGGAATGCTACCTCACCAGGTTGTAAGGGTTCACACGTCTGGCACAGAGAGAACCAACAGCAAGTATCAGAGTATTTTGGTAATCCTTAGCTTAAGAACTAATGATACACGTATTAGAACACTGCAGCAGGAGAAAGAATTAAGAAATTAATGTCTCGGGGCTGGAGAGATGGCTCAGTGGTTAAGAGCACTGGCTGCTCTTCCAGAGGTCCTGAGTTCAATTCCCAGCAACCACATGGTGGGCTCACAACCATCTGTAATGAGATCTGGTGTCCTCTTCTGGCATGCGGGCATACATGGAGGCAGAATGTTGTCTACATAATAAATAAATGAATCTTTAAAAAAAAGAAATTAATGTCTCTAAAAAGAACAAAAAGGAGGAGAAGAAGGGGAAGAAGGAGGAGAAAGAGGAGGAGGGAGGAGAAGAAACCCCTTATAAATGAAGAACTCATGCTACACAGAACAGAACATTTCTCTGTGCTCTTTGGCGTGTTCTAACATGCTGGAAAGCATTTTACACCTCCATCTGCCCAACATTTGGGCCCTGGATGGGCTCCCCTCTAACAGCTTTTGAATACCATCAGTGCTGCTATGTCTGATCTATTCTGAACATCTTGAGTTAGCACGTATCCATATCAATTCTGCTAGAAGCCAAGCTTTCCACGAGGTCAGAGCACACATACGGAAATAAGCTTGCGTAGCTTTTCCGTGTTCTCTTCCCAGACTCCAGTGGTGTTAATAACGAGCCATATACCCTCTCCTTAGTATTTTTAAAAAGGGTTTAAACTGTAATACAATGTAACGCAAGCACATATCAAAAATGCAGAAGAATTTCAGGTTAAGGAAGAAACAATCGATTCTTCACTACCCACCTGCTCCCCATTTATGCTTTACATAGTAACAGCATTTTACACACCCAGAAATTTCCTGTATCTTCTTTCCTTTCTTTCAACATAGATTCCCCTGAAATGTCTTTATTTTATACAAATGTTACCCCATTTCTCTATCATCTATCTATCTATCTATCTATCTATCTATCTATCTTTCTCTGAGACAAGGATTTTCTCCATAGGCCCAGCTGCCCTGGAACTCGCTCTGTAGACCAGGCTGATCTCAAACTCAGAGATCTGTCTGCCTCTGCCTCCTGAGTGCTGGGATAAAAAGCATGCACGGCCCGGCTTACCCCATCTTTCTTTCCCATCTCCCTTCCTGTATATTCTCCCCAGACCTTGTATCTTAGACATCTTTTATACCTGCACCTCATACTTCTGAGTGGCTATCTGGCGTTTATTTATTTATTTATTTATTTATTTATTATGTATGCAATATTCTGTCTGTGTGTATGTCTGCAGGCCACAAGAGGGCACCAGACGGCCAGGCGGTGGTGGCGCATGCCTTTAATCCCAGCACTCGGGAGGCAGAGGCAGGCGGATCTTTGAGTTCGAGGCCAGCCTGGTCTACAAGAGCTAGCTCCAGGACAGGCTCTAGAAACTACAGGGAAACCCTGTCTCGAAAAACCAAAAAAAAAAAAAAAAAGAGGGCACCAGACCTTATTACAGATGGTTGTGAGCCACCATGTGGTTGCCGGGAATTGAACTCAGGACCTTTGGAAGAACAGGCAATACTCTAAACCACTGAGCCCCCTATCTGGCATTCTTTAACCAGCTCCCATAGATGGGCATTCTAGATGTTTCTACCTTTTGCTTTTACAAGCACTTTTGTAAAACACATCCTTGGCCCATTTGAAGGACTTTACCCATAAAGTAAGATCTTACTTTTAAACTGTGATTAAACATCCTATTGTAGGTTCACCCAACACCAGCATGTCACTCATACTGCTGGGCCTCCAAAGAGAGATTTTCCCGTGCCTGGTGACTGCCTTACTGAACAGTAGAGGGGCATTGGTACCTCAAGATGCACCATTAATTTTTATAGTGGAGATTGGCGATGCAACAATGTACTTTCAAGGGCCAGGTGGCCTCCCATAGTTGTTTGACAAATGCTGACTATTGGTTGTATTGCTTGTATGATGGAGGCGGGTCTTCTATCAATCTGTTGATTTCATTGGTTAATTAATAAAGAAAACTGCTTTGGCCTAATAGGTTAGAACATAGATAGGTGGAGTAGACAGAACAGGAAAAAGGAAGTGAGGTAGATGGCTCAGACAATTGTCCTGCCTCTGTTCTCTGAACCAGATGTGATGAAGCCAGCCACCAGTCCAGACATGCTGAATCTTTCCGGGTAAGACACCATTCATGGTGTTACACAGATTATTAGATAGGGTTAGTCAAGATGTGAGTAAGAGGCTGAAAATAATGGGCCAGGCAGTGTTTAAAAGAATACAATTTCCGTGGAATTATTTCGGATAAAGCTAGCCGGTGGCTGGGAGCTGGGCGGCGGGAAGCCGGCCTGTAGCTCCTCACTACACTTGTATCCAGGGAGAGCAGCCAATTGCGTGGCAAGGCCATCAGTGGGTTAGTACAATCACAGGTTCTAGGGGGTGCTATGGTAACTACAGTCCGTGAGTTGGTATAATCGTGAGCTCTAGGGAGTGCTATAGTGATTACAGTCAGTGGGTTAGTACAATCAGAGTTCTAGGGAGCACTCTAACGACTAGAGTCACGGGTTGATGAAATCCTAAGCTCTGGCGTGGGGGCATTATCATGCATTTAGTAGGACTGTCCAAATGTTCTTTGTTATTTTAAAAGTCATTGTTCTTTTAACATTTTGTTGTTGTTTTATTTTGTTTTTCAAGACAGGGTTCCTATGTGTAATAGCCCTGGCTGTCCTAGAACTTGCTCCGTGGACCAGGCTGACCTCGAACTCACAGATGTCCTCTTGCCTCTAACTCCCAAGTGCTGGGATCAAAGGAGTGCACCACCATGCCCAGCTTAATTTTAAAATTATTTATTTGGTATTAATGGGTGGGTGAGGGGTACACATGCCATGGTGTGCATGTGGAGGTCATAGGATAAATTAAAGAAGTCAGTTCTTTCCTTCCCCCATGGTATCCTAGGATGGAAATCGAGTTGTGGGGTACAAGAACAAGAGCACCTTTACCCACTGAGCCATCTTGCCAGCCCGTGAAGTCTTTCGACAGCAAAGGAAAACCAACAGAGCTTCAATATTAGAAATGTCCTCTGGCATCGCCTCCAAGAAGCTTTGACATTTTTGACATATAATGTCACATCACTGTAGCCAGGAGGTGTTAACCGGAGCATCTGAAGGAAAGTGGTTCCGACTTCAACCCAGCCATGGTGACCTTTATCCTGCTAGCCAGGAACTCTGGGAAAGAAGCTGAACATTTGCACTGTGATTGTTATTCACTCAGCAAATATTTGCTGATCACCTGCTGGAGACCAAGAGGACTGGGAACCAAAGCAGGTGCAAGGCCCGCAGTGACCTCCTGGGCCACCTCAGTGTGACCTTGGATCGGCCCCTTCCTCTCCAGCTCCCAATCACAGCATCTCCAGAGAGCCTCCCAGCAAGGCCCTACTTGGTGGATGCTAAATGGTCTCAAACCAGTGTGTTGCTAACTTACATTGGGGAGTGGGGGGGGACACAAAACTCTTCTTAGGTTACTTAGGATGCTAATTCCCTTGACGGCAGTGGTGGAGCACATTTTAATTCTAGCACTTAGGAGGCAGAGGCAAGAGGCTCTCTGAGTTCGAGGCTAGCCTGGTCTACAGATGGAGCTCCAGAATAGCCAGGGCTACGCAGAGAAACCCTCTGTGGGGGAGATCACCATGAACTTGGTGGCTCACTACAGCACCTTTCTCACAAATGTGAAGTTTGACATATGAAATCCAGGCCTTGGCAAAGCCAGGCTGTATCTAGGTGGCCTAAGGAAGGATCCTCTTGCTCTCCCGAGCATCTGATGTTTGCCAGCCAGCCTTTGTGCTTCCCAGCTTATACCTGCATCACTGTAAATTCTGCCTCCGCCGTCACATGGCCTTGGCCTCTTGTGTCTCCACTTTCCCATAAAAAGGGAACCAGGCTTGATGTCATGTACAGGTGACCCCAGCACTCAACAGAGGAAGGATTATCAGCCTAGGCTACATAAGGAGCAAGTTCCCAACTCAAATTAAAAGGAGAAAGAAAAGAGAGAGGGAAGGAGGGGACCAGCCCTTGGAATATGGCCCACCCTTATCCACATTTACACTAGCGAAGCCCTTGTTTCTTTTTTTTTTTTTTTTTTTTTTTTTTTTTTTTTTGGTTTTTCGAGACAGAGTTTCTCTGTGGCTTTGGAGCCTGTCCTGGAGCTAGCTCTTGTAGACCAGGCTGGTCTCGAACTCACAGAGATCCGTCTGCCTCTGCCTCCCGAGTGCTGGGATTAAAGGCGTGCGCCACCACCGCCCGGCAAAGCCCTTGTTTCTAAATGTCACTTGCTGAGACTCCAAGTTGGAGGATACTATTCAACTCAATACACATACTATTTCCATTTGCTTCTACTGAGGATACAGACTGTCACAGCAGTGTGTCTGCAATTCTGGAAAGACCTGCAGCCTGGAACAACTCGTGGTCAGGGGTAGAGGAGGGTGTCTGAGCATTCACATGTTTTTCATGGATTCAACATCTGCCCCCTGCAGTGCTGTATGGGAGCACTGGAGATGATGCGGGCAGTAAGCAGGCCTGCATACAGCTACACAGTACCAGGATAACACAGCAGAGTGGGGTAACCTGGGAAGCTTGCGTGAGCCATAGGGATCTGTAAAACATGCCATGATCATGATTGCTTTAACTAATTGTTGATTACTATTGTGTTCCTTCTGTAATGATCTGTTCTGTCTCTTTAAGAGACAAGCCACGCCCACTCCCTCCCCTGTCGGCTGAGGCAGTCAGGTCTTCCTTCCTGCTTGCAGCCTGAGGCTCTTCCTTTTCCATCTCCCGCTGCCTGGGACCAGCTGCCTTTGGAGATCTGCAACGCGGCCTGGTTCGCTGTCCCTGCCTGGGACTGGCTGCTCTGGGGCCCACTGCCTGCCCCCACTCAGGGACCTGCAGTATTTCTGCCACTGCAGCTGCCAGGGATCCTGCAGCATTGTTAATTGATTGTTAATTGATGCCTTCTGGGGCATTGTCAAAGTCTAAGTGTGCATAAAGAGTACCTCCAAGCTGGCACTAGGACTACTGTCTCTGCCTTTTGGGGGAGGGGGAGGGATCTCTGCTGTTGGCGCCCTCGGCTCTAGGGTGACTTCTGCTTTCCCATCTCTCTGTGTCTGTAGCAATGAAAACTCGTTCTCCGGAGCTCAGACTCCTTTGTCGGTAAATTACAGACAACAGTATAACTTTCCAAAGCGCTATGAAGAGAAAGAAGTGTTTAGAGGAACATAATTCATGCGCGGCATTAAACGCAGTGCCGAGTATAAAAATACGCTTAATAAACATTTGTTCTTATTAAAATACCAACTCATTTCCCGGCATCAGAGGCTCTTTCAACAAAGAGAAAAGCTTAGGTTCTTTCATATTAAAGAAAAAAATTAAACTTTCCTGTGGCTGTTGTCTCCAGTTTCCCTCCTCCCACTCCAGAGGGGCCTCTGCCGCTTGCATCATCCCTCTGCTGACATTGATGTCACTGTGGTTCGCTGAGCTTCTGTGCCAAGGAACCCTGTGGCCTGCTCTCTGTCTTGCTGATCAACTTCTGACCAGCGGCCACTCTTCTTCGGTACAACAGTTTTCTCTTGGGATCCCTGAGGCAACTACCCCCTTCCTAAAGTGGAGTTCCCCAATGGCTGCCTCAGAAATACCGAGAGTTTGTTGTTTGTTCTTCTCTCCTAACTGACCTCATCTGAACTAAGTCATTTAACACCATCTGTCACCTAAGGCTCCCTCCATGTCCAGCCTCAGGTGAATTAGCCTTCCCTAAATGAGGCCCAGACAGCATCTCCAGTTGTGTCTCAGGATATTTCGGCTGGGGCATGGTGGCGCACGCCTTTAGTCCCACCACTTGGGAGGCAGAGCCAGGCAGGTCTCTGTGAGTTCAAGGCCAGCCTGGTCTACAAAGTGAGTTCCAGAACAGCTGAGCTACATAATTGTTAGGGACCAGCCCTCGACAAAAATACCTCTCGCCAGGGTAAGGGCGTGGGGATTAGAAATATAGTAAAGAATATGAAGACGCGAATTAAAATCATAAAATGGAGAAACATAAAGCATAGTATCGGGAGGGAATTCCAGTGAGTACTGAAAATTCACCCGTGTTTAATTTCCAACTGCTTAAAATACCCCTGAACTCAAAAGGTAGGAGTAAGACAAAAGAATGCATTAACATGATACAAGGGAATGAACAGACCAGTTGAAAGTCACTGGCTATGTTCATAGTTAAACATTCTGTTGCTAGAACAAAACAAGTCACCAAGTCACGCTCATGCCCTAGACTAAAACACTCTGTGGGCAAACCACTCCCTGAGTGGAATGGAACTTAGTTGGGCCCTTACAGGAACAATCTACTTCTCTATTCCTGGAACACAAGGTCTGGCAATTAGCCACACCTGTTGACAATCACCTTGAGAGAGCAGAACTCTCTGGGCAACAGCTGGTGGGACCTTTGTTTAAGGTAGGAGCACAATGACCCTGAAGGAACTAGAGGTAAGTTCCAACTCTCTGACCTTTGGTCAACGCGGAAATAGACTCACATTTTTCAGGCCTCTACGCATAGTGAGAGCCTGTCTCAACAAAACAAAACACATTCAAGCATAATGTATTTAAACCAAACTCCTGGCATTCCCATATCCCCGTCTTCCAGAGTGGGAAAAGCCCTTCCAAGTAGCTCAGGGTAAGCATAGGAGCCATTCAGAATCCTGTCTCTCGCGAGCAGGTTCGCTGCAAAAGTCTGTTTCAGCCTCGTGTTAGAGCCAGAACCCCTCAGACCCTGTCTCCTCACTGCTGCCACGGAGCCACCTCTGCGCTCTCGATCTGACAACACTGTCTTCTGGCTCAGCTCCCTGCTCCCTCCCATGACCCCATCAGTCTCTCCCCCACCTAGAAGTCAGCATGACCTCACCATTAGCTACACTGGAAACCCTTGGGGAGCCATAGAAATTGCAGAGCCCAGATCATCTCAGACCAATCAAAAGCTGGCACGGGTGTGTCTGCTTCTGCAAGTCAAGTCACTCCCTCCCCCTGCCTAGAAACTTAGGTGGTTTCTGGTCCTTGAATAAAAGCCACCGTTCTGGCACCTTCTTTAACAGGCAGTTCTTGAACTTCGGCTCAGCCCCACTGCAGCAAGTCTAACTCGCTAGGTCTACACAAGGCCTGATCGTCTGTGTTCTGTCGCGTCCCTTGGGGATACTAGTGCTCCTGAGCTGGGGACCAAAGCAGGGCCCACTCCCTGGCACAGCCTGCCTACCACTTCTCTGACAGCATCTTTTTCTACCCTCCACTGGCTCAATTTATGCCAGATGCAGCAATAATATTTCCTCTAAACCAAGCCAGACACGCTCACACTGTTTCTTTGCTGTTTCTTCTGCTTTAGGATCCCTGCCTGCCACCTCTAAAGTCACCTTATCATGTGACACTTCTCTAATACCTTGGTTAGAATCACTACCTATCAGCCTGTCCAGGTGGCTCAGTGGTGAGAACCCTGGCTGCAGCAAGCACGAGGACCTGAATTAGATCCTTAGCATCCAGGTAGGAAGCTGGGCTTGGTCTTGCTCAAACATGCAAACCCAATGCTGTAGGAAGCGGAGATGGAGATAGCAGGATATCTTGGGCTCTATGGCTCCCAGATTAGCTTTAGTTCTGGGTTCAGAGGAAGACCATGCCTCAAGGGACTATAGCAGAGAGTTGTAGAGCAGGATACTTGATGGCATCCCCTGGATGGACACACACGCACACATGGATGCGCGCACACACACACACACACACACACACAAAATTGTTCCGCTCCTCCCCTCTGTATCCCTCACTTCCACTTCACTTTTTCCATAGATCCAGCCATCCATCATATGCTGACACATATGTGTATCTGGTTTCCAGCCCCCACACATGCTTTTAAGCATAGACTTAATGAAAGCCAGGACTTTTGTTCTCGCTGATACAGCCACAGCATGTCAAACTATTACGCCTGGTCCATAAGACTCAACAGCAAATGGAATAAAGAAAACCCAAACCAAACTTCCTGTAGTTCCGGGGGCAGCCAGCAGAGGCTGCTGTGGTGTCGTTGATCGGACACAGGGCACATGGCTCTTAGCAATCAGTCAGCTGTTCCCAATCCTTGGTGGAAAACAGCAGGCAGTGGCACAGCCACCAGCCAGGCCCAGCTGGGTTGCAGATGTGTGTTTATTATCATCACCAAGAGCTTGGTGGGGGTGCAGATTCCTGGAGATCAGCTGTAACCCATATCCAGTAAGCTTTTTGCAGGGGAGGTACCAGGGTGAGACCATTTCAACAAATCCACAATGCAAGGACAGACACCAACTCCTGGGGAAAGTGGAAGGGGAAAGAAGAAATCTGGCCAGATCCAGGAAGATACAGTCCAGGGCTTGAATTAGAATGAACATGTGAAGTTGACATCCAGAAAACAAATTCCCAAGAATTACAGAGGGCACAGGCAGGCAGGACGCCTGGCTTGAAGGCTTCATGCCCCAGAATGTCTCCGTGCTCTGGCTCTGTCTTCCGTGCCTTCTAGCTTGCACGGGCACAAATACATGCAGACAGCTGTAGCCCCAGTTCTCCTGAAACTCACCCGCCTTTGTTCTTTCTAATAACGTGTTCTGGGTTTAGGAATTTAAAACAAGCAGACAAGCTATTGTCCCACTTCTGGGCTGCTTGCGACTCAAGACTTGATTAGCACACCTGTGTCTCATGTATAATGCTAATCAAGAGACTGGCATGTTGATAACATTCTGGGAGGCATCCAAGTGCCCTGATATAGGGGGTGACTTTTTAGCTTTCACTTATGCGCTTGAAAATCAGACTAGGTCTTTTTGTTTGCTTGTTTGTTTGTTTTTGTTTTGTTTTTTCTAGACAGGGTTTCTCTGTGTAGCTTGGGAGCCTGTCCTGGAACTCACTCTGAAGACCAGGTTAGCCTTGAACTCACAGAGATACCCCTACCTCTGCCTCCTAAGTGCTTGGATTAAAGGCGTGTGCCATGGCACAGCCACCTCCACTGCCACCACTATCACCACCACCACCACCGCCGCCATCACCACACCACCACTGCTGCCTCCTGCCAGACTAGATCTCATCAGAACCATTTTCCTGGCTGCAGAATTCAAGGGGGCCATGGGTTCATTTATATATAATTTGCATATAGTTTAAGAATATTAGCTAAACATTCCAAAACCCTCACCATGGACTCAGAAACCCATTGCAAACTTAATTTCATTTAATCCACCTGAAAAAATCAATGAGCTGAAGCCTATTCTACTCCCCCATTATCTCAACAAAAGAAATGCAACTCACTTCTGTTAAGTAACTTTAAGCAAGGAGTTGTAGGCCCTGGCAGTCAGTCCCCCTCTCATATCCTCTGCACCACAGGCTGTGGAATGGGCCAGAAGGACAAGTGAAATGTCACCTGGCTTTACCACACCTTTGTCTTCTGTGAGTTGTTGATTTTCCAGCCATAAAATGAATTCAGCCTTTCCCTTTGAAAGTTTGTGAAGACTGAAGCACTCGGCCTGGTGGACTCATTAAACAGCAGTTTGTCCTGAGCTGTAGGTTGGGAGCACTGGTGCATTTGCCGAGGACCATAGCTGGTTCCAGGCACCCACTCTGGGCATATTACGACCACTTATAACTCCTGTTCCAGGGGATCTGATGCCCTCTTCTGGCCCTTGTGGACACTGCACACATATGGTGCATATACACATAGATAGATGATAGGTAGATAGATAGATAGATAGATAGATAGATAGATAGATAGATAGATAGATAGACAGACAGACAACCAAAAGTTCTATGGTTATCCTGATCAGGGAGATCCTGAGAGTTCCAAAAGGGGATACAGACCTAAAAAGAGAATTCTCAACAGATGAATCTCAAAGGACCGGAAGACACTCAAGAAAATGTTCAACATCCTTAGCTATCAGAGAAATGCAAATCAGAAACAACTCTGAGATACCATCTTACATTTGTCAGAATGGCCAAGATCAAAAACACTGATGACAGCTTATGTTGGAGAGGGTGTGGAGTAAGGGGAACACTCCTCCATTGCTGGTGGGAGTACAAACTTGTACAGCCACTTTGGAAATCAGTATGGCGATTTTTCAAAAAAATTAGGAAACAATCTACCTCAAGACCCAGCAATACCATTCTTGGGCATATATCCAAAGGATGCTCAACCATACCACAAAGCCATTTGTTAACTATGTTCATAGCAGCATTATTTGTAATAGGTAGAACCTGGAAATAACCTAGATGCCCCTTAATTGATGAATGAATAAGAAAAATGTGGTACATTTACACAATGGAGTGCTACTCAGTGGTTTAAAAAAAATGTCACCTTGGAATTTACAGATAAATGGATGGAACTAGAAAAAAACATACTGAGTGAGGTAACCCAGACCCAGAAAAACAAATATAATACGTGCTCACTCATAAGTGGATATTAGACATAGAGCAGAGGATAACCAGCCTACAGTCTACAACTCTAGAAAACCTAGACAACAAAGAGGACTTTACGATAGACATGCATGGATCCACCTAGGAAGGAGAAAAAGACAAGATCTTGTGAATAAATTAGGAGCATGGAAAGCAGGCAGAGGATAGGAGAGAGAGGAGGAAGAAAGGGGAGTGGGTGTAGAAGGTGCGGCGGGCTGTGTCCCGCCACCCGGTGCCACTTCATTCAACAAGTGGGAAAAATGTATAGTTAAATAAAGACAATTCAAAAAAAGAGTCTATGACTGGCCCCAATGTAGTTGCCTACTCCTGTGATCCCAGTACCAGGGAGTCAGGGGCAGGGAGAGAGAAAAAAAAGTGAGAGTCCCATCAGGCAATAGTAGCACACACGCCTTTAATCCCAGCACTTGGGAGGCAGGGCAGGTGGACCTCTGAATTCCAGGCTAGCCTGGTCTACAAAGTAAGTTCCAGGCCAACCAGAGCTACACAGAGAAACCCTGACTCCAAAAGAAGGATGACGAGGAAGAGAGAGTCCCAAAGTTCTGAGAGGTGACCACCTTGGCCTCCTCCCCAGCTGGTTTCTTCAGGCTTTGCAGCCAGTCCACAGACCATCTCTGAACAGAAATGTCCTCTTGCTGTGACTGGTAGTCTGGAGGACTGGATTTCCCCAGCTCGCTCTCGGCAAAGTTGGATCCACTCCTCACGGCCCAAGAGAGTCATTGTCCAGCCATTATCCGGCCACCATTGTTTCTTGCTAGTTTGCCTTTTCTACCCCCATATTTGAGAGGGGGGGGGCTAAAAACTGCCTTGATCATCAAGAGAATTAAATTGAAGGGAAAGGCGAATGTAGAAAGAGAGAGAGAGAGATCATGGCTGAGAACACCCACTCTCCAATCAAGAGCCTCTTAGCTATATCACTTGGGCACAGCAAGACTCACTCAGCGACACCGTGTACAACGGCTTTTGGTTTGCCGGCTGCAGAATGCCTTCATGAGCATCTAATTTCAGTAAAGCTTTTTGGTTGGAAGATTGTATCACAGATGTCATGGACTCCCACTGGCCAAGCCAGCCTCAGCACCCCCCATATCCTGACCCCCAGCTCTGCCTGTTGCCATTCTGGCTCTGATGACCTCGCCATTCCTTCCAGCATGGTTGACCTGAAGCCTGACTCAGTCAAGGCTGTGGTGGGGGCACTTTGCCCTACCAGGACTCTTTAACTACTGGGTAACCCTTAAGCAGGCTCCACACTGTGGTACCTTCTTTCGGGGGGGGAGGGGAGACAGAAAGCATGTCCTACAGATTCCCTCTGTCTTTTTTGTATGGAGACTCCCCTTCCCAGCACCCTCTGTGTCTACGGCTGATGCGGACTGGCCTGACCCCACAGTTCCTTGAATTCACATACACGGTCTTACACACACTAGGCAGAGGGCAGCTTTTTGGAACCATTTCTCTTGGAGATGGAACTTGGGTTTTCGGGGTTATTTTTTAAAACCGCTTTCTTAGAGGAGTGGACTTTACTCAGAAAGGAAAGACCTTGATGTTGAATTCTGGGAATTCCGAAGCACAGACTCCTCCTGGTGTGCTCCAAATGGACAAGGAAGACAGCCAGCATTACCCGCGATTCTAGCCCTGAGCTCTAAGTTCTGCGATTTCAAGCCATTTCCTGATACAGCTTTTGGTCTCTGCTGGCTCTAAGGAATCCTTTGCTTCTTATCGCGTTGAATCTAAAGTCATTTATCTCCATTTCCTCAGCGCACTCTATAATCCATCTCCCTTTCCACCTAGTGCCTGCAGTCTAAGGGGAGGAGGGACCCAGGCTGCCTGTCCTTCACTGTTGCTCCCTGCCCCCCCCCCGCACCCCCGCCTGCCCCAGTGATTAGATTGACCCCTTCTGAAAACCCTCAAGCACCGAATGCCTGGTGCCTTGCTGCCACCAAGCATTAATCACGATGGGAAATGGTGCCTGTGCCAGCCTCTTAGAGCTCTTCAGAGCTGGGGAGAAGGCACAGTCTGTGAAGTACCCGCAGTGGCAAGCATGAGGATCAGATGCCTTCCAGCTTGTAGAACACTTCTCTGAGCAAGACTACCACCATCTTCATGAGATCACTGGTCTCCTTGCAAGACCCCATTGCTGTCAGTCCTGCGGACTAGATCTTCCCTATAGAAGGAAAAGACCTGGACCCTCAGCTGAGTACTCAGATACCCCCTCCGAGCCATTTGTGTACAGCTTTGCTGTATTTGCACATAGCCTGGGACAGGCTGTCTCGGAAGGAGTTAGAATATGTAGGTTGGAACATTCAACTAGGGAACTCCTTCTTTGTGGCCATGAGGAGGTCCTTATTCCTTAAAGGCGAGGACTTTGTAGCACTGTGGCTTTGGGGCCACTCATGCTTCAGTCGGCGATCCCTCACCCATCCTCTGTAAGGAAGCTGTCTTAGTTAGGGGTTCAATTGCTGTGAAGAGACACGGTGACTCAAAACCCACCCTCACAGGGACACACTTCCTCTAAAAAGATCACACCTACTCCAACAAAGCCACACCACCTAACAGTGCCCTTTGGGGGCCATTTCCCTTGGAAACACCACAGAAGCCCAATAAACTTATTGGTTCCTCTGGGTGAATTTTGGTGAAATCAAACTTTGGCCTGTCATGAAGACATTATGAGGAAGGGTAAATGTTGTTTCCATCTCTTCAGAGAGGGGAATAATCTTACAGCAGATCCCCCTAACCCTCGTAAAAATACCAGAGTTAGCAAACACCACAGTCCCAGCTCTGGGGAGGGGGTAACAGCCAGCCTAGCCAAATAGGCAAGGTCCAGGAGAGTGAGAGATGCCGCAAATGGAGGATATAGCTCAATGGCAGAGTACTTGGCTGGCATTCAATTGACTGGGTTCAATCTTCTGAATGGGTGTGGGGGGTAGAACCCAAACAACAACAACAACAAAGATGTCCAGCTCCCAAGGAATAACACCCACGGCTGACTTCTGCGTCTCCATCAGTGTGCCCACACCAAGTTCTTCTCCGTGTCACAATTCTTTGCCTCCTTGAAGACAAGAAGAGCCATGAAGAAACTCAAGTCAAGAGCTCTGCAGACCACAAGGCATCCATATTTCAGAGCTCGCCGAGGCGTGAACACAGACCATTTGAGAGCTGTTTTCCTATTGGAAAAACCTCAGACTCTCATTCAAATCCCAGTTGCACTCCTGACTAACTCCGTCACTTCAGGGATTGAAGCGACCTTTCTGTGCTTCCCCTTGCTCATCCCTACGGTGGGTAGAATACTTCAACCCCATTGTGAGGAGCAAATAAGATACAGGCATTGAAGAGGCGTGTGCAGGAGCCCAACAGCTGCTTTGCCGGATTACGTTTGGGGACACTGAGGTACAGAGAAGAGAAAGACGGGCCAGGCCCTCACTGAGGATGTACCGTAATGACAGCAGCAGGTGGCTCTTTACCCGTCCCATTCTATTTTATGGCTTCTGAGGACTCCGTCCTTCTCCCTCTTGAGCTGGCACTGAGTCCTAAGCCATCAGCATCATTTTCCACTCCGAGGCCCTCTCCGGCGCTCTCCTTCTTTATCATGGAAATTAGAAACTGGAAAGGGAAGCAGCTGATGGCACGCAGCTGGCCCTGGGCCTTTTGTTCCTAGGGCTAAGGTCGGGCTGCTGGCTGCCTAACACTGAGCAACTCACGCTATTCTGTTAAGCTGCCATTTCTTCCTGTGCAGAGAGAAAAGAACGACACAAGTTGTTCTCTCAACATATCTTTGCGTGTGAGAGATGGGCATGTGTCTGTGTACACATGTGTGCAGGTGCATGTGTCTGTGTGTACGTGTACAAGCCAAAGGATAACGTAAGGGTGTGGGTCCCCAGGAGCTGTCTACTTGTTTTGAGACAGGTCTTTCACTGGGGCCTGGGCTCACTGACTGGGCTAGACTGGCTGACCAACAAGCCTCAGGGATCCCATGGTCTTCCCCTCCACAGCGCTGTGATTACAAACTTGCACCACCAGGCTGGCTTTCTGGTTGGATTCTGGAGATCAAACTCAAGTCCCCAAGTTTCACAGCAAGCACTTTGTCCCCCGAGCCGGGTCCCCAGCCCCCAACCCATCTTCTAACCTCCCTTCATCAGAAGCCATTCCCACAGACACTGGTGGGGCTGGTTAAGATGGCAGCAGCTAGCAAAACTGCAGCTTTAAGGTTAAAGTCTGCATTTCAGGTGTGCGGAACTGAATTCAGAAGGTTGGGGTTTTGACTGTAGGAGAAGGTCTGTTCCTGTCAATCACGTGGACGGGGACTTTATTCACAGTATCTGCACAGCATTCGGCTTGCTTTGTTTTCCTCAACCTATGGCTTTCTAGCACAAACTACAGCCTGCCAATCAAAGCCAGACTGGCAGCTGTTTGTGTGAGCAGAGTTTCGCTGGAGCTTAACCACATCCACTCGCTATATGCCACCAGACCTGGATTATTTCTTATTTTTGGTAATGTGGTAGAGATGGAATTTTTATTTAGTTAGTTTATTAATGTATTTATTTATTGTTTAAAATTATGTCTATATGCTGGGCAGTGGTGACCCATGTGATTAATCTTAGTACTCTGGAGACAAAGGCAGGTGGATCTCTTAATTCAGGGCCAGCCTGATCTATAGAGCAAGTTCCAGAGCAACCACGGCTGTTACACAGAGAAACAGATGCCTGCAGGGACCAGAAGAGGGCATCAGATTCTCTGCAGTTGTAGTTACAGGCAGCTTTGAGCCACCCAACTTGGATGTTAAAGACCAAGCCCATGTCCTCCGTAAGAGAAGCAAGTACATCTCCCAGCCTGTTTTACATCTTTGTCAGTGAGTTATTCTGGCAGAACCTTGCTATGCATCCCTGGCTAGCTTGGAACTCAGAACTTTTAGACATCCTCCTGCCTCTGCCTGCTGAGTGCAGGGATTATACAGTCCTGTACCACCTTGGCTGGCTCACTATGTTTTAACGATAATTACAACACCTGATTCTGCTAAGTGCCTTCTATGCTATCTGCTGCTCAAAGGGCTTCTGAACATGCACCTTAGTTAGTGATTGTGACAACTTCCATGACACATTTATGCCCAGATCCGCAAAGTCTCCCAAAACAAGGAGATCGAGTCCCGTATGTAAAACCAAAGAGCCTTTATTCTATACAAGTTTGCAAACTCAGACTCTCCATGTGTCTAACATATTGGAAGGACTGGAGAGCCCCCGAGCTCAGTTAGAGTTAGCTTTTTAGAGTAGTAAAGGTGGGGGTGAGGGATTTCTAAGGTTCAGGACCCCTGCTTGGCTGATACTTGTCTAGGAGTGTCCTGGTGAATGTGTGCTGGCAGGTGATCCTATCTACAAAGGTTGGAACGTTAGGAATTTTCTTTGGATAGTCTGTTCCTGGGTGGTACCTGGGTAATTTCAGTTTGTGGTCCTTCCTGCAACCAGGTATTGCTTCAGGGTAAACTACTCAGACTTGGGCCTCCATTAGGCTTATCTATGGTGGGTCCTACACTGGCAGGTGATAATGGTTGGAAGTTAAGAACTTCCTTTGGGTGATCTGTTCCTATTAAGCTTATCATGGTTGAGTCCTACAACTCGTACTATCAGCACTACCAACTGGCACAGGGAAGATTCCTGAGCCTCAGATTAAATTTCTAGGAATTTTCACATGGAGGTTTGTTGTTGTTGTTTTTCCTGATCAGCTTAATGGTTCCTTTGAAAGCTGTTCCCAAGTTCTGTTCAACAGGACAACTCTCTTAGCAGTGACAGTGGACTATCTCTTCATGTGGTGGTAGTGGGGAGCATCTCTGTTTTTTGTTTGTTTTTCCTTTAAGATAGGGTCTCATATAGTCGAGCACAACCTCAAACCACTATTCCTCCTGCCTCCACCTACTGAGTTCAGGGATTCAGGTGTGTACCACCGTACCCATGTTATACAGCGGGGCAGCAAGCCCAAGACTCCATGCACACCGGGCAGGCCCTCGACCACCTGAGAGCCCCCACAGGTGTCTTGCCCACACAGATGACTGCCTTCCACAACATTATTTCTACAGTTGCCTGCGGCAGAGGCGAATGATCCCTGCTTTCCCTTTACGGCAGTTGCCTTTCAAAATTAATTTATTTAGGAATAAAAGACGGAATGGATGCAAGTATTAAGGAAACCAGGATAATAACAGACCAGATGGTGTGTATGTGAGACACAAAGCAAACAAGAGTGTAGCCGAAATGCAGAGGTAGGGAGGGACCCCTGACTCCCCCCACCCCCGCATTCTCCCCCCCCACACCCCCTCCCCCACGCATGTGCCCAGGAGTCTCGTGGCCTTACTTTCCTCTCAGCTGTGGAGCTTTTGGTCTTTTCACTGAGCTCAGGGTCCCTCTCTTGAGGGAGGGAGTTTGTATTAAATCATTTCTAGCATTCGGTGGCATCTGGTTTGTTTCTCCAGGCCTGGAATTCAGCAGATTTTCATTTAGACTTGCTCAAGCTGCCCTTTCTAACACCGTGGGGAAGGCCAAGCCAGCAGCCCCCACCCCACGCCTCCCCTCCTGGCCTCCAGCAGAGACAGCGAGAGGATGAGTTCTCATGGGGTGGTGGTGGGGTGTATGTCATCTGCACTTCCTGCCTTCAAATCAAACAGGCCCGGGTTGGTCCAGGACATTTACCAGGAGAAAAATAAGTTCCTTGACATTTCCTTGTTCACAGTTATTCTAGCGGGGCCCTGGGAGTTCCTCTCTCGTCAGTAGACTCTGTTTGCTCATCCAGAGACAACTATGCCCAGGGGCTGGGGTGACGCTCCCAACTTAATATTACATTCCAGACTCTTTGGATATAGGGGTGTTAGAGGGCTGGGGTCTCACTTTTAATTAAACATCCCAGAGTCCTTGGATATAGGGGCATCGGCTCAAGTCTGGCTACTTCCTGTGGGCATGAGGCAAAGTGGCGAAGGGGGTGCTGGGAGTTGATGCGCTCACACTCAGAGAGAGGTGTGGCTGGAGCTGCATCCCATTTGCTGTCATCCTGGAGTCCTTAGGCAGCTGCTTTTTGAGGGAGATGAGAAGGCAGGTGGCTAGGAGAAAAAAATATTGTTATTATTGGCCCTATGAAATGGGGCTGTCAATGGGATGGGATACAATAGCAAATAAAACCAGATCTTAGTTGGTAGGTGTCCTTGATCTGGAAGAGTTGGTACCAATAGTGAAGTCCCAGGAGCTGGTGCAGGTCTTTGGCATTGTCTGGGGAGCACTTTGTAGGTTGGTCTTGGCCCAGGCATCAGGAGTGACCTATAAAATATGCTTGAAACTGGCTAGGGTTAGCAAAAGTCTCTGGAGACTGTTAGGTTTTTACCAGTCCTGATTTTTGATACAGCAGTAGAACTTTCCAGGAACCTGTAAGAGAACTGGAACAGATTTACATAGCTGAACCTCTGAAGATATACCTGAAACCTGTTAATCCTAGACTATGAAGCCTGTTAAAGAGGCACACCTGTCTGTATTTTAGCAGGAAACTTTATTAAATGTCATGGATGAAATAATAAATTAACAGTATCTTAAATTGTCAAATGCCATTAGACAGATCTGGGAGGGATAAATGAGCAAAAATGAGACAGCTTTTTAGCTACTCAGGCAATCCAAATCCTCTCCTTGGTCCTTGGAGAACACCAGTCTTAGAAGTAGTGTTTGTCAAGACCAGGGAAAGGTGGGGAGGCTTAGGCTGTTTAAGTCCTGGTAATGGGGGAGGAATACATCTGACCTGTTTGAGGTTAATCCAAGTCGACTTCCTGGTACTTATAAGAATTCTTTGAGTTTGCAAAAAAAAAAAATATGTTTTAGACACATTAACATCTCCACTGTTTATAGTCTGTATTGGAATTTACATTGTAGAAATGGCAGTATTCGTGCCAGAAATGACTGTGACAGATGTCTTTTGCACAATGAAAAGTATCTTTGAGGTCCAAAGTTAGAAAACAAGCAAATGAGATTTAGAATCTTGAGTTTGTGGCTATGATGACTGTGGTATAGTATGGTGTTCAGTACTCTGTCAAAGCTGGATTAATAGCTAATTAGGATTTTATTGATTAATGTGAGGATTACCAGCACTTAAGGCTTTTCCTCAAACCTTTATAACTTGCACTTGCACATCTTAAAACACCTTCTTAGACCCTGAAACTGAAAGAAACTGAAAGACCCCCAGTGTGGGGAGACTCTCACTCAAGTCTTGGGATAACACGACCCCCCCCCCCCCCAGTAATTCAAGAGAGACCGTCCTTGCTGCAATCACACGAAGTTTAACGATGAGATGAGACGGGAACCAGGGTACTGGGACCAAGACTCATAACCCACGCAGAGGAAGAGTTCGACCACGAGTAACCAGGAGAAGGAGCTTTTAAGGGAAGAAACCATTGCTCAGTGATCGGAAAGGGGCAGGGAGGGTGTAGAAAATTCCGAGAATACCAGTGATGATCACAAGGGGGCAACTCCCTGCCTCTCAAGACCACTCCCAAAGTCATAATCAGCTAGTTCCTTTCTCAAGATTATTCTCAAGATTACAATCTAACTTTATCTTCAGCTAGTTCCTGAAACATAGTTACTGAACTGGCTAATCCTAGATTCCTGATTTTCTCTCCCTGCTAAGATTTTTGGCTATTTTCTTCCTGCTGGGGGTGTGTGGGGAGAAACCTGGATTTATCCAGGGCTTTCTTTGGGGAGACCTGGTTTTATCCAGGTCTTTCAAAACATCCTTAGATCCTCACAGCTTACGCTTTGCATCTTAAAACACCTTTTATTTAAACAAAGGAATGGCAAGAAGTTATACTGGAATCTGTTTTGTGAGTTTATCTCTTTTCTTAGTCTGGTAATGAGGTAAATTGTGTCTAGACTTAGTAGGCCTGTGACCTGAATTTTACACAGAGAAATGAGAACCTGAACACAGTTGAAGCCTTGGTTGCTGCTGTTACGTTGGCAAAGATATCAGTCATCAAACTGCATCAGAGATCTTGAGAAGGGTAAATTTTACCTGAGTTAATGACTTAAAATGACAGAGACCTGCTGGGCGGTGGGAGGCACACACCTTTAAACCTAGCCCTCAGGAGGCAGAGGCAAGGCCAGCCTGGTCTACAAGAGCAAGTTCCAGAAGAGGCTCTAAAGCTACAGAGAAATGCTGTCCTGAAAAACAAAAAAACAAACAAACAAAAGACAGAGACTTACTTGATGGCTGACTGGGCAGTCACTCCCCCGGGGTCCTCCATGCTCACTAAGAGCAACATCCGTCTTCTGTGAGGGATAGGGCTAGGCCTGTCAGGCTTCACAAGATCCTATGGATTAGGAGCTTGCAGGAAGACCACCAGCCTACCTGTTGTCTAAGCAATATGAGGCAGTCGATTCCAGTGCCCCGTAGTCCACGGTCTGAAGAGGGTCTTTGCAGCAGTTGAGGTGAAAGGTAGTTTTGCTCAGTGGCTAGTGTTTCACTTGTGAAGTAAGCTGCAGGTGAAGGTTCTTCTGTTCCCTTCCATCTTCTTTGGTGGAAGCAGAGTTAGTACCAGGAGCTGACCTATCTTCCTATTACAAAAAGCCTTTCCAATTAAATATTTTAAATGCCATATTCTCTAGCTCTCTGAGCATTTGAGGGCTGTCTATTGGGTCCATCTGAGTTATGACTACAATGACAATAGAACAGGATCTGCCTGGAGAGCTGGATCCAAGACAAGAGGCTGTGGAGGAATGTTTTACCCAGAGTCCTCCAGCTTCAATGTAACTGGTTTTAACTTAGCAGGTCAGGTTTGTGCTTACAAAGGACAAAGAAGTAAGGAAAATTTCCCTTTTGTAATAGAAGTTTACCATTAAAACCTGACAATAGTGAAGGCCACAGCGTATGGGAAGGAATAATCTAAGTTTAGTTTACACCTGATTTATTTTTTGCATTTTAGGTCACTCTTGTAAACAACTTACAGGAAGGACTGAGTGACATAAATCTCTAAGTTAGCTTTCGCTAACTTTATAACTGTTATTCTTTTGGTCCACGCCCACTCCCAGCGACCTCTGGTCTCTCAGAGTCATCCTGAATCTTCTCTCTTCCCTCTCTCTCTTCTCACTGCCCCCCTTTTGCGTGTGCACACGCGCCTCCCTCTCTCTCTTTCTCTCTCTCTCTCTTTTTGTCTCTCTCTCTCTCCCTCTCCCCCTCTCTCCCTCTCTCCTTTAATAAAGCTTTATGTCTATTTTCTGTGTCTGTGCCATTAACCCGCCGCTGCACCGCCTGTTCACCCGCCGCCCTGGTCACACGTGTTCCGCAGGTCTCCGCGCAGCTACGCGCAGCTGCCCAGCTACTAAGTCTTTAAGAATAAAAATAGCCTTAAATTTTTATCACTATATAGAATATATTTTAAAGCAGAGTTAAATCACAGAGTTCAATGAAGTATGTTGTAACAGACCTAACCATATATTTTATCACCATCTAAAAGTACATTAAAAAGTACATGTCAATTTAAAGTACTTGAGACTTGTTTTCTTAGTCTAGAAGGAGATACAATGAACAGAACTCGTTAGGACTGTTTAAAGCATTTTTTTTCTTAGACAACAGCTACACATACGTGCACACACGCACACGTACGTGCACACAGAGTTAAAGGTAGCTTACATTTTCACTTACCAAGTTAGACCCAAATCACATGCATGTATACACACATGTATTAAGTCGAAAGTCATAAAGCAGATCTGCTGCAGGTAGAGCAGGTGGGTGGGGTCCCTGTGTGAAGTGGGTACTCTGGCAGACCCTGCCAAAAAGCATGCCACTGCGTGAACACGCCACACACAAGAGTCAGTGTAACAGGGAATTAAGAGACAAAAACATATGTGAAAGGCGAGAGACTAGGCAAAGAGCATCCTTAGTAAAGATAGCGACTAGGTCATTTGACCCGTCTATCTTGCCCTTAGTCAAGATGGCGGTGAAGTAGCTCTTTTAAACTTAAACAAAATGGCAGGGGTCACGTGGTGGCCCTTAGTAAAGATGGCAGTTAGATCATCTAACCTGCCTGTAGCGAAGACGGTGCCTACCCACATGTTGTAACACCTTCCATTTACCCATCTGCTGGCAGAAGTTAGAAAGGTCCTGCAAAATCTTGGGATCTAAAGAGCTGTTAGGCAGTCAATCTGGGGGATATTAGTTCAGAGATGAGTGAGGAGAAAGCATCCCTGGGGAGCAGGTGGGCTTAGACTTTTTGGGTGACTTGTTTCCCATGTGTGAAGCAGATGAAAGACCCCCGGAGTGGGGAGACTCTCACTCAAGTCTCGGGATAACACGACCCCCTCAGGCACTCACGAGAGACCGCCCTTGCTGACAGGACAGGAGCCAGTGCACTGGGGCTGAAACTCATTTCCCACGCAAGGGTAGAGAGTTCGACCCCAGTAGCTGGGAGAAGGGGTATTTAAGGGAAGAAACCATAACCCGATAACCCAAAGGGGGTAGGGAGGGCGTCATTGGAAAATTCCAAAAATACCAGTGATCATTGGAAAATTCCGAAAATACTAGTGATGATCACAAGGGGGTAACTCCCTGTTTCTCAAGGTTATTCTCAAGATCATAATCTAACTTTATGGTCAGCTAATTCCTGGAAAAGTCACTGAACCAGCTAACCTAGATTTTTGGTTATTCTCTCCCTGCTAGATTTTTTTTTGGCTCTACTCTTTCTGCTAGAGGGGTCTGAATTTATCCCCATCTTTCACAGACAAGTCAGCTGCTGGCACAAGTTGTTCTATGGTTCGTCAACTGAAAGAATGCGGGCGGAAGAGGGCGTGAGTCTGAAAAAACGGGAAGGCACAGAAGCCAAAGGGCTGAGCCCAAAGGATGCTCAGTGAAAGCAGGCCTGGGTGCTGGGCTTAAAGGACACAGAGTCCAAGAGGGAAGGCAGGAAGACTCAAGGGCTGAGCCTGAAGGACCCTTAGATCCAAGAAACAAAGGAGCTGCTCAGTGAAGGTGGGGCCCAGTGCACTGGGCGAAAGCCCACTGGGAGGAGGGGATCTCTCCAATCATGGCCGATGTTGCGTGGAGTATCCCAGTAGGCGAGTACTTAGAAAGTGGGCTGTTGGTCTGGGTTGTTCAGAGTCCCCACGTGCCTCAGCTACTCACCTGCAGGTAGGAGGGACCATGGGGAGAGCCTGGCAGGGTCTTGGTACCGTTTGGCGGAGAGGGATCTTGGAGGGTGAGAGCCCAGAGGCCTCATGGCAGATCAAAGACAAATACTCCATGCAGACAGAGCTTAAGTAGAGAATTTAGGGGAATTTATAATTTATTGAGAGGGGTAAAGGAAGGGAAGGAGAGGATGGGGGGATGGAAGAGAGAGAGAGAGAGAGAGAGAGAGAGAGAGAGAGAGAGAGAGAGAGAGAGAGAGAGAGAGAGGCAAAGGTCTGCTGCTAGACCTTTCAAAAGAACAGCAGGATGGGAGCAAGAATGGGCGGAGCTTATCTCTTAAAGGAAACTTTTGCTTCTGGGTATAGACTACATAGTAATAGGACCCTGACTGGCCAGGGTACTGCCTGAGTGCATCCTGCCTGGTGACAGGCCAGCATAATGCCTGAATCCTAACACCTAAAACCCAGCAGGTGCTGCAACCAGGCTGCCAATCACAGTTTAGCTCTTTAAGCATCCACATCACTCCTGAGAAACAGTAATCATCACAATTTAGCTCATTTATGTTTTTTAATTACATATTCTTATTTTATGTGCATTGGTGTTTTACCTTGTATGTATGTCTGTGTGAGGCTGTCAGATCTCCTGGAAGTGGAGTTACAGAAAGCTATGAGCCGCCATGTGGGTGCTGGGTGTTGAACCAGGTCTGGAAGAACAGTCACTGCTCTTAACCACTGTACCATCTCTTTATCTTATTATTCCTTCTCATGTTGCTCACAGCTGCTTAGTGGGTCATGTCTCCACTGAGTCATGTAACTGAAGGTGAGGGTTGTGAAAATTTTAGCATAAAAATTTCTGAATATAAAATAACCAAAAATTAATTCAAAACCAAATATATCAGGCAAAACACTTTGACATAATATAAAATAAAGGGCCGGGCCATGGTGGCGCATGCCTTTAATCCCAGCATTCGGGAGGCAGAGGCAGGCGGATCTCTGCGAGTTCGAGGCCAGCCTGGTCTACAAGAGCTAGTTCCAGGACAGGCTCTAAAAAAGCTGCAGAGAAACTCTGTCTCGAAAAACCAAAAAAAGAAAAAAGAAAAAAAATATAAAATAAAGGTTAACACACACACACAATGAATTCATGTTTCTGGCAGTGCCTGGGTTCTGTGTTATATCCCGTGACTTCGCTGCAGCCTTGGTGCTGAATATATAACCCAGGTGGTCTGAATCTTACGCACTGTCAGCCACTGGATATTAAAGAATGCTGTTTCACACACACACACACACACACACACACACCTTAGCCAGGTGGTGGTAGTACACACCTTTAATCCCAGTACTCAGGAGGCAGAGGCAGGCAGATCTCTGTGAGTTCAAGACCAGCCTGGTCTACAGATTGAGTTTCAGAACAAGCTCCAAAGCTGCACAGAGAAACCCTGTCTGGAAAAACAACAAACAAAAAGAATGCTATCTTGAAGGGGCTGGAGGGATGACCCAACTCAACAGTTTAGAGCACTCTCTGCTCTTTCAGAGGACCTGGGTTCAATTCTCAGCAACCACACGACAGTTCACACCTGTCTGTTCCAGGGAATCTGACACTGTCACACAGATATACATACATGCAGGCAAAACACCAATGCACACAAAATAAATACATCTTTTTTAAAAAAAAAAAGAAAGAAAAAAAAAGAATGCTGCCTTGCTAACCTCATCCCAGATTCAAGGCTATGATATGTTCCAAATTGTAATGTTTTCAGTTCTGGTAGAAAGATAACGATCTAATCATGAAAAACAAAGACTTAGCATTTTCTATCATTCCTCAGCATGTATCAAATTAGTATATGTTTGGAATGTATTGTATTAAAATGTTTGATTTTAAAATTGCTGTTTGGGTTGTGACTTGAGCTTCATTAAAAGATCATTAAGTGAATGCTGGCTTGGGATTAAACAGAATTCCCAACAATTTCTGAAATGGCTCCAAACACACTTCTGTCATTTTTATGTACCATGGAGTCATGTGAATCAGCCCTTCTTGGCCCTGGTGATTATAAAATCAAAACACCTGCCAGCTCTGAAGACCAATGAAGATGTTCCTGCAGCATCAAACATTCAACCCAGCATGAATTATATATGTAAACACAAACCAGCACACATATCTCATCAGTATGCAAATGGATTCTTTCTGTAATAAATTATGAAAGTATATATATATAAATATATATATATATATAAGAATTGTTTTAAAATAAATTTCTTAGGCTGGTCAGGTAGCTCAATAGCAAAAGGGTTGATGTCAAGCTTGATGACCTGAGTTCAATCCCCAGGGCCCTACATGCTGTGTTATGCATGTGCACACACACACACACACACACACAGAGCACAATGAATTTTTAATGTAAAAGAATCAAATAAGTTTCTGCACATTTCATTATTGTGAGTGATTGTCTCTTGTGTGCCTGTTCTATACACCTGCACTCTCTTGATCACATAAAAAATGTCTTGGGCATAAAGGGTCATAAGTGGGAAAAGTTTAAGCCCTGGCTCATATGGAGAAGTCAAGACTCAGAAGGCTGTTAGCACTGTTAACTCCAAGGCAAGCTTAACAAGGACAAGGGGCTCATTCCCATTTTGTAGGGGAGAAGGTTGAGATTCTGGGAGGTAAACTCACAGAGCTGGGTAGAGATAGAGGCAGGCTTTGAACCCAGGTCTTGGTCTCTGCAACTCAATTTCCAGTTCATCCTGTCCTGGAGCCTCAGGAAAACACAAGAGTTCAGCAGGAGAAAGACAGACAAGGAGCTTCAGCCTCCGAAGTAGTAAGGCTGTAGGCACTACTGAGGCTGGGTGCTTTGTTGTTGTTATGAAGACAACCTACGCCTTTGTGTTTTGTTTATTTTCTGTTTGTTTGTTTTTTTCCAGAGCTGAGGATTGAACTCAGGACTTTATGGATGCTAAGCAGGTGGTCTGCCACTGAGCCCCAGCCCCAGACACCATGTTGTGGGAATCACTTCTGCTGCTCATCCTCTGCTCTCAATGTCCAGAGCACAGACATGGCCCCCAACCCAACTAAGCCCTCCCCTCGCCCCCTAGCTTTCTGCCAAGCTCATTTCCCCTCCTAAAACTAAGTCAAGAATAAGTCAGTCCTCCTGACTGGGGGGAACTGGGGTGTGCAGGAAAGCTGGGGAGGACTTTACACAGCACCTACCGCCACATTAGTGGGGCTCCGTGAATGGCAGCCTTCCCTCACTCCTCTGGAATCTCCTGAGCCAGAGAAGAGAAGCAGCCGGCTCTGTGAAGCTTCTGCCAGGCAGCAAGGTCCAGGAGCCCTTCAGGCACTCTCTGCTCTCACCCTTTCTTTTGAGCCTGATGTCTTTTTTTATCCCGCACCAAGGGGCTTTGTGTGTGTGCTTCTCCTCATTAATTTGATCACAGAGGGCAGATCTAAGACACGATTCCAATAAATGAAAGGTTCTCTAGGAGCTACCCACGTAGAAGCAGGCTCCGCTAAGCCCTCATCCGCACCTCTGAATTCATTAGCTAGGAGTCCACCGCATCACCAAAGAAGCACGCATGTGGTCTCCACACCCTGGAGAGCCCTCTGCCCTGGGCGCCAGGTCACCCTCCACAACCGCAATCGACCAGACACGTGTCGCGTGTACCGCTGCTTTATCATGACTCTTGCCGCCTGCCTGGCAGCCTCTGCCCCCAGATTAGATTTCAGGAACTAGACTGTCGTTTTCCTCTGCCAGGAAAGACCTTTATAAACACAGGGGAGAGAGAGAGACTAGCCTTCACAGATAGCCTAACCAGAAAGCCAGCCACAACAGAACAGCCCCCTTGGCTGCCTGCCATGAAGCGTCAGTGGGCCACAGCTTGTATGGCTTTTTCTTTCTTTCTTTTCCTTTGTTTCTTTCTTTTTTTTTTTTAATTAAGAGTGTATGTAGGTCAAAGGTTGTGTTAATTTTCTGTTGCTGTGATAAAAACCATGACCAAGACAATTTATAGAAGGAAGGGTTATACTGGCTTATAGTTCCAGAGGGAAAAGAATCCATTATGGTGGGGGAGGCTTGGACGCAGGCCTGGTGTCCAGAGCTGGAAGCTGAGAGCTCACATCCTCAACTGCAAGCATGAAGTGGAGAGAGTGAGCCAGGTGCAGCAGGAGGCTCTCACTCTCGAGGCCCACATCAGCTGACACACTTCCCTCAGGAAGGCTGCGTGTCCTAACCCTCCCCCAAACAGAGCTACCATCTAGGGACCAAGTATTCAAATACTGAATCCTGTGGGGGACATTTCTAGCTCAAACCATCACAGAGGAAGGCTTTAGGCATTATTCCTCAGTAGCCACGTACCTTCTTTTTGAGACAGAGTCTCTCACTGGCCTGGAGCCTAGCCTGTCTCTGGTGGATTACCGGTGGGTGGTGACCCCGGTGCCGGGATTACAGGTGGGTGGTGACCCCAGTGCTGGGATCACAGGTGGGCAATGACCCCAGTGCTGGGATTACAGGTGGGCGGTGACCCCAGTGCCGGGATTACAGGTGGGTGGTGACCCCAGTGCTGGGATTACAGGTGGGTGGTAACCCCAGTGCTGGGATTACAGGTGGGCAATGGCTAATCCCTTGAGTAGCACTTCAGAGTGACTATTGGAATCTACTCTACCCTGAGCTCCAGGGAACAGCAGCCTGAGTTTTCCCCCAGAACTTCAGGCAACAGGACTGAACAAAAGTCCCAAATCGTCACCTTCCTCCCTCTCTCCATTATATGGTCCCCTTTCCTTCCTTCTTCTAACTCCCTATCTCCTGCAGTCTCTCAGAAATCCCCTCATATCTGC
This sequence comes from Arvicola amphibius, assembly GCF_903992535.2. Lineage (NCBI taxonomy): Eukaryota > Metazoa > Chordata > Mammalia > Rodentia > Cricetidae > Arvicola > Arvicola amphibius. The sequence goes on along the minus strand of NC_052050.1, from coordinate 63,481,618 downwards.
CACAGGCAGGGGCATGGCAAAATTATAATTACCTCTTGGTAGAATTCCTGAAGGGAAAAAGCTGCAGCTATGTTAAAGGCTCCACACAGCTGACTGACTGACTGACCAGGGCATCTGTGACTGTGGGGAGTTAGAATGTTGCAGATTCACAGACATTTTCTCTTGGGCTATGTTTAATTTTTTGTTCCTGTTTATATAGCTTTGTTTTATTTTTTTAAAAAATAATATGTGCTTTGTGTGGGACTTTGCGTACATGGGTGCAGTGCCACGGAGTTCAGAGGGGATCTGGAGCCCCTGGAGCTAGAGGTACAGGAAGTCATGAGTCACTCAGTGGGCGCTGGGAACCACACCCTGGGCCTCCAGTCCACACTCCTAAGAGCTGCACCACCTCTCCAGCCCATTTAGACTCTTGGAAGCCATTTTATTTATTTATTTATTTTTTATTTATTTATTTATTTATTTATTTATTTTGGTTTTTCGAGACAGGGTTTCTCTGTGGCTTTGGAGCCTGTCCTGGAACTAGCTCTGTAGACCAGGCTGGTCTCGAACTCACAGAGATAGACCCCTATCTTCCACCAACCTCAAGCCTAAGAGCATCTGCAGATAGCATCTGAGGCCTACAGCAGAGGCCTCACTGCTTTGCTAAACCCATGTACCCAATGCCTCCACCGAGGCTTTTTGAAGCCCCTTCATTTGTGACTTCCTTTGTTCTTACTCAAACCAAGTTGTCCACAGGCATGACTGGTTGGGGGAGAAATGCCCCATAGGTTAACACCAGCATCCAACCTTCCGTCTGAGTGGTGATGTGACATTTCCTTGTCGCTATGGATCACCTGATTATTTTCTTGTTACTGAGACCAAACGCCTGACAAGAGGGGGGAGATTTGGGATCATGATTTAAACATAGAGTCTATCATGGCAGGAGAGGCATGATGGCAGCAGTAAGAGGCGGCTGGTCATACTCAGTTTGTTATCAGGAAGTAGCAAGTTGACTTCTTCTAAGAAGGCCAAACCTACTCCAACAAAGCCACACCACCTAATAGTGCCACTCCCTTTGGGGGTCATTTTCCTTCGAACCACCGTAGAAACCCAATGAACTTATTGGTTCCTTATTGGGGACAGCTTATGAAATCTCAAGGCACACCTCCAGTGACTCGCTTCCTCCTAAAGGCTTGACCTCCTGAGGGTTCCACAGCCTTTCAAAGCCATGTCACTAGCTGGAGACTGAGCACTCAAACACACGGAGCTAGGGGGATATTTTACATTCGGATCAACACGTGCTATCAAGGAGGCAAACATCTGAGACCCAGAGAACAGGAGCCACCTGGCCAAGTGCTGTGACCTCACACTGCCACTGAGAACAGTCATCTAGTCACGCGTCAGGACCGAGGATGGATCCTTATGTTCCCAACTCCTGGTGGCCTCTGAAGCTTGGTAAAGAGCTCAGGTCCTGTGTGCATGGGAGCGTGCGTGTGTGTCCAAGTGTCCCTGGGTGCCAGTCTAAAGAGCCATCTGATTTATTTCCCACTGCTAAGTGCAAGCATCACCTAGGTTGACAGCACTCAAGCCCAGCATGTCTCTCAGAGCCCATTGGTGACCTCTCCATCCTGGAGTTCTGTCCAGGGTCAGGCAGGCTTCAGCACTATTTTGTGCTTTCCCACAAGGGGTCCTAGAAAATGGGAAGGGGCACCTAGCATGGCCTGAGAGGAGTCTCTTCTCAGTCAGAAACGTCTTTCTCCAGACTTACCCACCTTCAGGCAGTCATCGTAAACCATCTGTACCCTCTTCTCCCCAAGGTTCCACTGCAGTGGGCAGAAGGGAATATGGAAGCTGTGTTAGTTACTCCCTCATTGCTGCAACAAAATGCCTAGTGAAAGGAGCACAAGGAAAGACAGGTCTGTTTTGGCTTACAGTTTGAGGTACAGTCCATGATGGTTGGGAAGTCACAGCATCAGCAACGGGAGGCAGCTGGTCACGTGGCAGCCACAGTCAGGAAGCAGAGAAAGATGGCTGCTGATGTTCACCCACTTTTTCTTTTTTAACCAACCCAGAACAAAAGCCCGCAAAATAGTGCTATCCACATTCAGAGCAGATTTTCCCTCCTCAGTTAAACTCGGTCTCCTTTCTGGAGACTCGCTCACAGAGAAGCCCAGAGCTGTGTCTCCCAGATGGTTCTAAACCCAGTCAAGTTAACAGAACCACACTGATTTTCACTTATGGGGATATGTTAGTGCCAGATGGTTTTGTTTGTTTGTTTGTTTGTTTTTTGAAACAGAGTTTCACTATGTAGCCCTTGCTGTCTTGAAACTCATTCTGTAGACCAAGGCTGGCCTCAAACTCACAGAGTTCTGCCTGCCTCTGCCTCCCGAGTGCTAGGATTAAAGGTGTGCGCCACCACCGCCTGGCAGTGCCAGATCTCTTGAGTAGAAGGGCAAGGTGATCGGAAGCTGGGCCATAGCTCTTGACTGTAGGATTCTGACCCCCCATGGGGATGCTGTGTGAAATCAGCAGGTGCTTGTGGTTCCTCACTGCCCTGAATTTTGCCTCAAGTATCTCAGCACTCACTATTACCTTACCCAAGATGCCTTCTGTACAGTTTGGATTAAATGGAGAAACTAAATCAAGGCTGGGGAACACAGTCCTGTCTTCTACTATTGAATACACGGTCTGATTAATGAGGACTTTCTTTTTATCATCTTAGACTCTTTGAGCCAGGAGCAGTTTTAAAGGACATCCATTTTCAAACCTTCATCTAATCCTCTCAAATTAAGAACTACACAGATACGATAAGTCTGTGCGGAATGTTCACAAGCACCACACTAAGTATTTTACCCGAAGTCTCCCCTCGACACAGTCACTGATGAATCTGTGCCCTCAGTCTTCTGTGGTAGCACAGTTATATTCACCCCTGTGTGTTGTAGGAGGCCACTTGTTTGTTCCTGGCTGCTCAGCCCTGAAATAACCACACAGAAACTGTATTAATTAAATCACTGCTTGGCCTATGAGCTTATGTATATTTCTAGCTCAACCTTATCTCTTAAATTAACCCATTTCTATTATTCTATATTTTTACCACTAGGCTGATGGCCTAGCAGCAAGGTTTCAATAGACAACTTGCATCTTTCTCCACTGGCGGCTCCATGGTGTCTCCCTCACTCCACCATCTTTCTCCCAGCATTCAGTTTCATTTTCCCCACCTAGCTCTCTTCTGCTAAGCTACTGGCAGAAACAGCGTCTTTATTCATTAACCAATAAAAGCAACACATATACAGAAGGACTTCCCACACCATTTCCCCTTTTTTTTAAATAAAAAGGAAGGTTTTTAACTTTAACATAGTAAAACTACATATAACAAAACAGGTATCAAGTAAGAATTACATTACAATATTTATATCTACTTTATCTTTTATCATAACTAAAAAACTATAACTATTGATTCTTCAACCCCATCAAAGACTCCAGAAGGATAAAATATTACCTAAGTAAACAGGAAGTACATTGTAAGCAACTTCTAAAACTCTTGACAGAGACATCTTGCTACCTGGACAGTCACCCAAAGTTCTTCTGTATTGTTGGAGCATCTACCTTCAGACTACAGGCCCATAGTATCCAGCAGATTTTCCCATGAGGCAGGAAATTTCAAAGGCAGTTATGCCTGTATTGGCAGTTTGTCAGTCACTTTCTTCTATGTCCTATAGAATGTCTTGCACACTCTTTTATGAAGCAGGAACCCTGAAGGACAGTCTCACCTTTAGGCAAGTTCAGCAGTCATTTCTCTGTGGGTCCTGCACATCCAGTTCATACAACATACCTTTAAGCAGTCCAGGCAAGACCAGTTTCTTGCCCAAATGGCTAGCAAACTCCATAAGGAGCCTCTTTGATGCCCATCTTCCTCTTGTCATAGATTTGTGCTGCCAGGAGCAAATGTGTCTCATGTCATGAAAAGTCTTAAGCTCTTAAAACATTTTAAATGCCATATTATGTAGGTCTCTGAAAGATATGAAGAATATCTATCTAGCTAAAACATATCTCTATATATCTAGAAAACCTAACTAACATGACTATAAGCTTGGCTATTATAGATCTTTTAACCTATATTTCTTAATTATACATTTTAAAATGACCTGTACAAACATAATACCTTAATCAAAAGCAGAAATGCACATATAACTAAATTGATCTTAAATTTCTATCAATAAGGGGCTAGAGAGATGGCTCAGAGGTTAAGAGCATTGCCTGCTCTTCCAAAGGTCCTGAGTTCAATTCCCAGCAACCACACGGTGGCTCACAACCATCTGTAATGGGGTCTGGTGCCCTCTTCTGGCCTGCAGGCATACACACAAACAAAATATTGTATACATAATAAATAAATAAATAAATATTAAAAATTTTATTAATAAAGCAAGATCCATACCAATGCAAATCTATATGGCATATCCCTCTTTAAATATAAACAAACATGTATAGATACTATTTGGGAATTTGAGCATAATTCTCTCCAAACTGCTTCCTGCCTTTTTTGGGACAAAGTAAGTTTGGGAGGATGTTTGCAGCAACTTTTCAGGGGGTCTTGATCCATCAAACCACATTGGTCTGGAAGGATTCCACAGGTTCTCATCCTCTGTGAAAACAAAAGTAGAACTTCTTCTCCAACGCAACAAATCCTTAGACCCAAATTCTGAAGTCAAGATGCCTTTATGTTGGTTTAGCTTAGCAGTCCATACAATGAAATGTCTCTCGTTACATAGCTCTTTAACAGTCAAAAGATTAAAAGAAAACACAATAATATATATAATACAGACTCTCTGCATATATTCATCTTTATGAGGCTTATTTTTCTTACTCTCTTACCTTTTCTACAAGTTTATTATTTATTTTGTTATCTTTACTCTTTTAATCTATGACTGTCCTGCACTCTTTTATATCACATTTACTGTCTCTTTACTTTTTTTTCCTTCTCTCTCCCAAGCCTACATCATTTTTTTTTAAACACACTGTGTTTCATTTAGAGGTCTTTTATGTTTGAATCTGTCCTATCTTGTATATCTGAAATCCTTTTCTGTCCGGGAACTCTTTTTAAAATGCTAAGCTGCAGCATGACTAGGGCCAAGGCTGTTTTGCCTTTTGGCTCCCCTCCTCAGTGGAACTACTTGAGAAGGATTAGTAGGTGTGGCCCTGTTAGAGGAGGTGTGTTACTGGGGATGGGCTTTCTGCTTTTAAAAACCCATGACAAGCCCAGTCTTTCTCTCTGCCTGCTGCCTGCAGATCAGAATATAAACTCTCAGCTACAGCTACTCCAGCACTATACCTGGCTGCCTGCTTAGTACCATGCTTCCTGTCATGATGGTCATGGACTAATCTTCTGAAACTGTAAGCGAGGCTCCAACTTAATGCTTTCTTTTATAAATTGCCTTGGTCATGATGTCTTTTCATAGAAATAAAACAGTAGCTATGACAGTATTCCAAATAGAATAAATACATGTTGGGTGGGATATAACTCATTTAGTAGAGCACCTGTGCAGCTTACATGAAGTCCTGGGTTCAGTTGCTAGCACCATATAATCAAGTCACAGTAGCTCATGGCTATAATCCCAGCACTCAGGAAACCAGGGATAGGGAGACAGCTCAGTCTGTAAATTACCTGTCATGCAAGTGTGCAGACCTGAGTTCAGATCCTGAGCACCCACCTAAAAAGCCAGACTCCACGGTGTTCATCTGTAATCCCAGTACTGGGGCAGGGAGTTGAGATAGGATTTCTGGGAGGTGATGAACAGCCAGTCTGGCCAAATCAATGAGTTAGAATTCAAGGATAACCTTGAACTTCTGACTCTCCTGCCAGTACACTTCTACACAAGCAACAAATAAAAATAAAAAAGGAAAAAGAAAAAAAGAAAGAGAAAGTAAGAAACCATTGAAACATTGCATGTGAGGAGGCTGTGTCTGTCCATTTCCATCTCCCAATGGTCACTAACTCATAGAATGGACTGTGGAAGGAAGAAGTGAGAGGCAGAAAAGTAGGCAGAACATTGTTTCTTGACCCATGAGGACATGGTGGAACAGTCAATGGGGAAACCCAAGAAGTCTTGATGGATGAGCACTGAAGAACAACACTGGGATATTAAGGTTTTCTGAATAAAGACCAGGAGCATAGGGCTGAAAGGTGAAGTAGGGGAGGGATAACCTGCAAGAAGGGCAGGCTGCATGCACAATGGTTTAACCCTGTCCTCAGACTGAACGTGGTCCTCACATCTCACTGCTTTCAGTACATCTTACCTCAGTTCCCAGAGGCAGAGCCGAAAGTGGGTTTTCACATCTAAGTGCGTCTGCCAGCCGCACTGCTCCTTGACATGTTAAGTGGTACTTGCCCTTTGGTGCCTGACATTTCCACAAATAAGAAACCGACATCCTCAATGGGCGTTCAAGTGCTCTGTGGAGTGAGATCCCTGCAAAAGGTAAGGAAATCGTATCTGCTGAAGACAAGGCCACGTCAGCAACAAAGCTCGCTTCTGCAATTATCTTGGGCCTTTCCCACCCCGTGTTCCTGCGTTCAGAGAAGCCACACCTTCATGAGGAAGGCAGAAAATGAGCTGGCATCAGATCATCACAGGCAAACGGTGGCAAATGCCATGTGAAACCAGCTCATGATCTTAAAATTGGAGCCCTCCTGCGGCTGCCATGTTGGTGTAGGATAGATTTAAACCTTTCATCCAGAAGTTGGGAAGAAATGCATGAGACCCAGGAGGTGAACAAACAGCACATGTTCTGGAACACTGAACCCTAAAAGAGTCAGGATAGCCCCCCCCCTGCTTTGTAGAAACCATAAACAGATGCCCAGGGTGGGGCAGACGATTGACCAGCAGAGTTGCAGACAGGAAATGCTCAGACCTGTCGAGCTGCCCGCAAGCTGTGCAGCGAGGTCCAGGCCATTGCTCTTCACCCATGTTGGAGTGGGCTCTTCAGTGATGCCGTTGCTCTTAAATCGTGCCAACTCCTGTAAGTATCCCCAGTAAAATGCATTTGTTTGCCATGTTGGACTTTGGCGCGGCTGTTACTTTGGTCTCTCATGGGTTCTCCCTTAGGGCTGAGTAGATGTGAGTATACATCATGTCTCCCCAGAAGAAGTCCCTCACACTACACGTGTGGACTCCAGCCCGTGTCCCATGGCAGAGGGCTCACTTGCTCAACCAGATTGACTTGGTGACAGGCAGGAGAACAGACAAACCATTACATCTACAGCTGGGGAGTTCACAGATCTACAGAGAGAGCTGGGTGGGAGCATACATGTGCCAGAGTATGTATGTGGAGGTCAGAGGACACCCTGGGTGCCAGTCCTCCCCTCCCACCGTAGGACCTCCTGTTTGTTCATTGCTGCCTGCAACAGGCCAGCTGCCCCACCGCTTCCAGGAATTCTGGCTCCAGCTTTCCTCTCTCAGTGTGAGAATTAGAGAAACACCAATGCACCCAGCTTTACATGGCTTCTAAGGATCCACACTCGGGCCCTCATGCTTGCGTGGCAAATGCTTTACCCACCAAACCATCTCTCTAGCCTGAGAAGTGGCTCTTTTTAAGTTACCTCTTGAGTAGAAGGCTGACTGCCCAAGTCTAGACTGCATTCCTGGGCTTATCGACAATGGGTAGCTGGATGGTTTGAGGGTGGGATCTGGGTCATCAGGAAGGCCCAGCCAAACCTTACCTCTTGTACTCGGTCAAACCGTTTATCTTTCTTTCATTAGTTAGATTCATTTATTTGGAAAGGGTTATCCATGTGCCATGGTGGGAGGCCATTTAAGTCAAAAGACAACTTGCATGAGTGATCCTTCCACTCTGTGGGTTCTGGGGAACAATCTCAGGTTATCAGCCTTGGCAGCAAGTGCCCGGGCCTGCCAAGCTCTCTAACAGATTTTCCATCTGTCTTTTAGGTTGTACCGTTCCTAGCTATAACACAGAGAAAATAACAGTGCCTACCATATTGGGCGATGCTGAGAACTGCTTGAGAAAATGTGCGCTGAGGACATAGTGTGATGTCTGGCACACAGCCAGTGTATAATAGTGGCAGCTACTAAAGAGAGTGAGTTCCGATTCTGCTGTCTGTCTGCCATCCTAGCTGAGCGTTAGGAAGAGGCACTTACCATCTGGACGCTGACTGTCCACCTGGTTGTGTGTGGATCCTAGTAGCTGAGAGAAAGCCAAGATAAACACCACTCTCCAGAAGACATATTGCTGGAAGGAAGTGACTTGGGATAGCCAGCGGTCCCCTCTCTTTACCAACGCTTGCATCCTGGGAGCCCAGCTCTAGACCCTGATGGTATGCTGTACAGCCGCTTGGCAAAGCTGAGACTTGTGTAAGAAAACTACTTGTCAGCACTTTGGACAGCGTCCCGAGAATTCCGCTGCTCCAGGAAAGCAGGGCGGGGGCGGGGACTGGGAAAATGGATGCTGGGCTGGTAAAAGCTAAGAATTTAGCAAGAAATGATGCAAAAATCCCTCCTTAACTTCCAATGCTTGGAGAATGTTGAACAGGCAATGGAATAGTGTAATCCAACTAAGAACAAAACCTCTTCCATATGCAGCTTTCATTCTCCACTCCCCGCAGAAAGCCCACAGCTTGTTAAAAGTTTGGGTACCGCGCCCTCCCTGCCTGCCTGCCTACCAGTCATACCAACCGCTGCTCCAAACTGGGTTTGCATAGAGTCTGAACTGGAAGCCTAGGTAGGAACTCCCAGAGTCGGTCCACAGTTTGAGAGCCAATCAGCCACCCACCCACCTCAAGGATCTAGACCTCATGGAATTCAAACCCGGATCAATATTCTAGTCATCCCACTTATGAGCACCCACATGCTCCCCACTGTCCTGTGCAAGCCGCAGAGGACCACACCTGATCCACATCATGTGCTTTATAGAGCCTCCACTTTGGGACCAAGCCTGCTACTAGCAGAAATAATAGTTTATGTTATGGAATCCGAAGGGGGAAGACTGGAAAACGCATTAGCTGATAGAGAGCCCAGCCTTATCTCTGATCATCCCCTGGCTGATCGGATGGCCAGGAGAGAGTGACTGGAGTACATGTGAGAGAGCATGGTCCTTGTTACTCATCTGAGGATGTTATGTGTAAAGAGACATGCAGCCACTGCATCTAAAGACTTGGAGAATAAGGATACCCTACACGAGTGGTACAGAGCTTAAGCAGAAATACAGGATGTTTGTGTATGTGAAATTGAAAATCCCAAGGAGAGACAGGACCATGGGCACGGGATGACCGGGGGGTAGAGTAATACCTTCTCTCCATTTCTCCATCATTCTGTCTTCAGCAAGGCACCTGTCCGCAGGCAGGCTCTGTTCCTTGAGAGGAGCAAGAGGAACTGTTAGCTGCAGGAACCTGACATTCTCCCAGCTTAGCCACCTCCATAGAAAAGACATCATGTTTCTAAGATCCCAGCAGAATCTTCAGATTTGAGTCTTATTGAGCTATCTCAAGTGCTGTGCCCATTTGGTCAGCCGAAAACCCATTGATTGGATGTCCCTGTGAGAGAGGCAAGCACAGGGAATAGTGTGGTACCCTGGGACTACACTTGGTTTGGTCTCTGCACACATCCCCTTCCAAGGCAGCCTGAAAGCCTCGCCTGTACATGCCATGCACAGACAGCCCTCTCGAACGAACAATGCACTCAGAACACACACCCCACTCAGAACAATGGAATACATTTCTCTTCTCCTTAATGGCCATCAAATTTGGACAGTTTCTATCCAAACATATTCTTGATTCATTCAGGTACAAGGATAGGTGGGTTTTAGATGCATACACAATGAAGCAAACTGTTCTCAAAGTGCACTTTTAAGGAGAACCCTTACTTAACACCTTATGCCTATCTATGCATAATTGGGTATGTATATGATTAAAATCATGTGCATTATGAGACAAGATATACACCATAAATTACAAACTTAAAAATATGTCAATCAAAATAGAGAACCTTGGGGCTGGACAAATGGCTGAGCAGTTAAGAGCACATGCTTCTCTTGCAAAGGATCTGAATTCGGGTTGCTGCTCCCACATTGGGTAGCACATAAGCACTCATGACTCCATTTTTAGGGGATCTTATACATTCTTCTGATCTCTGAGGGCACCTGCACTCATATACATTTGCTCACACACTTACATAGTTAATCATAAAGTAAATATTCTTTTTAAAAAAGAAAATCACCCTATGCCCCTAACAACCAAACACCTTCTTCTTTTGAACTTCATAAGACAAAAGCCCAAACAATAATCAGGACTCTTGAGTTCCCCTCATTCATGTGGCCTGCTGTCACTCTTGACAGCACGTTGCTGATCTATGCAACCACTTGGCTCTGAATAGTTTCCTTGCTACTCTTCAAATTTGTGTGCACTTACTTCAATACACTGAAAAAGATATAAAGAACATGAAAGCATCTGCTCCCACCCCATAACCAGTGTAATACCTGGAATCAGAAATGCAAACACGGCGACCTTAGTTCAATCCTCACAGTCTGCAAAGAAAGGCTAGATATGGTAGTATAGGCTTGTAAGCCCGGGAGTGGAAAGCAGAGGCAGGAGGACCTTTGGGGCTTACTGACCATCCAGCCTAGCCAGGTCAATATGCTCCAGGTAAACATGAAAGAGCCTGTCCACAAACAAGGTGGAGAGTGCCTGAGAAGACATGGAAGGTTCGCCTCTGGTTTCCACACACTCCCACATATGCATCCAAACACAAATGTGCATATCAACATGCACACATGCCAAAACAACAAAAAGAACTGCCCTGTGGTTCTTCCCTGGGAACTAAGCAAGACTTTTATGACAATGGACCTTAGGGGGCAAGCAAAACCACCCCCAAAACCACAGCACACCCCTTGATTCAGTCCAAGGTCATGACTATGAGTTGGCCCTTGCCGTGTCTGTACCCCTGTTAACACACTAGACACCAGGAGTCACTGAACCACAGTAAGTGCTGCAGCTCCCATCATGACCTGAGGATTAGAAAGGCAGGCTACCTTAACCACATGCAGAAACAAATGAGTCTTTGGCTTACTACCCAGCATGAGCTGCATGTGCTGGAGAAAGCCCCCCCCCCATTCTCTCTCTCTGCCCAAGCTGTGACTCTGTGGCAGCCCAATGCTACAGGGGCATGTGATCGAGTCTACAGTGGCCCTTCCTCAAATTGCTACATCATCCAAGGTTGCTAAACAACACCTGGCATCACTAGCACCAGGCAGCATCGATGGCCTCCAGCACCCAGCTGGCAGTCCCTCCTGACAGTCTCCCTTGTGCCAGCTGCTGCAACTGTTTATGTAAGCTTGAAGACCGCCCTTGTGACTCTTGTAACTTTCTCAGCTTCCCGAGCCTGTAAGTTTCAGGAACTTCCTGGATCCTATGAGCCTCCCACTTCACTCCAGTGTTTTCATCCAGAGGAATACCCACCCCACAACAGTGTTTTCACTGTTGGCTGTCACTGTCCGTTTGACAGCCTAGAATCATCTGAGAAGGAAGTCTTCACTGAAGGATTGATGAGACCAGACTGGCCTCTGGGCGTGTCTGTGGGGGGTTGTCTCAACCCTTGACTGAGTTAAAGCTCAGTCCACTGTGAGTAACACCATTCCCCAAGCAGGAATTCCTGGACTGTGTAGGAAAACTAGTTGAGCATGTATCAGTGAGTAGGCCAGCAAACAGCATTCCTCCATGGTTTCTGCTTCAGGATCTTGCTTGAGTTCCTGCCTTGACTCCCCTCAGTGATGAATGTGACCTAGAAGTGTTAGCCAAATAAACCCTTTCCTCTCCTAAGTCGCTTACAGTCAGTGGCTTTGTCATAGCAACAGACAGTCTCTCTGGACATCAGTTAAGCAATCATCAAGTCTGGTGGGCTTCTCAGAACCACTGGGGAAAGAGCTTCATTCGCTGACTCTTGTCCATCACCCTCTACCAGCTCTGTCCGCCTCTGCAATCTATCCACAGGTTTTTACAGCAAGCAGGGGAGATAGCAAGGTGACAAAGAGTTCCGTTTCCACTTCCTTGACAGTTCTCCTAAATGGTCTGCCTTGCCAACCAGTCTGCACAAAGAAAAAGAGGTGAGGTTCACACCATTCAACTCCCAGGCTGTTGCCATGGAGCCCTCCAGACACTAACAAGCCAGCAACCGGACTGCCTCAGCAATGGAATCAAAGGAGGGAGAAACGGGGTGGGGTGGGGGGAGTCAACTCTTGTTTAAAAGCAAACACCTTTGAGAGGAAGCAATGGGGGGGGGTGGAATTCTGAAATTCTGAAGCCCCCCTACCAGCCTCCCGCACGTGTTGCTGGGGCTAAGGCTGATAAGCTAATGTCTTCCCCAGCGGGAGAGGTGAGGCTTCAGCTCCAAAGTGGGAAGGAGGCTGGCTGAAGCCGTTCACCAAGAGTGCTCACATACACGTGAGCCGCGGCTAACAAGGCTCTCAGAATGGAGCCCAGAGGTTTCCCGGTCGGCGGAGCCTATCCCCACCGACTTGGAGGGCTGCACGGACCCTGAGGGTTTGCACCAGAATTTAAAGTGAAGAAAATGGAAGTTGAGAATTCAGTCCAATAGGAGATTTCAAAGAGCAATATCAAACACCCCCCGGGGGGGTGCACCCCAGAAATGGATGAGTGGGGTGGCAAGGTTTCCTTATAGCCTGCAATGCCTCAGGTCCTACCGGTAGACTTTTCATCTGTTTGTTGTGTTCTTTTAAAAATAAACTGCATTATTAGCTTAAAATATACTAAAACTCAAGTGTTTAACCCCAAGGGAGATTATATCCAACCGACACTGTCATTATATTGTACTAAGGATTGTTCTTTCTGGACCCTTGTAAAGCCACTAAACAAAAAGACATTTGGTAAATTTACCCCAGGAAGTGGGCAGAACTGGACAGCAGGGAAGGGCACTGCTACTGCCAGGAAGCCCATCATCACCCTGGAGCCCAGTCTTGATACCTGCTGGGCTTTGGGTGTGTTCTATGGGCTTGTAGAAAGGTTGGGGAGGGTCTCAGCCCATGGCTGTCTGGAAGCACTAGCTTGAGAGAAAAGAGCCTGGGAGTGGCCATTTCTTCAATTTGTGCTACAGTGTCATTCAGTCATGTGTGTGTGTGTGTGTGTGTGTGGATACACACACATATGTGACGTATGTGTGTAAGTTCATATGGGGCAGGTGCATGTATGTGTGTGCACGAATGTGGAAGCCAGAGGTCAACCTTGAGTATCATTCTTCAGGAGCATGTTTGTTTGTTTTTTGCTTGTTTATTTTTTCAAGACTTGCTTATTTTTATCTTATGAGTGTTTTGCCTGCTGGTATATATGTGCACCACATGCATGCCTAATGTTCCCAGAGACCAGAGAGGGTGTTAAATCACCTGGAACTGAGCTGAGAGAGAGAAGTTGTCAGGTTCAAAGGGAAAAGTGACAAGCACCCCAAAAAAGGGGCAAGCCCTCTGACTTGGTCCAAAATGAGTCTGGGCTCTGCTCAGGCTGAACTGAAGGATTGCTGGTAGACAAGCCCACTCTCACCACGAACCTGAGAAACTGGTTTCTTCCCTATTGCCATGTACCTATGGTGTATGCCAAAGCCACCAGGCCCACAAGCCCCCTCCCCCGCCACCCTAAATTTCCAGACTGTTCCAGTTCCCAGAAATACTCCACCACCACCATCCTGTGGCTACCAGTTTTCTTAATTACCCATGAGGTTTTTTTTTTTTTTCATGTTTCCTCTCCTCTCTGCTCCCAAAAGAGGTATCCCTGGCCCTTATCAGTCTACCCCTCTCTTCTCTGCCCCAAGAGGTAGCCATGGCTGCTTTGGACTTCCCCCAAAAACCTCTGACTCTTCTCTCTCTCATATCTATAATAAAAGCCTTCTTCCCACCCATGGATAGGACATTTCGGCCATTTCTCCACACCTTCGCTTATAGAAGCAATGTTAACTAACCATCCAGGTGTATATGTCATTAAAGGTCGTTGAAACTGAAATCAAGTATGCAGTGTACACCTGTAATCACAACAGAGGCAGAGGCAAGAGGACCATCCTCAGCTGCACTGAGCAGGTCAGCCTGGGCTACAGAAGCCGGGAAGAGAGGGGGTTCATTCAGGATTGTTCTCCAGGCTGGTGCAGAGCCAGTGGAAACCAGTGCCTGCCTGGCCTGTCTGCCTAGCGCTCCTGTCTCCATTTCGCTCCTGTGGTTCTTACTTTCTCACTTTCCAGGCTCGGCGGTGCCTCTTTCCGGACAGCATTTTAATGATGTTGCAAGGCTCTGTACCTTATTCCTTAGGGGCCAGGGGATGTGAGAGGACAGCTGAAGTAAAAATGCTTACAGCTAGATTAATACAAGAAGTGGCACCTCCGAGTCCCTTCACTAGGGCAGAGGGCAGGGAAGGTGGCTGGGTTTGCTCCCCAGACACCCTGGAGGCAAAGATGACCTTGCTGTCCTGCCCTCCTAATCAGATGCTGCCACTTTCCTGTAGACTGTCCCTTCCCAGCAGCCTCCATGACTTCTTAAAGCAGGAAACACACTTGGTCCTCAGCTAACTCCAGCTCCCGTAGAGTGACTGAGCAATAGAATACTCTGAAGACCAGAAGATGTAAATTCCCCCATCATGCCTTGGTTCTATGACCATGAAAGTTAATCTAATTGTTTCCACATTGGAACCTGTTATTTGAAGCAACCTGAGTCCGTGTGTCCTGTGGCCATGATCACTCACATCTGGCTCAGAATAAATTGTCACTTATTCCCTCCCTTTGAGGTGAGAGCTGTGTTTTGGGCTGAAAGTTTTGATTTCCTGTCTCCTTTGTCAATATTTGCCCCATAGGTCAGAGCTCTTGGTTTTGGGGGCTTATTTTCTGCTTGGTATGTTGTTCCCAGTGTCTGCTACAGCACCGGATATAAAATAGGCGCAAAATGAGCATTTATCCGATGGAATATGTACCGTGAGTAATATGGCGTGTGGGAAGCTGGATGAAGTAAATGGTCACATCAATGAGAGGATGTCTAGAGGAGAAGATGGAGGATGAGGAGCTCCCAAGTGGGGGGGGGACCTCTTGACTACTGGAAAAAAATAAAGCCCATCAAACTGCTAGGGCAGACTTTGCTGTTTGGCAAAAAAGGGAAGAATATGTTCCCCACCTTCTCTTTTCAATAACTGTCAGGAGACCATGCTTGAATAGCCGTCAAATACAGAATTAAGAGCAAGTCTCTTAATTCAGACTCTGGGAAAAGAGTCACCAAGCATCTCCATTACTTCTTCCCCACATAGCACTCAGCCTCCTGGAAAGGCAGGCTTATCAGCCCAGCCCTGAGATCATATGAACACCCATCCATGCCACCTCCACCCCCTACTCCCGTGTGTGTGTGTATGTGTGTGTGTGTGTGTTAGTTTAGTTTTTTTTTTGTTGGTTTGTTTGCTTTTTATCAAGACATGGTTTCCCTGTGTAGCCCTGGCTGTCCTGGAACTCACTCTATAGACCAGGCTGGCCTTGAACTCACAGAGATCCACCTGCCTCTGCCTCCCAAGTGCTGGGATTAAAGGTGTGAACCACCACTGCCCAGCTTGTATTTTCTACCAAACTGAGTTTTTAAACAACCTCCCAAAGGAATGTGAAGTGAGGGTGGGCAGGTCTGACCTGAAGGGTCTGGAGATTGAATTTCAGCATCTCTGGAAGGTGCAGAAGTGAAGGATCTATTATGGAAAGGCAGAGAAGAGAGGGGAAGGCCTCAGAGGCCTGACTTCTGTTCCCCTGGGGGTGGGGAGATGGGGAACCCACAGATGGAGAGATGGGGCACCCACAGATGGAGAGTGACTTCATGGAATCCTCGGCCTAGGCTTGCTTGGGAATCACTCAAAGCTAAGTGCTAGGTCTCTAGCTGTATCTACCCTGAGAGACAAGAGGTGTGCCAGCATGAGTCAACACAGTGCTCCTAGTTCCTCCTCAGGTTGTTATCCCATCCAAATGCCTCACAGTGTAGTAATGATGGCCTCCCCAAGATACCCATTCCCTGATCCCCAAACCTGGAAGCACGTTCCTAGAACCAGGGTTCATTGACAACTTCTGCTTGCCCTTCTCTCTTCCCATTGCCCCTCACCACATCTCTTTGCTGAAGAGAAGCCGTTGCTTGCTTATAGTTAACCAGTTGTAGGAGAGCGAAGTTCATTGTGAGGTTCCCACCAGAAAAGGAGACAGAAGACAGCCCTGGGATGATAAAGATCCCTGCCCCCAACACAAGGATGCCCTACCGCTGGAGCCTCCTTGATTCACAAGCCCTCTATGATGATGAGTATGGAGCGTCATGTCAACTTGACAGGAGCTCGAGTCACCTCAGAAACAAGCCTCTGAGTTTCTAGGCTGGGGTAATTGAGGTGGGAAAATCCACCCCAACTGTGTGCGATGCCTGGACTGAATGAGAAGGAGAAAGTGAGCTGAGCCCCATCATTTGTCCCTCTCTGTTTCCCGACTGTGGATGTGACATGACCAATTATTTCAGCTATTATCTCCATGCCTCCCCACCATGGTGAACTGTACCCTCAAAATGTTAGCCAAAATAAACCCTGAGATGCTGTAGCGATTTGAAAGAAAATGCTCCCCCCCAAAAGGAGTGGCACTATTAGGAGGTGTGGCCTTGTTCGAGGGGTGTGGTCTTATTGGAGGAAGTGTGTCACTGTGGAGGTGGGCTTTGAGGTCTCATATAGGCTCAAGCCATGCCCATTGGGACAGTCTACTTCCTGTTGCCTGCATGTCAGCATGTAGCAGCTCCTTCTGCTGTACCATGTCTGCCTGCATGCTGCCGTGCTTCCTGTCATGATGATAATGGATTGAACCTCTGAAACTGTAAGCTGCCACCCCAATTAAATATTTCTCCTTTATAAGAGATGCCATGGTCATGGTGTCTCTTCATGGCAACAGAAATCCTAAGACAGTTTGGTTTTTTAATTATTGTTGTTGTTTGCTTGTATTTGTTTTTGTTTTTCTGAGACAGGGACTCTCTGTGTAGTTCTGACTGTCCTAGAACTCAATCTAGAGAGCAGACTGACCTTGAATTCTCAGAGATGTGCCTGCCTTTGCCTCCAGAGTCCTAAGATTAAAGGCATGTGCCACCTACACCCAACTAAAATGGTTAGTTTTAGCGGTCTGCTTGACACACCTGTGGTTCCCTGGAGTCTCAATGAGAGATTATTTAGTTTAGGTTGACTTTTGGGCATGTCTGTCAGGGATTGTCTTGACTAATAGGAAGATTTACCCACGGTAGGTGGCTCCATCCTCTGTTCAGGCGATTCTGGATTGTACAAGAGCAGAGAAAGCAAGTTGAGCACTGCCGTGATGTGGTAATTTATTGATCTCTACTCTTTAACAAGGTTTTTCTTTATGTTTATGTGTATGAGTGTGTCTCCCTGCATGTATGCCATGTATGTATGAGCGTGTCTCCCTACATGTATGCCATGTGTGTGTGAGTGTGTGTCTCCCTGCATGTATGCCATATGTGTATGAGTGCCCACAAAGGCCATGAGTGGGTATCAGATCCTCTGCAGCTGGAACTAGATGGCACACCAGACATAGGTGCTGAGAACCAGGTTTGTGTCTTCTGGAAGAGCAACCAGTGCTCTTAACCACCTGTGCCTTCACATATGCAAACCAGAGGTTGATGCCTGCTCTTTTTTTCTCTGCCTTTGGTTGTTGTTGGTAGTGGTTGGTTGGTTTTGTTTTTCCTGAATTCTCCTGCATTAAATCTGAAGCTAGGCAACCGGCACAGCCCTTTCCTGCTGTCTCTGCCTCTGTAAGCATAAGGATTACAGAAAGGAGCCCCCACACAGGCCTTCTAGACAAATGCTAGGGATACAACTCAGGTCCTCTCGCTTGCACGGCAAGCACTAAACCACAGAGTTCTCCCCGCAGCCCCTGACATTCACATATGGGTGACTTCCTTTATTAAATGTTTGTTTTCCCAGCCAGAATGTAGACTGCAGGATAGGCACGACTTTCAAATTGAGCAGCTCACCCATATCACAAAACACAGAGCCGGGAGCCATGGGAACCTTCCGCCAAGCTTGGCACTCTGAGTCTGCCTGGAAGTCAGAAGCTGTAAACCCCAAAGTTCATGCCGTGCAATAAAGACAAAGGAAGCAGAAACTCGCTGTATGCAGAGAACACCTTTCTCAGTTATTTATAAAAGATGGCATATTAATAAGGGGCCCTCACCTCTCCTGCAGCAATGGATGTAATGTGCCCAGACTAGAGAAATCGTCAAATTCTGTTTATCTCTAAGGCTCAAGCCTTTCCCTGAATCCCACTTCAAGGCTGGCCTCAGGCAGAAAGAATTGATCCTCTGGCCAGACTCCCTGCAGGAAATAAGGACTCCAGGAAGGAAAATAGGAGGAAATCACTGGGCAGTGGAAAAGCACTGGCCTGGCACACATGGAGAAGCATTTTGGTGTGATGTTGACGGTGTGTCCTTAGCTGTGTGTGATCTTAAGCTAGGCAGTAATCTTTTTTTCTTTTTCCATTTTTATTTACTCTGTGTGTGTGTGTGTGTGTGTGTGTGTGTGTGTGTGTGTTTGTAAACCACATTCCATGTATGGAAACCAGAGGACAACTTGAGAGAGTCAGTGTTGTGGTTTTTTTTTTTTTTTAAACTCTTTATTCTTTGACTCTTTGTGGGGTCTACCACCCAACTCAGATAAATCACACAGAGTCTTATTCTTTCTTATGAACATCCAGCCTTAGCTTGGCTTGCTTCTTGGCCAGCTTTTCTTAACAAATCATCTCGTCTATCTTTTTTTTTTAGCTTTCTCTATTCTATGTACTTGTATTTACTTCTTACTCTGTGGTATGCTGTATAGCTTGGTGGCTGGCCCCTGGAGCCCTTCTCCTTATCCTGTTCCTTGATTTCTCTTCCCAGACATCTCCTATTTATTCCCTCTACCTGGCAGCCCTTCCTATCCTCTCCTGCCTGCCTGTTGGCCACTCAGCTCTTTATTAGACCAATCAGCTGTAGACAGGCAAAGTAACACAGCTTTCCAGAGTTAAACAAATGCAACATAAAAGAATGCAACACGTTTTTGCATCATTAAACAATGTTCCACAGCATAAACAAATGCGACCCATCTTAAAATAATACCCCACAGCAAATCAATTTCTGTCTTCCTATCATGAGGGTCCCAGACACTGAACTCAGGTCACATCAAGCTTGGCAGCAAGTGCCTTTACCCCACTGTATCACCTCCCCTGCTTGAGCAGTCAATCTTTCTTTAAACCTCCCTTATCTCATGTGCAGAGCTGTCTGGCTATGCCCGAGAGTGGGGGCTGGAGACCACAGCAGCAGGTTAACACACGGAATAGGTCAGTAGACAAAGAGAGACTCCAAGTCTTTCCCCACCTGGGCTTCATACCAGGAATGAATGGAATGACCAGTGCACATATGAAAAAAGCCTGAGATACACACATGTCAGAGAGGCAAGTACTGTACAGATGGCCTAAAGGAACCAGGTGTGTAGGCGGAGATTACTCGTTCATTTCTCGGCCACCTAGATCCAAAATAATCATGCATAAGCAAGATTAATTAAAGCACTGTGTGGCCTATTAGCTTAGACTCCTTATTAACTAACTCTTACATCTTAAATTAACCCCATTTCTATTATTCTGTGTATCGCCACACAGCTGTGGCTTACCAGATAAAGTTCTAGCAACTGTCTCCTTCGGCAGCTACATGGCATCTCTCTGACTCCGCCTACTTTTTCTCTATATCTCTGTTCAGATTTCCTGCGTGGCTTTATTCTCCCCTGCCATAGGCCCAGTGCAACTTCTTTATTAACCAATGGTAATAGAACATATTCACAGCATACGGAGGGCATCCCACATCACAGGTATAGTGGCTCACTCACGTTTTTAATCCCAGCACTCGGGAGGCAGAGACAGGCGGATCTCTCTGAGTTTCAGGTCAGCCTGGTCTATAGAGAGAGTTCCAGGACATCCAGGGCTACACAGAGAAACCACGTCTGGAAAAAGCAAAACAACAACAAAGAACCGTAGACGGCTTAAAGGGCCAAGAGTCCCAATATCCAGCACTTTTGAGACTGTTGAGAAAATGCTCTTTCCTGTTCCCCAGTCCACTCAGGCTCTCAGGAGGTCTTTTCTGGGGGTATTGAAGTCTCTCTGGATAGCACACCCTTCCAGGAAGCAACTTAGGGGAGAAAGGGTTTATTTTGACTTCCAGCTCCAGAGGGGCAGAGTCTGTCACGGTTGCAGGGCATGACAACAGTGACCGAAGCCGACTGATCACAGTTCATCCATGCCCAGGAAACAGAGAAGGAACAGGAACTGTGGTGAGGCTATCAGCCTCAAAGCCTGACCCCCAGTGGTCCATTTCCTCCAGCAAGGCTCCATCACCTAAGGTTCCATAACCTCCCCCCGAACAGTGCCACCAGTTGGGGACCAAATCTTCAAGCATATAAGTCTATGGGGGACATTTTACATTCAAACCTCAGCACTTGTCTTAATCCGCTGTGTCTATTTCTGTTTCTGACTATGTGTGTCTGGACCAATTTGCCATGTGGTAACAGAAACTGGATACTGTATCAGATGCCCTAGGCTCAGATACATAGTTATATAGCACACTAAACGCTTGTCTCAGAACGAATGGGGACGCAGACATCTTGCCCTGGCCTTGGCACAGTGTAGAGTGCCCCATACATGTGTATGGAGTAAGGGCTGAATGTGTGGACCAGGTAGCAATGTAACTGGTTATTTTTTCAGCAGCCACCCGACAAGGAAACAAGAAAGCAGACAGGTGGTAAGTTGCCCAGCCCTGCATCAGACAGCCACTGAAAGGGAGGTGCCTGTTCTGCATTCCCCTGGGAAGCCCCATTGCTCTGGACTGAGCCACAGGCCTGCCCGTGGGCATTCTCTCTGGGGTCAGCTGCTTATCAGCTACGAGGTTATGACTGAGTTCTCCATCTCCTGGATCTTCCTTCGTCATCTCTAAAATTGAGAGACTAATGCAGCTGTCTTCTAGACTGTTCTACAGATACAGAGATGTGGCAGATGAGGATCTGATTTATGGAGCCATAAATACAGTCCTTGATATTTGATTTTCTGCCTCCAGTTGTCCTCAACGTCCACTACCATCCTTATTTGGTGACAATGACTACAGCAGAGGCTAGAACATTCTGCTCATTGAAAGACTAGTCCAACTTAAAATGCTGTTGGGTTGGCAAGATGGTTCTGTGGGCAAAGCTGCTTGCCACCAAGCCTGATAACCTGAGATCAATCCCCAAGATGCACATGGTGGAAGGAGAAAACTGACGATCACAAGCTGTCCTCTGACTTACAGGTAAGATCTTCCTCTTAGGCTAGGGGTGAGGTCCATCAGTTCAATCCCTACTATAAGGGAGGGAGAGAAGAAAGAGGGGACCAGTTGTTAGTCATGGCCACTCCAGCCCTAGACTTAGGGGACCATGCTGAGCAAAGAACACACTCAGTCCTCATTAAGGTTCCAAAGACAGCTGTCATGCAGCTGAGTGTGGCTTGTCAGTCCCTGCTTTTTGCGGAACCCCACAGGGCTGGAAAGATTCCCAGGGAGCCTTCCCACCCCTCCCCTGATGCCTTGACTCTTTATCAGCTGTAGGTGGAATGGAAGAAAGGAAAGTCCTCCAGGAACGTGCTCCCCACAGCCCTTACCTCTGTCTCTTTCCTTAGTTTCTTTATCTTTAAATTTGTTTTCAGTTTGTTCTTTTAAGTTTGCATTTTTTTTTTCCTTCCCTCCCTCCCTCCCTCCCTCCTTCCCTCCCTCCCTCCCTCCCTTCCTCCCTTCCTTCTTTCCTTCCTTCTTTCCTAGTCAGGGTCCTATGTAGTCCAGATTGGCATCAAACTTTCTATGTAACAAAGCATAACTGAACTCTGGTGCACCTTTGTCTACCTCTGGAGTGCTTGGGTTACAGGTCTGTGCCACCACACCTGGTTTGTACGGTGCTAGGGATTGAACCCAGGCCTTCAAGGCTTCCTGCAGGCTACCAGTTGAGCCACACTCCCATCCCACCCTCTTTAGTTTTCAGCAGTGTGAAAGGAACCCTGGGCTGGCAAGGGATGACAGGACTCTGCTGCTCTCTGGGCAGTGGCGAGTTTGACCAGAAGAGGGTGAAAACAGCTCCCTGGATCCTCTGCCTCGGACCCTGTGCCTGGATAAAGGATGTGTTGCCTTGTATCCCGCTGTGCAAAGATGTCACAACCATGTCCTCACCAGCTGCTCAGCCTGCTTTCCACACTGTCAGGTCTCTTCCAGGACACTAGTGCACTATTCTGCTGACAGCACCTCCATCCTCCTGGGTTTCTCTTTCCCTCTCTGGCAACTGCTGTTTCATATCCTTGGGTCTCCATTAGAGCCCTTGCTGAATGCCTACCTTAGCCAAGTACTTCCGCAGCTACCACCTTCACATTACAGTGCTCTGTCCCTGCAAATGGTTTTCTCATCTCCCTGATAACGCAGGGACTGCACAGTGACTGATGCAGCTCTCAGGGCCATTACCTGGAGACCATCCTGAGTCCCGAAGGAATGTGACCCTTGTGTGCCCTCTTTTCCCTCTAAAGAGACAAAGCGTGGGCAGAGAAGGATGCTCAGTGGATAAGGGTGCTTGCTACTGCCCTTGCAGAAGACCATAACTTGCTTCCTCGCACCCACACAGGGCAGCTCACAACCACTGCAACTCTAGCTCCAGGGAATCCAACAGCCCTCTTCCGGTCTCCAGGGGCACCAACACACACATGTGTGCACACACCACACACACGTGCACGCACATACACATACACACCATATAAAGATTATTTTTAACAGATGCAGAGTAGCTTTGAGCCATGTGTACAGACCTACATCTTGCCCTGGGCAACCTTCTTCCTGCCTTCCCACAGTCCCTGGGTGCCAGCTGTCAGCAGATTTGACAAGGCCTGGGGGGAACTCCGTGGGTAGAGAACCAAGAAGAAAAGAGCTATAGTCAGGCAGAGCCATTCTCCATAGAGCCTGAGGCCTCTTTCCCAAGGGGCCGTGGTAATGAGGCGAGTGCTAATGTTCCATAGGAGAGCAACCAAGATCATTAAGGGCCTGAGCCCAAGTCTGCCACCATTAGCCAGCTAATAGGGAGAAGGCATGCGTGGGCAAGCACTTGGACGGCTATCAGACATCCAGCCTTGGCTGTGCAGCCAACCAAACACCTCTAGATGCCTCTCTCTGCCCTGCACTGATCACATGACCTTTACCAACTCAGCCTAACTCTCAAGAACTGATCATTAAGAGGGAACTAATTAATGTTGCAGGTATTTGACAGGTACTGGGATTTAATTTGTCTTTTTTGGTGGCTTTATGGAGTAGTAGATTCAAATGTCTTCAGAGCCCAAGGACAGAAAAGAAGCCAAGAAGCAATAGGGTCTCATAAAGCCCAGGCTAGCTTCCAAATTGTTATGTAACTACTGATGACCTTGAACTTCTGATTTCCCTCCTCTGCTTCCTGAGTTGCCATCATGTGCCATCATGCCTGGTTTTATGTGGTGCTAAGGATCAAACCCAGTAGCATTTTGCATGCTAGGCAAGTGTTCCACCAAAGAAGCCACATGCCAGTCCACCACAGCTTCTGCCACTCAGAAAATCTGTATCAGTATGTGACACCTCTTCATGGTTAATTGTTAGCAACTAATTCAATTTTGTAAAGATTTTTATGCTGAGCCAAACTTAGTGATGCATGCCTTTGATCCCAGCACTCAGAAGGCAGAGGCAGGTGGATCTCTGTGAGTTTGAGGCCAGCGTGGTCTACATAGTGAGTTCCAGGACAGCCAGAGCTACATAATGAGACCTTGTCTGAAAAAAAGAAAGAAAGAAAGAAAGAAAGAAAGAAAGAAAGAAAGAAAGAAAAAGATTTCTATGTTGAAAATCTTGTGGGCTAGATTGCCTAACTCAAGTTAGCTGCTGGATTCCAGAAATGATTGTGAGGTAGTCCCTGTGAAGGGTCCAGTTGAGAACCTTGACCTGAGCTTACCATCATCAGAGTTATGAATTATAATGCACACCCAGTTCCCTGACATCTATTAGCCCAGAAGGGGAGTGGGACACACGTGTATGGATGAAAGTCATGTGAGATGCATGAATGTGAACCACGGATGAAAACAAGGCAAGTTCCCTGGAGGGAGCAGCATAGGAACAGAGCTTCTGAGACCCAGTGATTCTCAGATCACACAGAGAAGAATGTCAGGCAAGGGCTGGGGGCATAGCTCAGTGGATAAAGTGCATGTGGTACAATCATGAGAACCCAAGTTCAGATCCCCAGGACCCACGTAAAAACCAGGTGCAGGAGAGGGCATGTGTAACCACAGAACTGGGGGGCAGAGACAGGGCCCTGTAGCCAAAACACCTAAAAGACACAACAATAACAACAACAACAATAAGAAGGAAGAAGAAGGAGGAGGAGGAGGAGGAGGAGGAGGAGGAGGAGGAGGAGGAGAAGAAGAAGAAGAAGAAGAAGAAGAAGAAGAAGAAGAAGAAGAAGAAGAAGAAGAAGAAGAAGAAGAAGAAGAAGAAGAAGAAAAGCAATTAAAGAAGACACCTGATATCAGCCTTTGGCCTCCACATACGCCTATTGTTGGTGAGCATGCACATGCTCCCACCTCCCCAACCCACCCACACATACACACAATGACACCTGTCACCTTGTTGGATAGAAAGAATTAACATCATAAACATGATCATTGCCCTAAGCTAATGTTTAAGCAGTTCATATAAAAACTACCATCAGATCTTTTCCCATAGATGAACACATTGATTAGAAACTCAATGAGAAAAAACACAAACAAGAACAGCATGGAAAATCACAATGGAACAGAGAGGCCCAGGCTTCCCAGTGCTGGAACCTGCTACACAGCATCAGCAGCTGGAACAAAACAGAGCAGGAAAGTCAGAAAAGCACCTAATCACATATACAAATTTAACATGCTACAAAAGCATGTCAGAGAAACCAGTCAGAGAAAGAGTTCTTAGAAAGTTGGAGTTACATAAAGAAATATAAAGCTGGACCCAATCCTCATATCACTCACCGTGAGATGTTGAAATACAGAAACAGAAATACTAGAAGGAAACACTGCTGGACTCTACAGCCCAGGAAAGGAGGCAGTGCTCCTAACCACAGCTCAAAGTCCTCACGCAATAGGAACACGTGGGTAATCGGATTAATTCACAGACCATCCACAGGCTGAAGGCTGAAGACTTTACAATCAAAGAGGAACACCAAATGACGAGCCAGCAGGAATACTCAAACATGGCAGAGTCCATATAGCTGGCATTTAAAGAGCTTAAAGCTGAAGCCAAAGCAGGCCAATAACTTGTAGAAAAACATGCTAGTGAATCTTTCTACAGTCCACAGAGAAGGTGGACAAGTAGCTTTTAATATTTTGAAAAAGTATTCATATAGTGGTATATTATTTGTATTTTAATAAATAAATCTTACTTGAAGACTAGAGGCAAAGTTATGCCACTAGAGGTCAGGTAATGGTGACACACACCTTTAGTCCCTGAGGCAGATGAATCTCTGTGAGTTCAAGGCCACCCTGGGCAACATAAAATTATTGCACGAACAAATCCAGGTGGTGGTGCCTTACCTTTAATCCCAGCACTAGGGAGCCACACCTTTAATCCCAGCACCAGAGGGAATATAAAGTGTGAGGAGAGAGAGGCTTAGTCTACCTTGTTTTGCTTTACATAATGACTTCTGGCTCTATAACCGGACTGTCTGTGTGTCATGTTATATTTTATTATCCATTTGTCTGTTGATAGCCATCAAGGCTGGTTCCATTTCTCGAATGTTGTCCATGAGCGATAAGCCTGTATAAGCAATCTCTATGGTGTGTTGACCCAGGGCCCTCCTGAGATCTACCCAGGAATGGTATACGTTGGTTTGTTTTTGTCCACTTGACACAAACTGGAGCCTGAGAAGAAGCTCGAACTGAGGAATTGCTTCCAGCAGTTTGGCCCGTGAGAGGGTCTGTGGGAGCATTTTCTCTGTTGATGATTGATGTAGCTCACTGTGGGCAGTGCCACCCCTAGGCAGATGGTCATGGGTTATATAAGAAATCAGGCTGAGTAAGTCGTGAGGATCGAGCCACTAAACAGTATCCCTCCATGGCAGCTGCTTTAATTCCTGCCTCCAGATTTCTGCTTTGAGTTCCTTCCTTGATTCTTCCCTCCATATTGTCACCTATAAGCCAAATAAACATTTTATTCCCCAAGTTGCTTTTGGTCAGAATGTTGTATCACAGCAGCATAAACTGAACGAACACAAATAACATATAAGCATGTCATACTAAAATTGCTTAAATTAAAACTGCCCCTTCCCCAGTTTTTTTTTAAAGTAAGCAGAGCTACTCAGTGTTGGTGCAAAATGAACCAAAGAATACATTACCAAAAAAAAAAAAGAATACATTACACTCTGGAGAACAGAGGGAACCATCCATTTTTGATCAGAAATAATGTGTAATAGGCAAGAAGGAAATGTAAGTACTGAGAGAGAATAAATAAGACAACACTGATCAATCTAGAATCTAGGACAACGGCTTTCCGAATAGAGGCAAAATATATATACACACATGAGTGCAGTGCCCACAGAGGCCAGAAGAGGGCATCGCATTCCCTGGAGCTGAAGTTATAGGCAGTTGTGAGCTGTCCCACACAGGTTCTGGGAAACAAACTTGAGGTTTTTTTTTTTTTTTTTTTTACAAGAGCGGTATTTGCTCTTAGCCACTAAATTGTTTCTCCAGCCCCCTTGCCTTGTTTCTGAATTTTAAAAATAATTGATAGTTTAAAGCAAAAGTAATAACGTCATGTAGAATGTACAATTTATATAGAAGGAAAATGTCCCTAAGAAATGATGGATGGGTATGAATGGGTGGGTATGAATAGGAATATGCTGCACTTCGTGTCTTGTTTCCCATTGTGTGAGTTTGAGGGATCTCTGCAATCACCGTGACCAGCAGAGTTAGGGTCCGAGGGAGGCAAGAAAGTAGTTAGCTGCAACACAACTCGGTAGCCAGTGTGGGTTCCATTGCAGGAGTCTGGCCCCAAGGAGTTTATTTTAGGCATATGTAAGCAGAGCACAATTTGGTGAAAAATTTCCTGGTGATAATGAACTCAATTCCATGTGCACAATAAAGCTTAAGACAGGACTACATTGGAGCTCTTTGTAAAGTACACGTGATACCATCCATACAAGATAGGTTCTCTAGATTAACAAGCCCGTGCTGTGGGTCAGGGGGAGGATACAGTGTACTCACCCAGACGGCGCGAAGGTCCCCAGGCTATGAAGCATGGCCACTCTTCTTCTCGGCAGAAGACAGGCTATACATCCGTCCCATTGACGTTCCTGCTTCCCCTCGTGCTCACCATGCCTCCCAGTGAGCTGATATGATATTAACTGCAAGTAGACCGTAGTCAGTGAAATATGCATACTGCTTCCACAGATCGTCCATTAAATCTTAAACAAGGAGGAACACCAAAAAACCAAAAGAGGAGAGATGATAAAATATTGAAAGCAATTCAAGTGAGTATGTGAAGGCAAAGGGGACACAGATATAAGACAAGGAGATGACAGATTCCAAACTAAAAATATCAATAATTTCAGGGCTTTCCATTAAATTTAGATGGACCAAAAACACTCCAAAATTCAGGGTTGTTTTAAAAAAATAAAGCTCAAGACCTGGAAAGTCTTGAAAGCTATATACTGTCATTAAAAAAAAAAAAAAAGTCCTCTTTAGCCAGGCATGGTGGTGCACATCTTTAATCCCAGCACTCAGGAGGCAAAGGTAGGTGGATCTCTGTGAGTTCAAGGCCAGCCTGGTCTACAAAGTGAGTTCCAGGACAGACAGGGCTGTTACACAGAGAAACCTTGTCTTGGAAAAAAAGAAAAGAAAAGAAAAGAAAAGAAAAGAAAAGAAAAGAAAAGGAAAGGAAAGGAAAGGAAAGGAAAGGAAAGGAAAGGAAAGAAAGGAGGGAGGGGAGGAAGGGAGGGGGGGGGGGGAGGGAGAGAGAGAGAGAGAGAGAGAGAGAGAGAGAGAGAGAGAGAGAGAGAGAGAGAGAGAGAACAGGCCTGGCAAGATGGCTCAGTGGGTAAAAGCATTTGCCACCAAGCCTGACAACCTGTTTGATGCCTGGGACCTGCATGGTGGAAGCAAAGAACTAAATCTCACAAGTTATTCTGTGACCTTCACACGTATATCACAGCACATACAGGCCCATGAATAAACAAGCAAATAAATAAAATATAAAGGCACAGAATAGGAAAGTAAAACAATGTGAAAAGACACGCTATCCAACTGGAACCCAGAAGCCAGCAAAGATTTGTCAATCAGGGCATGGCAATAACCATAAGATAAACATGAACAAGTTGGTCTTCCTCAAAATAAAAATTAAAACGATGAAGCCCAAAAACCTCAAATTCTACTGGTCAAATACGTCACAGAGTGGTGGGTGAGCAGAGTGGTCCTCGAGCTGGACTTGGTTGGGTGGGATTGTCTTGATGAATTGCTTTTCTTGTCATGGTGAACAAGTCCCTCACACAAGCATCTTAGAGAAAAGAGGATTTATTTGGGATAACAGTCGGAGGGGATTGGGGTTCACCAGGGGCAGGAAGATGAGGTTCAGGCAGGGCTGGAACTGCTGGCCTCCTCACATCTGGGTGTAATGGGAAAGCAGAAGCAGAGACAAGATTGGAAGCAGGTCTGGGCTGCAAAGAACCCAGGGACCCACTTCCCCCAGCTAGGCATCACCACCCAAATGTTCCACATCCTCCCAAAACAGAGGCGTTCTGGGAACCAAGAGTTCAAACACATAAGCCTGTGGGGGACATTTCCTATCCAAAACCACAGCAGGAGCCTTTGGGCAGCAGAGGCCAGGGGGCAGGAAGAGGAAGCAAGCTTGCAGGAGGGCTGCCAGCAGAGGGAGAGGAGGAGGCATAGAGGGGACCAAGAAGAGCTCCCTGAGGGAGATGGTGGGAGGGAAGCTGGCAGCTGCAGATGGGTTCTGAGGACAGCAGAGAGGCATGCCAACATGCTGGAAAAGCAGTTGTTTTAAGGGAGAGAAGCAGAGAGAGCCGGTTAAGGGGAAGAGATAGGAGTACTGGATTTGCAGAGGCCCATCTACTCAACAATTACTCACTAGCTCTGGGGACCAGCCAGAGCAGCAAGCCTGGAGACAGCTCTCTAAGGATGACTTCACACACTAATAAGTGTGGTAATAGTTATGAACAGAGCTGGGTGGAACACATTCACCTGGCGCCCTAGCACTCAGGAGACTGAAGCAGGAGGATTATGAGTTCCCAGCCAGCCTGGGCTACACAATAAGATCCTGTGTCAGAAAGTAACCAAGTAAAAGAAACAAAAATAAAATAGAGTAACAAGATGGCAACCCAGGATAACAGAAACATTTTCAGAAAGGCTCTCTCAGCTGAGGGATGCTTGATAAAAAGCAGTTAGCAAAGATCTAGCTGAGGACATTGTGTCGGAGCAAGATAGTGCAGAGGGTCCTCCATCTTGTATTCTTGCTGACGTCATTTTAGGTTTAATTAAAAATTGATCTCCTTGCCAGGTGGTGATGATGCATACTTTTAAAACCAACACTCAGGAGGCAAAGGCAGGCAGATCTCTGTGAGTTAGAGGCCAGCATAGTCTGCAAAGTGTGTTCCAGAACAGCCAGAACTAAACAGTGAAACCCTGTCTCAAAAAACAAATATGTATATATATATATATATATATATATATAGATTATAGATATAGATAGATATAGATAGAGCTATATAGATAGCTATACAGATAGATATAGATATGTATATACACATATACATATGTGTGTATACACACACACACACACACACACACACACACACAAACATATTGGATCTCCTTGATGGAGAATCCTGTGGGAAATGACCCAACTCTATTCTAGAAACCTGAGATCAGGATGCCCCAGCTAACTTAGCTTAGGTCACACAGCTTGCTTGCATGTGCACACACACACACACACACACACACACACACTCCCCTTGCAACTGCAGAGCAAGATACCAGGGTGTGGCTTTTGCCTTTAAAAGTCCCTTGCTCTAAATGGGCAGTTCTCATCAAGTAGGTCTCTAGGGTTGAATGACTGTTTTACTGGGATCACTTACAACCTTCAGAAAACATAGATATAGACAGTAGCAAAAATATAGTTATAAAGTAGCAATGAAAATACTTTTATGGTTGTGAGTCACCACTGCATGAGGAACTGTATTAAAAGGTCCCAGCATTAGGAAGGTTGAGAACCACTGATCTAAACGCTGGGGGCTACATTCTTGGTCCCGTACACCTGAGTGTATTCCCAGGCATTTGAAACAGACTTTCAGTTGACTATAAACTGTGTCTGAGTGATCATCTCTGTTGAGCTCTGTCCTGTGTGGCATTCCAAAGCTTGTCAAAGACTTTCTCATGTGGTATCACTGTCATCCAGACAGGGTCCCTGGTGAGAGTGGCTCCACTAGGGATCTGGCTTTGTCCCAGAGGAATCAAAGAAACTTCTTGCCAGTACTGCAGAGAGTGCAGACCCTCCCTGCTAAACTACAATTCTCCTTTGCATCCAGGAGGCTCCTTGTGACTTTTGTTAAGGGGAGAGACAGCTCAGTGAGGGAAGTGCTTGCCCCGCAAACCCTGGAACCTGAATTCAATCCCCAAAGCCCACATTACTAAAAAACCATGTATGCTTGTGTACGGTTGTTTACCTGTCCAGTGATGTTCGGATATTCCATCGGATGCATTCAGCCTTTGTGTATACGGTCCGTATGCATATGTGGTATCATCCAGTAGACACCAACCTGAGACCACTCAGCAGCCCACTCACAGTGACACTGTTCTGTTTCACCCTTGTTAAATGGAATTTCAGCCCCACAGTAATCAGTGTCTGAAGACATTTTCAGGCTGGGAGACTAAGCTGAACGGCTGTGGAGAGGGGAAATCTTTCTTTTACTTTTGTGTTTTTCAGTTTGGGACTTCACTTATTAACTTATTTTGTTGTCGTCGTCTGGATTTTTGGTTTTCTGAAGGGTTTTCTCTTTTTGCTTGTTTGTGTGGTTTGTTTGTTTTTTTGAGACAGGGTTTCTCTGTGTAGCTCTGGTTGTCCTGGAACTCACTCTGTAGACCAGGTTGACTTCAGACTCACAGAGAGCTGTCTGCTTCTGCCTCCTGAGTGCTAACATTAAAGGTGTGAGCCACTACTGCCCAGCAAAGACTTCTTTTTCTTCTTATAAAACATGTATATGTGTGGGCATACACATATGCATGCAGGTGCATTGGGGACCAGGAGGTGTCAGATCCCATGGAACTGGAGTTACGGGTGGTTGTGAGCTGCCCAACATGGGTGCTGGGTCCTGAACCCAGGTTCCCATGTAAGAGCAGCAAGTGCTCTTAATGGCTGAGCCAGCTCTCCAGCCTTTCTGTAGGGTTTCTTATTTATTTGCTTATTTGTTTTTGTTTGTTTGTTTTATTTTAGGCAGTATTCCATGTATCCTAGGCTGGCCTCAAATTTGCTATGTAGCCAAGGCTGACTTCTGCTTGTCTTGCCACCACATCCCAAGCCTGAAATGACAGGTTTATGCCACCACCATACGCCACTGAGAAGAACTTAGGGACGGTTTGGCTCGACCTCTTCATGTCCCAAACAGAGAAAGTCAGACTGGGGGTGGTCCCACAAGGAGCTAATTTAAGTCTGAATTGAAAATAAGGCCACAGGAACCCTTGGCCAGGCTTCTTCCTTCTACTTGGCAAGATCAGAAGAAACCCTAGCCAGCACCCAGCAGGGAAGCGCTTGCTGGGGCTGTGCCGGCAGTCCTGCCCTCCCAGGCAGGCTGGGGTGAGGCGATTATGTAGGTCATTTGCGAATCAGAAAAGCGAGCCCAGACCCTTTGCATACGGCTGTTTCATTTGGTCCCAGAAGATTGGATTAGCATTGATTGCCTGCACAGAGCACAGGGGAAAGAGAGTCTGAGCCAAGCACTGTGCTCTGAGCCCAGTCTCCACTGCAGTGTCTGGGGTTTCCTGAGCCAACGGGGCTTCCAGGAGCCTGTGTGGGCCAGCCCCTCTCCTGGGCAGAAAACTGGCATGGCACCAAGAGGCAAGGCTGGGGGAGAAAGATGAGAGCAATGTGTCCTCTGTTGACATAAAACCCTGGTGACTGATGGCTGTTGTCCCGTCCTTCAATACATGGGCACACGCATACATGTGCACACACACATGCCCACACATATAAACACACGTACACACATCATAAGCTCTGTGAGGACAAGAACCCAGCACACCTTCACTGTGATTCTCTAGCGCTCAGTACAGTGTCTGGTAGCTTAGTTATTCAGTAAATACTTGTGGCTGCAGCAGGGCACACATTGACCATTCCTGCACACAGGGATACCTGGTGTACAATCACCCAGTCGAGATTTCTGTTAAGCCACCCCAATCCTCTCCTTAATCTTTCCCTTCCTCTCTCCAACTTTCTTTAGTGAGCCTCCCCCCCAACTCATCTTTCCACCGTAAGGCCTCATAAGACCCGGACTTCAAAATCAGGTCCACTCCTGGGTGGAGTCGTAATTCCTGCACTCAGGAGGCTGAGGCTGGAGGATCATGAATCCAAGGCCAGCCTGGGATACACAGTGAACATTGTCTCAAAAATCTTAATTAGTTAAAACTAATCGCTTGAAATAGAATCTGTACCACACACAGGGCACCGGCCTTGACAATATGTAAGAGCTAGCCATGCAGGCAACAGCTAATTCTGTGTTGTCTTTCAGAGGCTCCAGCATGCGCCGCAGACTTGGGTTCAAACCCTACCCTTGCCGCTTACTAGCTCCACATCCTCGTAAGTTGCTTGGCTTCCCAGAGTCCAGCAGACCTCCATACAGGAGTGCATCTGACCGTCTCACAAGCCTGTGAAAGTGAGAGAAGCAAGCGTGAAATGCCACAGGGGCACGGAACTTGTCTGTTTGCTCACTGATATGCCCTAGCACCTAGGGCACAAGAAGGCACTCTATGAATATTATTATGTGAATGAGTAATGATAATGAAGGTGATTGTCATGGTTTGAACGGAACAGGTGTGTCTCCCAGACAGTCATGCCTTGGAGGCTAGTTCCCAGTGGTGATGAGGGAATCTTAGGAGGTAAGACCTAGTGAAGCGTGGTTAGGTCCCTAGAAGGTGTCACCCTCATAAAGGATTAATGTCGTGCTTGAGGGACCCAGGTTAGTTCTGAGAGTGTCTGGCCTGTTCTATATATAGTCATTCCGTTTCCCTCTTTGCCAAATTTGAGAGGTCAGAAGGAGACCTCACCAGCAGCCAAGCAGAGGACGCCACCTGCCTCAGTTACTAGCCATTGCTAGGATAAGCACCTGACAAGAAGCAGCATAGGGACGGGTTTTGTTTTGTTGTTTTCACGTGACACAGTCCACCAGGGCAGGGAAGTCAGCGGGTGGCCTGTGAGGCAGCTGTCCCGGTACTTCACAGTCCGGAAGCAGAGAGAGGTGAACGCTGGTGCTCAGCTCACCTTCGCCCTTGACTCAGGCCAGGACTCCAGCCCACGGGATGGGGAGTCTTCCCACTTCAACGAACCCAAACTAGGAACTTCCTCACAGACATACGCGGAGATGGATCTCCTAGGCAACTCCAGATTCTACCAAGTTGACAGTCAAGATGAAAGAACTCACCACACAATCTCGGATTCCCAGCCTCCAAAATTTGGAGTCAAATAAGCCTTTTCTGTCATAAAGGTATATTAAATAAATACACCTCTGATATATTGCTATAGCAACCCGAAAACAGACTAGAATCTTTATTTGTTAAACATCCCCCATGTGAGAGAAACACCATGCTAAGCTAGGCCGTACTGGCGGTACCACACACTATTTTATTAGTCCTCAGTTATTATTAGTCCGTTTTATAGATGAGAACATTATTAGTCCATTTTACAGGTGAGAACACTGAGGTTAAGCCCTGTAGGAAGCTTTCAGTGAGGGTTTATTGCCCTTTCTCCTGTGCTGCTCTCCGGCTTCTTTCTTCCCCTGCTCTTGGTTCTCCACCCAACCCCACCTTCAGCTCTTCAGATCCGGTAGCTTCGGTCTCTTCCCTTGAAGGTCTTGAGCCTTCCTAAGTCTATGTCAAGACAAGACAGATGAATGTCTTTCCCCATCTCTGTTTCTCCCCCTGGTTACAAAACGGCTGCCTATGTTCTAGGTCCAGCCCTTACTCTAGTCTCCCCCTCTGCCCAGGATTCTAGCTAGTCTCTGACTTCCTTCCTTCCTCCAACCCCCTGTGTGGTTACTGACTGCTAAAATGTTGGTCTTCTATGGTACTCTAGTCGTCCTGTTTAATACTCAGAACCCTTTTCATCTGGCCGGCTCCACGGTCCCACACTTTGTTCAGAGGCACAGGGTGTGATGACCCGCCCTCTCCTTAGCAGACCCCATAGCAGACTCTATACTTGACCTAGGACCACGGCCCTGCTTTCTCTTCACAGCATCCCTGTTTTCTGAAACTTCTCCTCCTCAGCCAATTCTGGACTTGGTTGTTCCTCACCAGGCCAACCCAGTTTCCCCAGCCCCAGGAAGACTTTGGACATCAGAGCATCCTCACCTCTAGGACACCTCTTCCCCACTGGAGCGCACAAAGGTTTTCTAGGCTCCCATGGGACCATGTTGTACATTCCTTGTCCAGTCCAGAACTGAAGTGACATAGAACAGGGCAAGGGGACTGCTCAAAGCCACCCAGTCAGTTTAGGACAGAGAGAAAAGCAAAACTCAGGTTTCTAAGCTCAACAGCCAAGTCTGTCCCCAGCACACAGTCCACGGTCACACAGAGCCAACGACAGGGCTTGCCTGCATGGTGCTCTAGCGTCATAAAAATCAAGTCTACAACGTGAACAAAGGACTTTGTGTCTCCATGTTATGTTTCCTGCCTGTTTATGTTGGAAGGCAGAACCTAGGCACTCTCATGATGGCCTTAATACTACAGGAACAGTTTATTCTTCAAGAGCATTGAGATTGGTCAAATAACAGAAGAAAGAGGGATGGACAGAAAGGAAGGATGCAGCCCGATTAGACCGCACCAGGACAGTCCAAGCACATCTCTGCAACAGCAAGAGCCCTCGAGGAGTACGCAATCTGCTTAGCCCTGCGTGGTGGATCCTTGCTTCCCAGACTCATAGGCACAGGG
Organism: Arvicola amphibius; assembly: GCF_903992535.2. Taxonomy (NCBI): domain Eukaryota; kingdom Metazoa; phylum Chordata; class Mammalia; order Rodentia; family Cricetidae; genus Arvicola; species Arvicola amphibius. Next base: position 63,446,372 of record NC_052050.1, on the reverse strand, counting down.
AACCGTTCCTGTCTGCCCTAACTGTCCATCTGCCATGGGAGCCTATGTCTCAGCATACTGCCTCTCAGCTACCCCACAAGTCTCCTGTCACAAGCTCAGCTTTCCCCTGGGAGAGATTAGCACAAAGCATGAAGAGCCCCCAGGTAAGTTGCTAGCTGGCAAGGGTAGCAGGAACTCACACCAGAGCCTTGATGAATTAAGTCTGCCGAGGGCAGGCAGAGTCTGTCACAAGCCTCCAGGAATATCACTTGCTTTGTCTCAGAGCCCGGCCTTCCAGGAGGGGACAGACAGTGCAGGGAACCAGACTCAGGCTTTGGAGGAGCTGACCCAGGGGGAAGACTAAGCTGTAGAAGGGAGAGGAGGCTCACTCCACGGTTTGAAGTGGAGTGTATGTACAGCTTGATGTAATGGAAGGGGCTGGATTGTCAGGGACATTGAGAAAATCAATGAGTGTGGGCTTAGGCCAAGCCAAGTGGAGTCTCAAGCTTCTGAGCTGTCCCTAGGCTTGCCTGCCTCAGCCTCACCACGGACAGTCATTTCCCGTCTCTCAGCTCCCACATCTCATTGGCTGAAGGATATCTGGACCTATTCAGGGATGCAGCCAAGTTCCACTCTCTGTTTCCAACTCTGACAGCAGTTGGAGCTGGCCAGAAACATTGCGTCAGCTTAGTGCTCTAACAGCTCTACTCTTTAGGTCTAAAACACAGGGTGCAATTCAGCTGTCATAGTGCTTGCCTAACTGGGTCCGATCGCCAGCACCTCATAAACAAGGCGTTCATGTGTGCGTGTGTGCACGTGCGTGTATGAGTGTGTGTGCGTGTGTGTGAGAGAGAGAGAAAGAAAGAGAGAGAGAGAGAGAGAGAGAGAGAGAGAGAGAGAACAAGTTTATTGGATCAAAGTCTTCCATGACTCTAGAGCCTTCAGATTAAAGACCCAAAAGGAATCTTGGTGTCACACAGGTAATCTCAGCATTCAGGAGGAAGAGGCAGGAGAATTGGAAGTTCAAGGTCATTCTCTGATACATGTGCATTTGAGGACAACCCAGGTTATATGACACTTTGTCTCAAACATGTTCTCATAGTCTCTCTCTCTTGTCTCTCTCTCTCTGTCTGTCTGTCTGTCTCTCTCTCTCTCACACACACACATACACACACACACACACACACACACACGCACACGCACACGGAGACGAGGGTCTGAGATCAGGTTTGCGAGGCTAACCCAAGTCTGGGTGTTGGCAGGAGACTCCCCTGGGAGCTCTTCCCAGCTTCGGACGGCCTCCTGGGATGTGTGGTCCCTTCCTCTGTCCTCTGAACATGTCACAACAATCCAGCCCTCTACAGTCAGCCTTGTCCTCCTCCTGGCTTCGCTGTCACCAACCCCCCTCCACCTCTCATGAGGACCCTGCTGATTCACACGTGGGCTCCCACACATTTTCTCCATCCTGACTTCCTTAACTAGGTAATCCTCTGCTGTGGAAGGTGCTCGCAGGGATGAGGATGTGGGTAACTTTGGGTGACTACATTTGACTTCCTGCCCTAGTTCTCCCCAGTAGCTCCAGAATAACAGGGACTGAGATATGGTACTGCGGAATTGAATCCGAAGCTGTTGTGTGTCTCCATCAGAGGAGACTGAACCAACATCCCCGGTCTCAACAGCCACTCCAGCCTCATTGAAATCCCCCTCCCACCTCCTCCCAACCCAGTATCATTTACAATGCTCCCAAGCTGGCCCAGGGACTCATTATTGCTAGTTAATGATGTGGCTCAGGTCTGAAACCACATCAGTAGCTGGGATATAGAACCATGCAGGAGCTGGACCATAGGGCGGTCTGCAGGAGCAAGTGAACTAGAGTACTGTAGCTCTGGTTCAGACACACTGAGCAAGCGAAGCACGCCGGGAACCATAGCTAGAACCGCACCACGAAGATGGTCCTGGCCCCCGCGGAGTTCCCAGGCAAGTGGGAGAGACAGAAACGGCAATGAATCAACCAATCAACCGAGCCATCCATGCATTTGAAGTGCCCAGAGGAGGAGGGAGTGGGGAAGCAGTTTGGACAGTGGTCCCCTGGGAGGATCAGGGTGGCTTTCTAGATATGCGCAGCTGGCTGGACTGGGTCCTGAAGAGTGACTGGAACGTCCTGAGGCTAAGCCTTCAGCAGCAGAAGCTACGAATCCTGAGCTGATGGGACTGGCTCGCCCCAGCAGTTGGGCCCGTCTGGAGCACTCCTATTGTGCTTTCCGTGGCACGTGTTTGCAAAGAGAACAAATAATGCTTGGCAGAGCGTCTGATGAATACTAAATGTTTGGCGAGTTCATTAATTAGCCAGTTAATCTGGGGGGAGCTTTCCCGGCTCGTTCAGCCAAGTCGCATTAGGCACTCCGTAATGTTTCTGGGAGTCCGCCCCTCCTCTGGGCCCAGGCCAGCCTGTTGTCTTCAGAAAGAGCTCCGGGAATGGAGCTGGCAAAGGGAGGGGGCTTTGACCTTAGTTCTGGACTAACTTGTCACCTCTGAACTATGGTTGTGGGGACACCCACACCTTCTCCAGGACCCGTGACTTCCTCCAGGCCGTGGCATAACCGGACTGCTTGGTTGACGAAGGATCTCCAGACTCTTGACTTCTGGAAGATCTCTATGACCCTTCTCTTCCTTTTTAGTTATTGGCTCAACAGAGACTCCAGAACTTTCCTAAGGTTTTGTACCAAAGATAGTGCATGTAGCTATGTGGCTTTTCTGGCCTTGGTCTCTACTTCATTTTTAATCCTGGCTTCTCAGCTGAGTGATTCAGGGAGGAAGGTGGCAGGGCTTGGTTCCTCCTCAGTACCTTGTGGGTGGATGACAGGCTCTCCTCCCGAGGTGAGCATGACATCTCAGATAAGTCCTGTCCTATGCTGCCTACGAGCCCAGTCTCCAGGCACCTGGGCTTTCTATCCTGTCTCCTGATGGAAGCTGGACTCTTCCTCATTCTTTTGGAGGACACTTACTTTTTTATTTTATTTTATTATTTATTTATTTATTTATTCTAGACAGGGTTTCTCTGTGTAACAATCCTAACTATCCTGGAACTCACGCTGTAGACCAGCTGGCCTCAAACTCATAGAGATTCCCCCTGCCTCTGCCTCCTGAGTGCTGGGGTTAAAGGCATGCCCCACCACCATCTGGCTTTGAGAACACTTCTGAAGGAGGCTCTTCCCACCTCCTTGGGTAATGCAGGTGGCATTGGTGGCTTTGGCAACATGACACTTGGATTCTTCACCAAGGACATGGGGCTCAGTGGAATAAATATCTCGAAAGAAAGGGTAGAGAAGAGATTCCTGAGATACCTCTGCTTTCGGATTCCAGCTCAATTTGCCACCCTTACTCTTTGATCCTGAAGGACAGGGACAGCAGCTTCCCTTGAGATGTCTGAGAAGAGCAGACTTTCATACTAGCCGTGGGCGCTACCGGAGAGAGAAGTGAGCTCCTGGGTTCGTGGAGAAGCAATTTAGTCAGCCCCAGCCATCCATTCATCAGAATGTGTTTTCTCTCTCTCTCTCTCTCTCTCTCTCTCTCTCTCTCTCTCTCTCTCTCTCTCTCTCCCTCCCTCCCTCCCTCCTTCCTTCCTTCCCTCCCTCCCTCCCTTTCTCACATGCATACATTCTCTCTCACACACACATACACAGAGAGAGAGACACATAATTAAAAATAAAATATCCGCCCCCCAACAAAAGTAGGCAGCAAGTGGTCTTTTATATGAGAAAACTGAGACTCAGAAGGCTCAGCACAAAGTCCAGAGCCACTGGGAGTCCTGGTCCCCAGAGGGTAGGACAGAACCACTTCTGCTTCATGTGCCAGTCCTCACTGACGCTGCCATGTCAAAAGCTACACCCACACCAGGAAGAAAGACAAAGCAATGAGTCGGCTGCCACCGACTATCATGAGGGAGGGACACTTCTGCCACCATGATGGGCTTTCAGCGAACCCAGGGCTTCCTCAGAGGTAGTCTTTGAAATGTCAATTTTAATTAAAACCCTAATTCTAATAAGCACACTATAGATTAAACGCAGCCAGAGCTGGTTGCTGCTGAGTGAACTTCTCCCTGCTCCGACAGGCAGTAGATGTCCTGGAACAGGGCATGTTTGAAAGCATCTTCCAGCCAGCCTTGCTCTGAGCACAGCCCTCGAAGACTGCAGGAGTTGTTCAGGGGCTGGGCGGGGGGTGGGGAGTGCAATCTATAGCCACACAGGATCTGAGAATTGTCTGCCATAGAGGGGATTTTAATATAACTGCCCTTCTTTGTCAAGACAGAAGAAAGGAGTCTGATTTGGTTTAAATCAGAAATGCCTGCCACCAGCTCATGTTTTAAGCACTTGCTCCTCAGCTTGTGGCACTGTTTTTGAAGGCTGTAGATAAAGCCTTTAAGATGCGTCCAGGCCTTTAAGCTGGGGTCTGGGCCTGGCATTTCCACTCCCTACTGCTTCCTATCTGCTGCCCTGTGAACAGGCAGCTACCTCAAGCACCACTGCCCTCCTGCCCTAAATTGTTTTAGCTATCAACCTGATGCAGCCGGACTCACCTAAGAAGGGGGTCTCCATTGAGGCATTGCCCAGATCAGATTGGCCCATGGCATGTCTGTAGGGAGTTGCCAATGGATACAGAAAGGTCTGGCATATGGTAGGCAGCATCCTTCATGAGCAAACAGTCCTGGCATGTACAAGAAGTCTAGACAAGCAGGAGCCTGAGAACCAGCAAGCATCTTCCTCCATGGTTTCTATTGCAAGGTCCTTCTTGAGTGCCTGCCCAGACTTCCATCAGTGCTGGGGTGTGATCTGGAAGCATCACCATCTAAATTAACCCTTTCCTCCCCAATGTTGCTTTTGGCCAGAGTGGTTGTTGTCTTTTTTTTTTTTTAATCACAGCAACAGAACAAAACTAGAACATCCCCCCCCCCCCTTACGTTGTTTTTGTCTTGATCACAAGGAAAGAAACCCAGGCGGAGTTCTAGAGAAAGGTACAGAGAACTGTCAGTAAAAGTATCCTCTTCTAGTTTGTCACTCTGGTTTGGCAGAGAAGCATCTGTGCCTTCTCTGAGCTAGGTGTCCCTCATTCACTATCTGGAACCCTGGAGGGGTTAGTCTGTCACAACAGTTCTCAGTGTCACCTCATATCAAAATAATATGGGAAGCTGTCAAAAGTCCTGTTGTCTGGGCCACCTGAGACCAAGCAGTCCAGTAGTGTCTCTGCATGGGACCTGGATGTGATTTTTGTTTGGTTTCTTTAAAGAGATGGGGTCTCTTGAAGCCTTGACTGGCATCTAATTCACTCCATAACACAGTCTGGCCTCTAACTTCTGATCTTCCTGCCTTCAACTCCTGAGTGCTGGAATTACAGGCATGTACCATCAGACCTGTCTAATACATGACAATTTTTGCTTTGTTTTTAAGGCTTACTTTATGTTTTATTTGTGTGTGTATGTGTGTGTGCACACACGCGTGCACATACGCATAAACAGGTGCTCACAGAGACCAGAAGAGAGCACTGATCCCTTGAAACTGAAGTTACAGAAGGTTATGAGCTATCCAGTGTGGGTACTGAGAACTAGATTCTGATCCCTTGCCATCCGAGTGGCAAATATTCTTAGCTGCTGAGCTGTCTCTCCAGCCCCAGAATATGGTGTTTATAAAGTTCTTCAGGGGATTCGATTTGCCATGAGTTAATACTCCTCCTGAGTTCTTCCCTTCTATAGCCTGGATCATACTTTGCAGTAATTATATTTTACGGCTGTCTTCCCTGTAAACTGAATGACAGCAGAGACTGAATAGACAGGCTAAAACAGACACCAATTATCACAATCCTGGTGCCCATGCCCACACATGAGCCTAACTTTCTGTGGTCCAGGAACTGAAATTTCTGTCAATAGAGCAAAGTAGTGGAATGGTTTTTGTTGGTTGCTTTTGTTTTGTTTTTGCCTTTCCATTTTCATGTGTGTGAGTGCATGTACATGTTTAAGTTTGTGTATATGTGTGTGTGCATGCGTACGTTCGTGCATGTACACATGCATGAACAAGTGTGCACATGGAAACCTAAAGTTGATGTTCAGAATCAGCCTTGATTGCTCTTCCACTTTATTCAATGAGGCAAGGTTTTTCCATCAAACCCATCGCTCACCAACATGGCTAGTCTCACTAGCCAGCCTGCTCTGGGGACCCCTTGTTTTTGCCTGCCGAGGCTGGAATTAAGAGCAGACCACTGTAACATGAGGGGCCTGCTTGTTGGGGTTTATGTCCTGCCCAGTTCCTACAGCCGGTAAGCCCCCAAAGAAAATCACGCAGAGGTCTCCATAAGAATATAAACTGATTGGCCCATTAGCTCAGGCTTCTTGCTAACTCATAACTTATATCAACCCATTATTAGCCCATTATTACACATGGGTTGGTACCTTTTTCAGCGGAGCAGGTCACATCTTGTTTCTTCTGTGGTCTGGGCAAGACTGTGAGGAATGGGTTTCCTTCTTTCCAGAATACTCCTGTTCTCAATGCCTTGCCTCTATTTCCTGTCTGGTTTTCCAGCCTATACTTCCTGCCTGGCTATCAACCAATCAGCGTTTATTGAAAACGTAATTGACAGAATACAGACAATTCTCCTGCACCAGATCACCAGGCCCATTTAGCAGTTAAGTGGGTCCTGGGGATCCAAACTCAGGTCCCTCTGCTTGCACAGCCAGTATTTAACCATGAAGCAACCTCCCCAGATCTTTTTGCTGTTTGAAGACTGGATCTCACCTTATAGTCAGGCTGGCCTTGAAGGGACAGGCCTCCTATCTCAGTCTCCCAAGCCCTAGGGATTCAAGTATGCACCACACTGGCATTAGTTCCGTGGTTATGTTGAGCTAGGTGGCAGTGTGTGTCTTGCTAGGTGACCTCCTTTGCTGACTCTCAGGAAGCAAGTTACCATGTTGGAGATGGCCACAAGGCAGGGAACAGAGGTGGCTTCCAGCCAACAACTAGTTGGTTCTTTGTCTCAAAGTCTATGAGGACCTGAACCCTACTAACAACTACACAAACTTGGGAGTGAAGTCACACACTATAGTGACATATGCCTAACAATGAACTGCATATACAACAGTGGTCTTGTGAGGTTATTATGGAGCTGAGAAATCCCCATTGCCCAGTGTGTCACAGCCATTGTCGTTTATTCTTTTATTCCAATTTTTTTATTTACTCATTTATTTGTGTGTATGCATGTGGTTGGTAGGCTTGAGCATCATGGATGCATCGTTAATTGTATAAGTTATTCAGACTCAGGCATTTTGTCATAGCAACACAAAATAGTCTAATACATTAATGGTTTGTCTATTTATTACACTATATTTTTAATTTTTATATTATTTATTTATTTGATTTTTTTGAGACAGGGTTTCTCTGTGTTCCTCTGGCTGTTCTGGAACTCACTCTGTAGACTGGGTGGGCCTCAAACTCAGAAATCCACCCGCCTTTGCCTCCCGAGTGCTGGGATTAAAGGTGTGTGCCACGACCACCCAACTTACACTTACTTTTTGTTGGACCATATCCCTACTTATTAAGGAAGAAAGCTTGCTGACAAACGGTGTGCTGTGAGCCGGCCTTATGCAATTCCTGCTTGCAATAGCCCTTGATTGCATCATGCTCTCTTAGGCTTGATTGAATTTCAGTGTTGTTTCCTTCGGCCTGGACCCAGGTGCTAAGGCAGATAGGTGCCTGTGCACACACTTACCACATAGCCGATGTGTGTAACATGTTTTACCTTGTGGTTTTGTACAAGTACACTCTGTACTGTTCTCACAACCAATCATTTACTAATGGGTTTCTCAGAACACTTGTCTCTTGTTAGTGACACAGTATGTCATCCTTCCCCAGTCAAAAAAATTTCTAATGAGGCATCAGACAGAGTTGGTATTTTCTTTTTCTTTTTTTTTTCACATGTGCACGTGTGTGTGTGTGTGTATACATATATATTTTGCACATGTGTGGGCACATATGTATGGGTGCACATGCGCATGAGTATGCACACATGCGAAAGCCTATGTCTGATGTTGGGACTCATCCTCCATCACTCTCCCTCATTATTCATCCAGGCAGGTCTCTCAGTCAAACCCAGAGCTGGACAGCACGGCTAGGGTCACCTGCCAGCCTGCTTCAGGAATTCTAAATAAACCGGAATGAGAAGTCAGCCGCCACACCCACCCACCGCTTATGTGGGTTTCATATACGAATTCTGCTCCTGATGCACAGCAAGCAATTTAACCATTGAGCTTCTTCTAGCCCAGGCATGGCTTTGCAGTGGCAGCCTTGGAGAGGACAAATGCCAGACTCCTGATGTCAGAAATGTGTGCCACATTAGCCTGCTAAGTTCATGGTGAACTTATTAAATGGTGATTTAAAAAAGAGGGGGGGCAGTAATGTGGTCCTGATATCAGAAATGTGTGCCACATTAAACTCCTAAGTTCATGGTGAGTTTATTAAACGGTGATTTTAAAAAAAGGGCTGGTGATGTGGCTCTGGGGTAGACTGCGTGTGAAGCTTGTACGGGACCCTAGTTTTCAACACATACATACACATACCACACATATGCATAGATACACCCCCACACACACCTATAGTAGTACTTTCACATACACATACACACACACACACATACACATACCACACATATGCATAGATACACCCCCGACACACCTATAGTAGTACTTTCACATACACATACACACACACATACACACACACCTATAGTAGTACTTTCACATACACACACACATACACACATACACTTACTGCACATATGCATAGATACACCCCCGACACACCTATAGTAGTACTTTCACATACACATACACACACACCTATAGTAGTACTTTCACATACACATACACACACATACACACACACCTATAGTAGTACTTTCACATACACATACACACACACACATACCACACATATGCATAGATACACCCCCAACACACCTATAGTAGTACTTTCACATACACATACACACACACACACAAACATACACACACACCTATAGTAGTACTTTCACATACACACACACACATACACACATACACTTACTGCACATATGCATAGATACACCCCCCACACACCTATAGTAGTACTTTCAATGGGGACTGTCAGCCTGCAAATAACAACACAGAGACTTAATATTAATTATGAAAACTTGGCCTTTAGCTTAGGCTTTTCCCCAACTAGCTCATACCTTAAATTAACCTGCTTTTATTAATCTCCGTTCTGCCATGTGGCTTTTACCTTTCCTCAGTACAGCACATCCAACTTGTTCTGAGTCTGCTGGCATCTCTCTCCCTCTCTCCTTCCCAGGAAATCCCACCTACTCTCTCCTGCCTAGCTATTGGCCAGTCAGCTCTTTATTAAACCAATCAGAAGGCACCGTAGGCAGAGACACATCTTAACTCTGTAAACAAATATTCTGCAACATATACCACACATGCGTACACATCACACACAATAAAAACAAACACACTGATACATACCTTGTCCAGCTCTTAGCCTTTGCCATCCAAGACAGGTCATGAGACACATTGGTGTTTGCAGGTAGTTTGAATGTAATTGGCCCCCATAAGCTCACAGGGAGTGGCACTATTAGGTGGTGTGGCTTTGTTGGAGGAAGTGTGTCACTGTGGGTGTGTGTGTATATATGTGTGTGTGTGTGTGTGTGTGTGTGTGTGTGTGTGTGTATCTTATACATGCTCAAGCCAGGCCCAGTGTCTCAGTTCACTTCCTGTTGCCTGCAGATCAAGACATAGAATTCTCAGCTCCTTCTCTAGCACCGTGTCTGCCTGCACACTGCCATGTCCCACCATGATAATAATGGACTAAACCTCAGAACTGTAAGCCACCCCAGTTAAATGTTTTCCTTTATAAGAGTTGCCGCGGTAATGGTGTCTCTTCACAGCAATAGAAACCCTAAGACAGTGCTCAAAGATATTGATTGAGTTAATTAATTAACACATTACAGTAAGGGCATCAGATCTTTTGACCCTGACATTTTGCTCCTCTTTCATTTTCTTTCTCTCAGTCATAGACTGACAGCCCTGAGTGCCTGTCTGCCCATCAAACCATGGTGGCACCCTCAGCCCCCTCCTCTCAGCAGACCACGAGGGAGGCCTACTACTATGATGATGACTGTGGTACCTCTCTAATGAACTCTGTGGTTAAATAACAGGTCACTGGCTGTACATTGTTACGGTTATCGATCAGCCGTTTCCTTCACCTGATGAGGGCTGTCATCGAGCACTCCAGGTGGAGGAAGCAACCGCAGCTCACGTCTGTGATCCCTGTGGAGACACAGAGATGGCTGAGGGTAGCCTTTGGGTAACACTAGCCTGGGGGTACAGCCTGCTTGGGAACTCTACCACACAGGCTGACTCTCAGGTCTTCTCAGGTCAGTCACTTGGAGCCAACAGCTATGAGGCACAGCTCTGCCTGGGCACTGTCTGCTGCCAGCCTTGCTGTTCCTGCTAAGACTGCTGTGGTCAGTCTCCGTGAGCATCCACAGAGCCAGGATTCTGAAGGCCCAGGAATGGTTCTAGGAAGCTAGCAGACTTGACGTGATCTCTGAGACAGTTGATGGTAGAGGCTGAAACTGGAGGCCCTGGCAAGACCTTACTGGCCTCTGCTAGGCCTTGGGGCGGCCTCCAGCCAGTGCTTCAAACTGATGAAATCCGAATAAACTATCACTGGGTCTTGAGGATTAGCTACAGTTCCACTAGGAGCCTGTGGGAAGTGTATTGGAAGTCCTGGTGGGAAAGGCATCCTTAGATTCTTGGCAGAAAGTTGGAACCCCATGCACAGAGCAGCCTATATCTCTGACTGCCTCCTGCATACCCCATAGTCTGTCTCTCTGTCTCTGTCTCTGTCTCTGTGTCTCTGTCTCTGTCTCTGTCTCTCTCTCTCTCTTTCTCTCTTTCTCTCTCTCTCTCTCTCTCTCTCTCTCTCAGCTTCAGTTCCTCATCTGCCTCTGATGCTTGTTCTCACAAACACAGTGCTCACGTCTGGGGTGCAGCTCACTGATGGTGTGACTGACTGCCCGCCATCACCAACACCGTGAGCAGAACTTCTAAGTGGCACTTCCTTGAGAGCTGCAGGTCTGAGAAGGCAGCAGAACCCCACCCCAGGAAACTGCCCTCCATTTCATCTCCAGACAGCAGGTTATGCAGAGAACAGGACTAAAGCAGTCAGTCATTCCAGAGCTCAGCCCTGGAATGGTCAGATGGTCAGCCTTGCCCATGTGACCCTCTCCCTCATTTGGTCTCTGTGTAGCTTTAAGTGAGGTTAGTATCTGCCCACATCAGTCGTGCACGCCTCCCAGAACCACCTGGGGGTAAACTGAGACCAAGCAAAGCGTTAGTCAGTATGTGTGCTTAGCTGTCCACACTGAGCACAAGCAGGTTCCATTCTACCACACACAGAGCCAATGTGTTTTTATTTATTTACTTACTTACTTACTTATTGGTTTTTTGAGACAGGGTTTCTCTGTAGCTTTGAAGCCTGTCCTGGAACTAGCTCTTGTAGACCAGGCTGGCCTTGAACTCATAGAGATCCGCCTGCCTCTGCCTTCCTAGTGCTGGGATTTAAAGGAGTGTGCCACCACTTGCCCGGCTCCAATGTGCTTTTAAAATGTGGGGAGAAATACCCCTATTTGTCTCTGCCTGTCTATAAAGCACTGGCCAAACACTGTAAGAAGCCTAGACGTCATGAAGTTCTGGGGACTTTTGTCTCTTCCTCTCAACTAGGCCTGCTGACAGAGTCCGCCAATGGAAACAGAAAGTATCCGCAAAAGCAACTGTGGCCCCAACAGGAAGCATTTTTTTATGGCTGCTTGCCCTGTGAAATGGGTTAGGCTCTTAGGCACACAGCTCATTCAATATGTATGACATTGCAATGAGATAACAATCTGTTTTACAAATGTGGGCCGAAGGCCTTTAAAAGCTCCAAACACTTGATCCAGGCATGGGGCACACATCTGCAGCCTCAGCAATTGTGAGGTAGAGGCAGCGGGACCAGGGTTTCAAGACCACCCTCAGCTACATAGTAAGTTCAAGTCTAGCCTCGGTTACCTAGCTTCAATAAATAAATAAATAAATAAATAAAGATAGATTTAAACACTTGCCATGTCACACCGAATACAGGCAGGGAGGGCACTCTGAGTCCCGGTAGAGCTGGCACCTAGAGTAAATACCCGGTTCTCCCTTGTTCTCACCTATAAGAGAAGGTGTGAGAGTTGGTGTAAACACTCACTTGGCAGGCCTCACTGGGGCTGAGGAGTCTGTAGTGTGACAGTTAGTCACTGGAGGGCCTTGTGGCATCTTGCTGAGCATGGAACGGCTTGAAACAGTCCTGGAGAATCTGTGAGCAGAGGGAAGAAAGATGCAGGGCTGTGAGGGCGGGTTGGCCCTGGGGCTCCTGATTTTGAATAAATGTGGAAGAACAAGCATCTCACTGTCTCACAGCCCACAGCGTGGCTCCTTGAGCTTCTTCTCACCAACGCTAGTGTTTACAAGACCGGTGCCTGCCGTCTAAGAACGGCTGCCCTGAAACACCATTAGGTAGCCCTCCTTTTCATTTAGAAATGTATTATAAGAGAGAGAGTACCCCCCCCACCCCCCCCCCAACCCCATGCCACAAAACTTGTGTGGAAATCAGAGGACAACTTTTGGCCAGATGGAAGTGCTGGGTATCGAGCTCAGGGAGGGGCTCAGGCTTGGCAGCAAGCTCTTTTCTTCGCTGTGTCATCTTACTGCCCCCCTAAAATAGCACAAGAACCATCTCATTCACTTTCAGATGAAACACACCCCTCGGTTTCCATTCCGGTTCCGCCTCTGCTCATCCCCCCCCCCCCCCCCCCCCCCCCCAGCAGCTTCAGTTGCAAATTCGATCTTTGTCACCTGGCTCCTTCCGTGGCCCTCCCCCATACCGCGGGAATGCACACAAACAAAATCAAACACAGCTGTTTGTAAGACGTGCCTCGCGGTCCCCACCCGTCCTGAGGACTGGCTGCTTCTTCCCTCTCACGCTCTGCCAGTGTGAACGCTTTAAAGGGGTCTGAATCGTGTCTTGTAGGATCTCGGTGGCCCTGCTTACCTTGTACTTTCTGTATGCTAAATAATTCAAAAGGAAAGAGGAGGAGGAGGGAGGAAAGGGATAAGGATGGAGGAAGGAAAGAAGCAGAAGAGAGGAGAGAAGGGGAGGCAGGAAGAGGAGAGGGGAGGAAAGGGGAGGAGTGGAGACCAGGTAACACCATCAATCTTGAGCCAGCACTTCCTGTGTGGGCCTCAATGTTTCGAATGGGGGAGGAAGGGTGAATTAGACAAGGAGCCTAGCCTGCCTTGTGTTCCCTATGTAGCCAAAGCTAGCCTTGAACTGCTGGCATTCCAAGCCTGAGCCACCAACTTGTTCTCCCTGGTCTCTAGTCCAAGCATATGAAACGGGCCAGGGAGGCTGAACTCCTATGCACTGGGATCTCCCTGGCTCTGTGAGCTATTGGGTCCCACTGCAGCCACCTTCTCTGGCTATGAGAGAGCTCTCCCTGGTCATAAATCACCAGCCGGATGGAGCTTGTCAGCCCTTGGAGAATTCCCTGCCAGGCCCAACGCCTGTCTTCCCTCTTTGCTTCATCAGCTGGCCCCGTGTCTCTGTCAACCAGAGGTGTCCCTGGCTAATCTGTCTCTGCCTTCTAAGTGTCCAGGCGAGCACCTCCGATTGCTCATCTTGCCTCTGCCTTCCTGTGGGCTTCTGCCCCTGCTGGCCTGCTTGCTCCTACTCTTCCCCAGGCTTGCTACCACACAGAGCCGAGGCTGAGGCTGGGCTGCAGAGTTCTCCCAATTCCTGTTCTCTTTGCTTCATTTTAAGGATGCTTTTTATGGTGGCTTCAAGCACAGGCAGCTGCTGGAGATGTTTGAAAAAAAACTCTCTCTCCAGCATCCCTCACTCTTCTTCCCTCTGCACTGTGGGGTGGGTCTTTTATTCCTTAGATCATTACAAAAACAGTCACTGAGTCAGGCTTGGGCTATGGGGGGGGGTCAGATAGCTCTGTTGGAGTTCATGATCTACCTGGGAGAGGCAGGCAGAAGCCTGCAACCACTCAGATATACAGGAACCCATGATAGGCTACCCTCTGAAAAATAACCCCCGTGCTCTATCTAATTATAATGTCTATCACGCACCTGGCAATAGTCTAAGCATCTCACACATTTTTCTTTTCCTTTCTTTCTTTTCTTTTTCTTTTTCTCTTTTCTTCCCCCCCCCCCCACTTTTTTTTGGACAGGATTTATCTGTGAAACAGCCTGCCTATCCTGGAACTAGCTCTTGTCGACCAGGCTGGCCTTGAACTCAGAGAGATCCGCCTACCTCTGCCTCCCAAAGGAGTGTGCCACCATTTCCCAGCTTTTCTTTTCTTTTTTAAGACATAAAGAATTACATTGTCTTTATTATTTGTTTACTTTATATATATTGTATGTATGTGGTATTGTGGGGGAAGGGTATGTGTGTGCATTCGTAGGATGTAGTCATGCCATGCCATGTATGTGGAGGTCGGAGGACAACTTGAAGGAGCTGGTTCTCTCTACCATGTGGTTTCTGGGGCTCAAATTCAGGTTGTCAGGTTTTGGTGGCAAGCACCATTACCTGTTGAGCCATCTTGCCTGCCCTCACACACATTTTTGTTAATGAAGATTTTCATTATCCTGTTTCAAATATAAGGAAGCTGGAAAAAACAAGAAACAAACAAAAAAAAGTGCTCACAGGTACATGGCTTGCGTGAGTCCAGGAGAAGATCTGATCACTGTATGGTTATTGGGAGAGCCAGGGAAGGAAGGCATTACTCTGGCACATGAATAGACTTGTTGGTGGTTTTGATTTTTTACATCAAGGTCTCATGCATCCCAGGCCGGTTTTAAATTCCCGATGTAACCTAGGATGATCTTGAACTCCTAGTCCTCCTGCCTCCACTTCCTAACCCCCAGGACTGCTGCTGGCATGCACCATAAATATCCGGTTTACTGTTGCTGAAGGCGGGATCTAGAGCCTCACGTGTGCCCCGGCGAGCCCTCTACCAACTGAGCTACTCAGGTTTCCGACTCTTGGTCCCAGTTTAACCTGGGAGAAGAGCCAAACCATCAGAAACCAGGCGGCTATGCCCTTAAAACAAACCTGTGGTGTTTCCTGGAAAAACCGCATGGATGGGGAGATGAGGGAGTGGCCCCTCCAGCTAAGATGGCCTAGTGGGGGTGGAGGCAAACTTCTAGAAGAAACCCTCCTCCTCCTCCTCCTCCTCCTCCTCCTCCTCCCCCTCCTCCTTCTCCCCCTCCTCCTTCTCCTCCTCCTCGCAAGGTTCTCCCTATTGAGGCTGGCTAACTGAGATGTCCACTCAGTCCCAGTGCGCAGTGAGTGTGTGGTCATCACTCTCTGGAAAATGATGAATGGGCTGCATTGAATATGAGTGACTCAATTGTAAAGACAGCAGATGGCGCCCCGTGTTTCCCACACCCGCTCCGGGTTTAGGTTCCAAGTCCTCAGTCCCCACTCTCACTGCCTCCTGCCTGCAGCGCAGCACGGACCAACTGTTCTAGGCGTCTGGTCAATGGGCATCCCCACCTCATCTCCCCGCTGCTTCAAGAACTCACTGTTAAGATTTTTTTTTGTCAGATCTTGCTGTTTCAATTAGTAGCCGAGTTTGATCGAGACGCTTTTCCTCATGTTAAATCCCTTTTGATAAAGCCGTCCCCAGAGAACCAGTCTTTGAAGCCTCTTTATGAGATCTGGAGTGCGGGCAACGCCAAGGATAATTACCCAGAAGCAGACACTTCCTGGAATCCGCTTGCCATCTGAACAGGGCCCGGTCATGCACCACACCTTCCTGCTCACTGTCCTGGACTGCTGCCTAGGGGAAATTCTCCCAGTGGGAAGAAAGTTTCTGAGAATACTTTGCTTTCATTAGGTTTCAAACCAGGACAAACCGGTGAGGTGCCTATTTAATATACCTAAACCGATCCAGCTACCAGTTCTTCCTCATCCCTCAGCCCCTACCTCCCTACCTGTTACACACCTTCCTGGCTGTTATACCCTACCCCATACCCTAAGCTTCTCCATCCCGAGGCTTGGGCTGCCCTTCCCTATATAATGAACCATTTTGTCTACCTGCTTTTTTTTTTTCGGTCTACTCCCTTTTGGGTTCTCTGGCTGCTGCACCTGGTTTCCCTCTCTTCCCTCCCCCCATCCCCATGGCTCAGGGTCACGTTCACTCTGGGCTCTCCCAGAGGTCCCTTTGCCTCTGCTTATGCTTTCCCATATATCTATAATAAACTGTCTCCTCCATCATACCTGGAAGCAGTCATGTCCCATTCTTTTATTTATTTGTTTATTTTTCCTTCAGCTTTGCACTGGGGGTGTATTTGGCTATGAGCTGACTCTTGGATGCTTCTGGAACACAATGCTTCTGGAACACACAATGACTCTCTCAACTTAAAAAAGCCTGGGAAATTGAGGCCAAAGGGTCCAGAGTTTAAGGCTATCTCTGCTACTTAAAAGCTTGTCTATGCCGGGCGATGGTGGCACACGCCTTTAATCCCAGCACTTGGGAGGCAGGGGCAGGTGGATCTCTGTGAGTTTGAGACCAGCCTGGTCTACAAGAGCTAAATTAGTTCCAGGACAGGCTCCAAAGCCACAGAGAAACCCTGTCTCGAAAAAACAAAACAAAACAAAAAGCTTGTCTATAAAAAGGTGAGGGGGGGGGACTGGAGAGATGGCTCTGTGGTCAAGAGCACTGGCTGCTCTTCCAGAGGACCCAAATTCAATTCCCTGTACCCACATGGCAGCTCACAACTGTCTGTAACCCCAGTTTCAGGGGATCTGACTCCTTTACACCAATGCACATAAAATAAAGTTAAATAAATTATTTAAGATTTAAAAAAAAGGTCAAGATGTGACTGAAGGTGTTCATGCTTCTGGCACATTCCAAAGGTGTGTGAGCACCTTGATTCTACAAGATGACAGATTTAAACTCAGAAATCCTTCTTTTTAATGGTCAGAGTTTCAATAAAGGGTGTGTCCAGCCACCAGGAGACAAGGCATGAGGAGAATGGAGTCGGTAGACTCAGTGACTTTCCAGACCTAAGATTCTGGACTTTTCCTTAGCAGTAATCATATACTTCTGCCAGCTCCCATACTCTCATTTTGGGGGAAATAGCCCTAGTTTTAATAGCAGGCCCAGTGTCCGTACTTGGTCCTGACTGGTAGAGTCGGGGCTCTCTGGGATTAGGAAACAGGATTCTCGTTTTCTTTCCGCTTCCTGAGTTCTAGGTGATCTTAGGAAAGAAATAAATGCTGTAGTTTCTGCCTGTTGTGTGACAGACTCTTTCCTGGGGAGACAAGACATACTTATGTCTGCTCACCTTAGAAAGGGAACCCGTGACAGCCCACAGAAATGATGACACCAGAGTCCGCGTTGGTGAATTAGGGAGTTGTATTGGGGTTCCCTACAGGAGCATGAATGCCTTAAAAGCAGCTCCTTCGAGAAGCCACCCCAGCCTCACGAAAGCTGCAGCCCTGGAGTTCCCTGCATGGCTTTCAGGCAGCTCCGTCTGTCCAGGAATCCTCCCAACAGCTCAGGGGCTCAGAGCTCCTTGTCCTTCTGCCGTTTACTGCTTCCATAACTCTGGGGAGGGGCTGGGGAATCTTATCAGTTTCAGATTTCCTAAAGGCTGAAGTTGGTTTGCCCCTAGAGTCTTCTAAGCCTCTTCCTCCTAGAAGGAGTATTTCAGTCTGGAGGAAACTGGTCTCCAACACTGCTCAGCCTTTCTCTCATTCTTTCCTACAGAACATCACTCTTGCTCTTAAGAGCTGCCTTTCCTTCATTACCAGCCTGTGTGGCTCTAAAGAGCCTGTATGATCTATCCACCTGAGTCGGTGACGCAGGTCTAACCAATCAGAGTGTTCTAGCTCCCCTCCCCTCCCCCACCATGACTGAAATGGGCATGTGAAACTAACTAGAATCCAAAGTCATCTTCTAGAACTATTGAAGACATGTTCTGTTCCTAGGAATGGCTAAGCTGTTGCTCTTGAGCATGAGTTTTCTGAGGTCTACCAGATGGACAGAACCTGCTCCAAAAGAAAGCTGATTGTATTTGTTACTTCTCTTATTGCTGTGATCAAATACCTCATGAGAAGCAATTTAGGGAAGAAAGGGGTTATTGCGGCTTGCAGTTTGAGGGTACAGTTTATTATAGTGGGGAAGGCATGGTGGCAGGAGTGTGAGGCAGCTGCTTACATAGCAGCTGAAGTCAGGAAGGAGAGAGAGAGAGAGACAGAGAGAGACAGAGACAGAGACAGAGACAGAGACTAGTGCTCAGTTCACTTTCTCCTTTTTATTAAGTCCAGGGCAGAAGCCCAGGGAATGGTGCTGCCCAGACCCAAGGCAGGTCTTCCCTCCTCAGTTAAACCTCTCTGGAAACACCTTAACAGACATGCCCGGAGATGTGTTTCCATGGTGATTCTAAATCCAGTCAAGTTGACAGTGAAGATTAACCATCACACTAACACGGAGAGAAGAAAGGGAAGCTGAGAGGTTGCAGAAACAAACCCTGGTGACACCCACAAAATGTCTGCACCCGACGGTAGCACCCAGAGCCAGCCCATTGGATGTAGTCTTGAAGTCACGCTAGTCAATAAATTTTGGGTTCTCAACTTTTTATTATTTATTTCACTTTTGCTTTTTTTCCAATTCAAATGCATTTGAGCTGAGTTTATTTTCTAATTTATTTCTATTTTTAATTTTTTTCTCTTTTTAAAAATTCATTTTGAAGCGTCATATCTGTGTCCTGTATTTATGTCATTCTCCCCTCCTAGTCCCTCCTGTGTCACCTCCCCCCAAATTCATGACCTCTTTTTTCTTTAATTATTATAGTTATAGTGATTTATTTTTGAGACAGGGTCTCACTGTAACAAAGCAGTGCAGGCTTAGGGAGTCACATGACATGGCTTTATTATCTTTCAATACTGCGGCATATTGTTTTATTGCTGTGATAAAATACCTCAAACTGAAGGGAGGTCAGGCTTATTTCAGATCAAGATTTGGGTGTAAAGTCCGACATGGCAAGGAAGGCTTGGTGACCAAGAGCTCATGGCTGCAGCAGTGGGCACACAGTCCCATCTAGAGACTCGTGCTAGAAACACAACCTAACTATAACCTGCAACGTCTCTGCCCCAGACTCTCCTCCGCCATCCTCCTTCCCTAAATGTTCCACAGCCTTCTAGAACAGCACCTCCAGCTGGGGACATATGCACTTATCATGGGGGGCATTTCACATTTAAATTCAGCAGCCCACATGTCAGAGACCCTAAATGAGTTCCACAGGCTGACATCGAAGGGGCAACAGAGCTGAGTTCCTGTGGGAGGCTCCTGGGTATCTGCTTCGTGCATGTCCTCCTCTTGGAGGCTGCTCTTAATTCCTTGGTTTACAGCCTGTCCCAGGCTCCCAGGCCAGCAGCATCTCTTCAGATGACACCGGCTTCCCCCCTAGAGGAGCCCTGGGACTAGCCTAAGCCCTTCCAGGCAAGGGAGGATGATCTCTCCCTCTCCAGACCCTAAATTAACCACACAAAAGTTTTTTGCCTTATGTGTTCTTGTGAGGAAGACAAGTACCTGGGGTGTGTGTGTGTGTGTGTGTGTGTGGGTGTGTGTGTGTATGTATTCACAGATAGAGCTGGGATTGCCTTGTGACCTCCATTTCGCAGCATGGAAGAACCACAATACAGAGAAGTTACAAAACAGTTCAATGCCTGGGAGGAGCCAGCACCCAGAGCCACCCCACAGGTGTGGTCAGAGCTGATGTCTCTTGTGATATTGTTCCCGGGGACCCAGTGACAGATGTTAAGATGCCTTACGAGTAAGTGCTTCACTTACGCTATTCAAAAGATGGAACCGAATCTTTATGAGCATGTGAGTGCACACCTGGGGTGTTCTAAGCCGTATCTCTTAGTAAATGGCTTCTGTTGTGTGTGTGGTGGGGTGCACACCTGTGCACATCTACACACATGTGGCGGCCAGAGGCAGATGCCACTTGTCTTCTTCACTTGCTCTCCACCTTGGTTTTTGAAATAGGGTTTCTCTCTAAACCTGGAGCTCACCAATTAGGCCAGGCTGTCTAGAAAGAGAAGAGATGGGAAATTGAGAGGCGGGGAAGAGACAGGACAGGAAGGGAAAGAGAGAATGGGAAGGGGGAAGGGAGGGGCTCCAGAGATTTGCTCTTCTCTCTCTCCCCAGTGCTGGGATTGCTGAGTGTGTTACCGCGTTCAGATTTTTGTACATTTATTCTGCTTTGTTCTTTAACCACTGAGCTAGTTTCCCTGTCTAGGCTACTGGTTTTGTTGTTGTTTGTTTGTTTGTTTTTATTTTGTTTTGTCCCTTTTGTTGGGAGGGCCATTCAAGATAAGGCCTCACTGTGTGACTCTGACTGTTCTGAAAGTCGTTTTGCAGACTGGTCTCCAGTTCCCAGAAATCCACCTGCCTCTGCTTCCTGAGTGTTGGGATTAAAGACTCATGCCACTGTGTCTGGCTCCAGGCTACTGTTCTTAAAAGTTGTTATTACAGGTGCAGAGATGGCAGGTGCCCAGAGACACTGATGTGGTGTTCTTTGATAGCAGAGAGGGGCAGCCTCTGGAGTAAAATACTCATGGCTCAAAAGACTTAGGACTCCAAGGATAATGATGGCCTGAGATACACTCTACCCACCTCCCCTTCCCCCCCCCCCCGCCCCCAGATAGGGTCTCACTATGGATCTCAAGCTGGCCTGGAATTCACTGTATAGACCAGGCTAGCCTCAAACTTACTGATATCTGCCTGCTTCTGCCTCCTGAATACCAGAATTAAAGGTGTGCAGCACTGTGCCCAGACTTACTGGCTTAGAACTTGGGTAAGAAGACACCTGGACAGGTTGAGACAACAATGCACAAGCCTGGAGCCGGAGAAGGTGCTGTTTGATGTGTCCCTATGAAACACATCTCTTTCTCCAAAGGGAATGAGAGAGATTCTGTTCCAAGCCAAGTGTGAATGAACATGGACTCAGACTGCCTTGAATGACACGTTCCACCATGGATGTGGTGACATGAACCTGTGAAGGTACCAAACAAAAGGCAATCGCAAATCAAGGCGTTTGCCAAGTTAGTGGCAAGGGAGAAAGTCCCACTGTAGGTCTCAGAGGACACGCTGGGCTTTGGGGAAGATGATGGTCAGCTGAGTTAGTACATTCCCAAAGTCTTTCCTGAGAGTCCCACGCGTCTTAGATCAGACACAGAGGATGGTGGCAAATGGCTACAAAGTGCACTAGCGACAGCTCAGGATGATTTTGGCTCTGGATGCGCAGCATCCCCACACTCCACCCTCAGGACGTTCTCAGGAGTTAGTCTGTAGCTGCCTTTCGGAAACTCAGTTCACAGCTGGCTGATAGGGAGTGAACAGGCTGGGGAAAGGGAAAGGAAACCAAGTGCTGCCCTTGCCCCACAGTTTCTGTCTCAGATCTTTAATAACTGGCTTGTCGCCTCTCCTACTCTCAGGTCACTGGTTAGATCCCTCTACAGCCTCCCCTCCCTAGCCCACATCCAGAAGCAACTCCCCTCGGAGATCGCTCCCCTCAGTCCCTGCCTAGCTGTTTTGCTTCACGGGCCTGCTGTTAGCAGAAGAACAGCAGGATTTGCCACTGTCCTAACTTGCCCATTTGTTTCCTGCCCAGAGGGTCTGATGAGGAGTTTCCAGGGACCTCACTGAAGCAGAAGGCAACTCTTGACAGAGACGCATGGCGGTGATTACACGGGGCGTTAGGCACAGTTACAGCGGATGGTAGCTCCAAGGCCCTCTTGAGCTTCTGGCTCCTTGTGTCAGTTATGCACCGTAAGGGGTGGGTAGAGAGGGAGCCAGGAGCAGAGGTAGGGTGCCCTTCTCCTGAGGCAAAGTTGGGGGGAGCTCTCCTGGCATAGTCAGACTAGAAGAGACTCTAAAATTCTTCTTCACACACTGGCTCCCATCACGGCTCACAAGAAGACATAGGAAACCTGAACCAAGACACTGACCACCCCAAAAGGGACAGCACTAAAGGGCATGAAGAACTGACAGCATGGTCCTGAGAGATAAGGGCTGTGAAAAAAAGGCTTCCAGTGAACTCCGGGCTAACGTCCAAGTCCTTATCTCCTCTCCCCGCTCAGTATGGGACCAACATCTGCTTATATGTATGGTGGGCCTTTGCTTTTGTTTTTAACCTCTGTGTATGTGAGTGCAAACGTGTGTGTGTGTGTGTGTGTGTGTGTGTGTGTGTGTGCGTGCGTGTGTGACTGCCATGGAGCACATGTGAAGTTCAAAGACAACTTCTAGTGTCCTCCTTGTCTTCCACCTTATTTGAGATAGAATTTCTTTATTTGCTGTTTCACATACCAGGTAAATAGTCAGGGCTTCCAGCCCCACTTTCTGTTTCCCCACAGAAGCACTGGGGTCACAGTCAGAGGCTACTGTTTCTAGCTTTTATGTGGGTTCTGAGGATCTGAACTCAAGTCTTCATGCTTGCTTAGCAAGTACTTTATTCACTGAGCCATTTCCCCCCCCACCCCAGCCCTCCTGCTCCTCCTCCTTCTTCTTCTTCTTTTTCAAGGTCTGGCTACATAGCCCAAGCTCTCCCGGTGTTCCCATCCTTCCTGTCTCAGATTTCTGAGTTTCTGGGTTATAGCTGCACCCAGCTGGCTTCTTACATTCTCAGTCAGCTCTGGCTTTCAGGAAAACACTTTAGATTGACTAGGAATTCAGCTCTCAGCAGCTGGCCTTGGTTCTGTTTACCAGCCTGAGTTCTCAGCTGCAGGGGTTTCTCCAAGACTCATCTCTTGTGTGTCTGTCAACTGAGGAGCTCATGAAAATGCAGATTCGGGGGCCATCGAGGTGGCTCAGCAGGTCAAAGGCACTTGCCATGAAAGTTCACGACTTGAGATTACTCCTTAGGACCTACATGACAGGAGAAACTGACATCTATAAGTTGTCCCATGATCTCGACAGGCATGCCATGACACATACCCATACACACACACACACACACACACACACACACACACACACACACACACACACGAGTATAATAAGAATGCAGATCCCTGGGCCCATCCCTAAGGCAGTGAATCAGAACTGGTCAGGGCCCAGGAACGTGTTCACAAGTACAGGCTGCTTGAGCTGTTAGACCAGAGTTGCACAAACAGCTAGAAGGGTGCCCGAGGGCAGGAATTTTACAAGAAAGAATACGCAAAGGGAAGACCAGAGACCTAGAGGGAAAACGCCACCCCTGCCATACCTCCACCCCTGCCGCCAACTTGTCAAAAATCCTGCCGAGCATGCAGCTGCTGGAGTGGAAGCTGTCACTTTCTGAACACCTGTCCCTGCTGTCACAGCTATAAGGACTCAGGCACAGACCAGCAAGATGGTTCAGCCAGGAAAGGTGCTTGCTGTCCAAGTCCGACAACCTGAGGTTCCTCCCAGGAACCCACATAAGGGTGGAAGGGGAGAACCAACTCCACAGAGTTATCCTCTGACTTCAACCCCTTGGCACGCATACTCCCACACACGTCTTATGTACACTAATAATAAATTAACTTGTAAATAAATAAATAATGAGGTCCCTGGCACAAGCTTTCTTTGTGCACATACTACACTCACCTCTATTTGATAAGGACGTTGAGGTCCAGATTGCTGATGTCACTTACCCAAGGACACCCATGTGGGGAAGTGGCAGTGTTGAGGACAAACTGACTCTACTCTTAAACCACTGTTGGAAAACTTGCTGGAAGCCCCAGATCTCAGCCCCATAAGGTTCAGGCCTCTTAGGCTAAATGAGTCAAAGCAAGTTGCTGTCATTTGACAGAAATCAGCTATCACCTTCTGGAAAGAGAAAGCTCCTCCCTGGGAGTGCTCCTGAAGACACCCACGCTAGTATGCCGTGTGCCACTTTCAAAGACGGTTCTGTCCCAGACGAGACTTGAGAAGAGACAGAGCCTTGCTCTCTAGCTCACTCCAATAGTGATGCTCACCCAAAACTCCACAGGGCCTGAACAGCAGTGGAAACTGAGGCCCACACATCCGTGTTCGAATGGATTAGGGCAGCACCTGGAACACACCCATGTAGTGTTTCCCTATCTTAGCAAACATCCTTTCTTTATGACCTACAAGAGTAATGTTCAAATTTACTGCTAGCAGGAACTTTTCCATAGAAACCGACAGTTCAGTGTGGATGGCAGCCCTGGCTCCTAACATACCCATCTGCTCTTTTCTTTCTTTCTTTCTTTCTTTTTTTTTTTTTTTTTTGGTTTTTCGAGACAGGGTTTCTCTGTGGCTTTGGAGCCTGTCCTGGAACTAGCACTTGTAGACCAGGCTGGTCTCGAACTCACAGAGATCCACCTGCCTCTGCCTCCCGAGTGCTGGGATTAAAGGCGTGCGCCACCACCGCCCGGCTTTTTTTTTTTTTTTTTTTTTTTTGGTTTTTCGAGACAGGGTTTCTCTGCAGCTTTTTTTTTTTTTAAAGCCTGTCCTGGACCTAGCTCTTGTAGACCAGGCTGGCCTCGAACTCACAGAGATCTGCCTGCCTCTGCCTCCCGAGTGCTGGGATTAAAGGCGTGCGCCACCACCGCCCGGCTACCCATCTGCTTTTTTCATCCTCCACTCTGCTCCCCACCTTGAAGAGCTTTGGTGTACCAACGTGGCTGTCAGGGCGCACACGTGGCAGCCCTGTTCACATCCCTGCAGAGAGCCGTACTGTGGCCCCTGAGAGATGAAGAGTCATTTCATGAATTCTTGCCTGCCTGCTCTAGCTTTGATCCCACCTAGCTACCCTGCACCCCTGCGTGCATCTACACCAGCAGCTGCACCTGGGGTCCAAGCTGGGAGAGGGTCAGGATGCGGCAGGTCTTCGGGTCACCCGTGTCAGCCCTCAGCTAGGCCATCAAGCCCCAGTGAGGTGATAAGCACAACCTCTCACAGTCAATGAGCCCAGGGGAATGGAAATTAAGTCCTGAACTTTTGCTCCAGTCTGTAAACAAGAATGGGGGGGGGGGGAAAAGTAACAATTTGTCTCACCGTCCCCTAGCCCTCTATCTCTGGATTTAAAAAAAAATTACGATGATGTGGGCTGGGGAGATGCCTCAGTCAGTAGAGTGCTTGCCGTACAAGCAAGAAGACCTGATTCTGATCCCCAGAACCCGCATGAAAAAGCAGGAATTGGCAACACTGACAGCTGAGGGTGGGGGGTAAGGTGGTCAGAATGTGTTGTGAGGTGAGAACGGCGTGAGTCACCGGGGATGCCGGTACTACACTCTCAGAGGATGAGTTGTGGCATAGGACAGGGAAGGCAGGGAATGGACCGGTTTACCACCCCTTCTCTGGGTGTGAGAAAGTTCTGGAATGTGTAGAGGCTGGGTCTCAGGCAGTCAATCTATTCATTAATGGCTTCACGCTCTCCTTCACGCACTGTGGTGGATGCTGTGCTGGGTGTGGGGCAGGCTGTAGTGAGCAAATTCTGAGATGATGTCCACCCCATGGGAGTTCTAGCCTCAAAATCCAGACCCACCCTCTTTACACAAGCAATTACTGCAGCGTATGCAAGAGTACTGCTGTGACAAGTGCAATAAAGGGACACATATTTAGTATATAAGGGAATTTGATTTGTCTTGGGGGTACAGAAGGTCTGCCCTATGTCACCTGGCCTAAGATGCAAAGGATGAATAAGGAATGACCAAAAGGGGTTCTGGGGAGATGGCTCGGCTGGTAAAGTACCTGATGCATAAACACAAGGACTTAAGTTAGAGCCTCAGAATGCCTATTTTAAATATTTTAAAAGGAAAATTTTTTAAAAATCCAGGTCTTGTATCATGTGCTTATAATCCTAGTACTGGGGAGGTGGAGAAAGCCAGGCAAGAAGAAATCCCAGTGAGAGAGAGAGAGAGAGAGAGAGACCTTATTGCAAACATCAAACTAATGGTTTCAGAGGAACAACACACATGATTGAACTTTGGTGCCCACATCTGTCTCCCACTTGCACCTGCACATGCACATACCCCCAACACACACGCACACACACACCACATGCACACACACATACCACACACACAAGCACACACACGCATACACACATACCACACACATACGCACACACCACACACACACACACACCACATACACACACGCACACACCACACACCACACCACACACACACACACACACACAGAGAGAGTTTAAAATAGATATGTATAAAAAATACCCAGTGCGGTGGCAGCTAGTCCAGAGATGATGGACCAGGGTGGCAGGCAGAGGTAGTATGCACAGACTCTAAAGCTGGGTCCTTCACAGGAATGTGTGCAGGTTTTCCAGCCTGTGGAACCAGTAGAGCAATCCCAGTGCCTCCTGGGTGACACTGCTGGACACAGCCCGTGTGTAGTCAGGTCCCTGAAGGACCGTGGAGAAGTGGTTGGCCGAATTTGGTCAGGTGCTGGTGCTGCTGCCAGAGCTGGAGCCCAGGCGGTTACCTCAAGGTCATTCTGGGCACTTGGCTGTCTAGTTCCAAAGCAAAGCACTTCGAGACAGTCGATCTGAAGGGAGCTTCCTTGAGTCTCCATTTCCTAGAGCCTTCTTCCCTCCTCAGAGGGCTCTGCACCTCTGACGTGGCAGACTGCTCCTCTTGCCATGCCTGCCTCCTGTCTGAACGTTTCCTGATGCTACACTCCTCTGCGTTTGTCCTAGCACGCAGATAATTTCTCAAGCACCAGACATGTGTCTGATACAGAAGTGGGCACTATGGCAGGTCGGGATAGAAAACTAGAAATTCAGAGACAGTTTGTCCCTCTTTCAGCTCACAGGTGATCTCACATAAACAAATGACAGTTGCTCGGAGAGCAGGAACGAGGGACAGAGGTTTAAATGCACTGTTCACAGCTCCAAGGGCCCCCACAGGAGGGCTCAGCATCGTAACCATCAAAAACTGTGGGCAGAAGAAGGGGGGCTCAGTGAGAGGAAGTCCCATCAATCATACTAAGATGTCAATAGCTACTGTCTGCAGTGGTAAATCAAGAAGCAGAACTAATAAATCATCCACAGAAACCACTGGAGTTGCATGATTAAGGGCGGGAGGGGGTGTACTCAGAGAGCCTGAGCTCAAAGCACACTTCCACTGCTGTGTGACCTTTGACTGGTCACTTAACGACTCTCTGCCTTAGTTACCCATCTGCAAATGAAACAGAGTGATGGTAGCCACCTCTCACGCTCCTGCAAGTCCTCAGGGAGGCAATGGACAACAAGGGCTCAGCATGGGGCTTGGTCTGTGACAAATATACCCAGCAAATGTCAGCCACAGTTAAAAGCAAAAACGCTTCAAAGTAAGTGGCTTCCAGGGACCAGGCTGTACGGAGGAGTGCCTTTTATTATAACTAAGTGACTTAATTTTAAAACATATGCGCATGTCAGATTACTAAACTAAGAACGTTAAATATACATGGAGGGGCTGGAGACATGGTTCAGTTGGTATGGAGTGATGGCCCGGTGTGTACTACATCCTAGATTCAATCCCCAGCACTATACTCAGGACACAGTGGCAGGAAGGTCAGAAAGTCAAAGTCAGGGGTGGGGGTGGGGGCGACTCAGGGGGTAAGCTCTTGTTTTGCAAGAATGAAGACCCAGGTTCAAATCCCCAGTGCCCATGTAAAAGGCTGGGTACAGAGAGAGGAGGATTTCTGGGGCTTGCTGGCTGCCAGCCTGAATTCAAGGTCAGTGAGATACCCTGTCTCAAGGCACACCTACACACACTACATCATTTCACCATAAACACACACACACACACACACACAAGTGCACACACTTACTTCATGGCCATCATCTCCATGAGTTCAAGGCAAGCTTAGACTATAAAAGACCCTAACATAAACAGACAAGAAACACACATGCAGCTGGGTGATACATACTTTTAATCCTAGCATTTAGGATGCTGAGGCAGGAGGATTTTGAATTCTAGGCTGGCCAGGGCTACACAGCCAGTCCCTATCATATGTGCAAACACACACGTACACATTGTTTAGAAAACTCAGTTTTGAGGTGGCTTGGGCCCGAGCAGCTCCCCTTCCAGATCTACTCAGAGCACATCCCTTTCTCAGCTGCCTCTGAGTCCCTTTCCCTGCCCCAGCTTCTTGCTCCCCTGTTTCTTGTTTGTGTTCCCTGCCACCCACTCTTCACCCTCCCAGTAACACACTGTTTCCTTGAACCACTCTATCCCATAACCCATGAGCCTGCTGCAGTGCTCTCATGATGCCCAGGGCCAAACACAGGGGCAGGCCCTGTGGAGGGCAAGGCATCTGAGCCTTTAGGCTGTTCTGCTTGCCGCAGGGCATTTTGTTTAGGGTTTCCTGGAGAACTCTGCACCCCTCATAAGTTCACCTTGCCTTCAAGATTGCTCGCCTTTGTACTTTGCTTATTTTCAAGAAACTCCCAGCCCCTTCTATATCTTTTCAGAAAATTCCCAAGCATCTTTCAGGACTCACTCAAGCATCACCGACTCTGTGACCTCTTCCACTGGCTTTGAACAGAATCAAAGGTTCCTTCCTCAGGGCTCTCAGCAACCTTTACTATCTCCCAATCAAACGCATCACACCATTTATCTTTGGGTCCTGATGCCTAGGTCATGGGCTTGTCCACAGCTTTAGTTTGCTGAACCGGAGAATGAATGACCCGAGATCTTCTCCTGTGGTATTCAGCCCGGTCATTTGGTTGCTCAGAAGACGAAGAAATCGATTTGTCACTCTGCTCTGAGGATTAGTTCCGGTTCAATCAACTATGGGTGCTGTGGCGTACAGACAAGGAGAAGTCAGTGAGCCTGAAGGGGAGAGGAGGAACTGGAACCAGAGCCTAGAGAGGAAGACAGGGTGACTTTAGCTGTGGCTACTTAAAGGGAGGAATCTGACAGCAAGAGAGCTGTTTGAGACATCCTGGCACCATTCTTTCTCTCTCCCTCTGAATCCTCTCCCTGGCTAGCCTAGGTCAAGTCTATTCAAAGCAAACAGATATACAACTCTCTGTCTCTCCCTGCCCCATACCCCACCAAGTTCCATCTGGTCTATAGCAGAGGATAGCCTCAAATTCAAAGCAATCCCCCAGCGGCTGCCTCCAAAGCCCGGAGATTACAAGTGGGAGCTACCACCCATGACTTCTAAAGATGTATCTCCACTCCTCCAGGAGCACTGAGAGGCTTCGTTGGAGCTAAACTGTATCCAATCCAGTCCACGCCTCTCAGTGAGCTCATAGCCAACACTGGAGGTAGGCAGAGCCCAAGGGTCATTTTTTTTCTCCACAGACTTGAACCTCACAGTTCAGATGGACCTTCCAGGAGGCCTGTGCTCATCCCCGGACCAATCACTGTAAGAAGAATGTTGTAACCGGCTAATACAGCAGTTGAGGGTGGGGTCACTTCTGACCCAGCCTCTGAGCTGGGAGAGGACTCAGATGTCAGGAAACTGGTGGATTTTGCTCAACAGAACAGAAAGACCCATATCCCGGACCGCAGTGACGCAACACCAGGAGCACTTCCTGGAGAATGGACTGGGGAGGAAGCGCCCAGACTGTAGTAGTAGAAAGGAGTGGAACTGCTCTTTCTGTGAGCCTCAGTTTCCCAATCATGGAATGTAACTTTCTGTGGCTCGGGCTCTCAACAGCTGGTCATTTTCTTTGTGTTTTGTTTTGTTGCTTTGTTTGTTTGTTTATAAAGACCTGGTCACTTGTAGCCCAGGCTGGCCTGGAACTTGCTAAGATAACCTTGAACTCTGATCCTCCCTTCTTCACCTCCCAAGTACCTGCACACACAACTACAGCCAGTTTATCATCAAATTATTGACAAGTAAATTAAGATGAGAGGTGCCTAGCCCTATTTCAGGGCTCATTCGTCGCGGTTAGATCCAAGCTGACCAACCTGGCCTCACTGAAGTTTGCTGGCAGGTGCCTAGCTGAATGTCAGATGACCTGCATAGACAACAAACCAACAAATAAGAACAACAAAACCCCACAGAGTTGCCTAGGCTTTAATTTGCTATAGAAAGAGGGCAGTAGCCTGAGGATGGCTTTATCAGAGCTTGAGAGAGCCTGACTTGTGAACAGGGCTGAGCGCCGTGAGCCTACCAAATGGCCAATAGCTTCAGCGTGTTCAAGCCCCTGATATGGCAGAGGCGCCAACTGAGCAGATCCACTCTCTAGGGAGACTCGGATGCCTAGAGAGACCCCTCTGCCCCACATTCCACTACCCATCTTTGATTTTCCCTGTCTTCCTTTGTACAAAGGGAAAAATAATTAGGGACTGGAGATATGGCTCAGCAATTAAGAGCACTTCCTATTCTTGCAGAGAACCCTGGGATGAGTTTCCAGCACACACAAGGCACCTCATATTTGGCTGTAACTAGTTTCCTAGGTAATTTGGTCTTGGGTAATATAATAAAGCAAGCTGAGAACACTGGATAGCAAGCCAGTGAGCAGTATTCCTCCATGATCCCTGCTTCAGCTCCTGCCTCTAGGTTCCTGGCTTGGCTTCTGTTGGGGATGGACTGTAACCTGTAAGTCCAACAAACGGTTTCCTTTCCGAGCTGCTTTTGGTTGGTGTCCTATTACAGCAACAGAGAAACAGACCAGGACAGAGTGCTTTTCTTTATTTTTTATTTATTTATTTATTTATTATTATTATTATTTATTTTTTTTTTTTTGGTTTTTCGAGACAGGGTTTCTCTGCAGCTTTAGAGCCTGTCCTGGAGCTAGCTCTTGTAGACCAGGCTGGTCTCGAACTCACAGAGATCCGCCTGCCTCTGCCTCCCGAGTGCTGGGATTAAAGGCGTGCGCCACCACTGCCCGGCTTCAGAGTGCTTTTCTTGTCTGTTTCTGCACACTGTGTAGGTAGCTGGCGTCCTTGGAAGTCAGAAGAGGGAGTCAGATCCCCTGGAACTGGGATTCCTGATGGTTGTGGGTTGCCATATGGGTGCTGGGAACCGAATCCTCTATTAGAGCAGTAAATGCCTTGAACTACTGAGTTAGTTTATCCAGTTCCGACTGGTTGTTTTTTGTTTTGTTTTGTCTTATTTTTGAGAGAAAGCAAGCAAGAGAGAGAGGGGGGGTGGGGAAGGAGGGAGGGAGGGAGGGAGGGAGGGAGGGAGGGAGGGAGGGAGGGAGGGAGAAAGGGAGGGAGGGAGGGAGGGAGGTAGGGAATTTTGTGTAGTCTGCCCTCCTTGTTTAGTCCAGGCTGGCCTTGAACTTCAGATTGTCCTACTGCCACCTCCCAAGTGCTCCTAAACATGGGCCAAGCCCGGCTGAGGAAGAAATGGGAGCTTGAATCTGCTTAAGGACTTGACAAGATTATAGAGAGCCGGAGAAAGACTGACCTCGCCTCACCTCAAGGACTTCATGTCCCTCCGCTTAGAGCTTGGCTGCACCAGCCCGGTTCTGCAGCAGGGCTTCTGAAGGCAAGGTGAGGACACTCAGCCGGGGCTGTGGAGCTGCGTGCCCTGTCTCCCTCTTCACTGAGGGTTCCTGCTACTGATGATAGAACACTGAAGAGCCAGCCATGAAACAAACTGCTCGTTTAAAAAAAGCGAGAATGGGAAGGTGGAGATGAGCCCCTCATCTCCCTTCCGAAGTCAGGATCTGCCCTTCTCCGTGGGAGGATGTGGCAGGGTGTGAGAGGGCAAGAGGCCTGCCCCAAGGCTCTTAAAGAATGCTCTCTTTAGATCCTCCTACGCTGAAGGAGGAGATGAGCAGGCGCCCGAGCCTGTGGCAAAGAGGGTACCCTGGTGAAACTACAGTGAGACCAAGAGTGGAAAAGAGCATTTTCAAAAGACTCCATGTGGGAAGTCATGTTCTAGAAGGGACGTGGAGGATGAGTGCCGGCTGGCCCCTTGGGGAGATCTGGCAAGCAGCTGGCAGAAGAACAGCAAAGGCAGGGTCTTAGGGCCAGAAAAGGAGGAGCAGGAAGAAGGTACCTGTAGCTAGTTCCAGGTGAGGAGGAGAACAAGGTGGGGGTGGGGGCAGAGCAGTGTGACTTGCCCTGCAGCTGACCCGCCTGCTTCTATCGCCTCCACGTTCCTGTTGGTGCTCAGCCTTCTTTCCACCCACACTGACTATGCTCATATTGGACAGGGTCTGCCGTAAGCCCGTTGTGTGCACTATCTCATGTCACGGCTATTCCAGGCTTAGTGACATGGCTTGGTCTGGAAGTGACGGCTCCTGTGAGTTTCAGTTCATGGCTAGCTCAGTTTTCCAGAGAAGTGGCATTTTCTCGGTGAGTAGAATAAACTCCCAGGAGCCCTTCTCCTGTCGGGTCCATCCCACATGGTAGAAAGTGATCAAAGAGACTTCGGATTAAAGCTGGCTTCTCCGACTGGAGTCCCCTTTGGGAAGGGCAGATTGAGCTGCCAAGAGCTTTGATCAACAAGTGACTTTGCTTCGTCGTGAGAAAGCTCAAATCCAATTTCCTGTGGGATGCTCTAGGGAACTGGAAGAAGAGGGGGAGGAGAAAGACGCTGAATGCATTCCTTCCCTGGTGACATTAGTGACATGCTTTGCTCAGCCAGGAATTACTGAGTAGAGCATCCAGTTGGGTCCTCAGCTTCACAAGATGCAGGGGACAGTGAACTGAAGTCTTCGGGTGCTTGTCACACGTTCCTCTGCAGGAAGAGACCCTGGTTTTCTGGTTAGCAGTAAAGGCAGGTGTTATGTGTTGGCTGAGATGGAGGTGCTTGGAGGAGACAGGGAGACGTTGCTTTTCTAAACGCTCAGGACTTGTGTTCTTGGCAGGGAGCCCCAGCCTCAGACCTGGTCCCTAGGAAAGACAAGCAGATGAAGACGAGGAGATGGCTGAGATTGCTGAGATGAGGAGATTGCTAGGGAAGCCATCTCAAGAGGTAGGACCTCTGGTCTGCTTCCTAAGAGAAAGAAGGGAAACCTACAAAAAGGTTGAGAGGAAGAGAGTTCTAGAAATTTGCAAAGATCCAGATCTGGTTTCCCTTTTGGTGATATAATAAAACACTCTGACCGAAAGCAACTTGGGCAGGGGGGGGGGGGGAGGTTTGGCTTATACTTCCAGGTTACAGTCTGTCACAGGAGGAAGTCAGTGTAGGGCGTTGAGAGAGGAATCATGGAAGAGGGCTCTTGCTCACTCTCTAGCTCACCCCCGGGCTCATGTTCCTCTAGTTTTCTTATACAACTCAAGACTTCCTGCCTAGGGACTGCCCACTGTAGGCTGAGCCCTTCTATATCAATTAATAATCAAAATAATCCCTCCCAGACTCGCCCCCCCCCGCTAATCTTATCTAAGCAGTTTTTCAGTCCCAGAGTCCCCTGTCGGATGGCTGTAGGCCATCAAGTTGACAAAACTATGTGGGATAGATCCTGAGGTGAGGCTCTCAGGTGTGTATGTAAGGTATTAAAAATCAGGGTAATCGGGAGAGGCTGAAAAATGGCAAAATCTAGGCTTTAAGCTAAGGAGTCTCACAGGTTAGTGTGTGTGTATGTGTGTGTGCACGTATGCTTGTGTGTGTGTGTGTGTATACATACACATGCACGTAGGGGTCAGAGGGCAACTTTAATGTCATTCCACAAATGTCTTTCCCCTTTCTTTCTTTCATTCTTTCTTTCTTATTTTTTTTTTTTTTTTTTTTTTTTGCTTTAGTGGCCAGAGGGCTTCTAGGGATCCACGCGTCCCCCACCTCCCATTTCCCTGTCACTGCGATTATAAGCATGAGCTATTGTAATCCTAGCTTCTTATTTGGGTTCTGGGAATTGGAACTCAGGTACTCTCGCTTGTGAGGCAAGCGCTTTGCTGCCTTAGCCGTATCCTCAGCCCTTTCATGGCTTATGCTAAGGTGAAGGGAAGCCACGATGTTTGTAACAGGATCCATAGAGCTGCTGCTAGCTATGCCATGCTCAGGCATGGAAACAGTGCTGTCTAACCACACCAATGCTGCACACTCATGGCCATACCAGACACCGGGTTAGGCATGACTCACTCCTGGGGAGTGATGGGAACAGCCCCAGATGCCCATCAACAGATAACTGGATAAATGTGAGCATGACTTTTCCTGGGGAGACACGAGCAAATGTCTGTCATAGGCAGGACATTGACAACATAGCAAAGAAATGATTCCACCCAAGTCCGGCTTAGGAATCAGTGGGCTGTTTGCCGGGGCATCACTGAAAAGCCCACACTGGTGTGGGGGATAGCTCATGCATTCTGGAGCACAACCCAAAGTTGGCATAGTTGATCCCGGGGATCCTCTTTCCTCAGCATTAGACAGTTTATGTAACCTTGGGAAGGAACCTTGACATCTTGTAACTTTCTAAACTTCCTAAGTCTTGTAAGACTCATTTACTTCCTGAGTCTTAGAAGCATCTCTCATCTTTTTGTTACAAGAAATGTAACAAAAGTGTCTTTAGTGGTTATAATGGTAAAATTGTCCGTGTATACTGTAGCAGACTACAAGTTATTTTTATTTTTTATTTTTTATTTATTTTGGTTTTTTTTTTTGAGACAGGGTTTCCCTGTAGTTTCTAGAGCCTGTCCTGGAACTAGCTCTTGTAGACCAGGCTGGCCTCGAACTCACAGAGATCCGCCTGCCTCTGCCTCCCGAGTGCTGGGATTAAAGGCGTGCGCCACCACCGCCCGGCCTACAAGTTATTTTTAAAGACTTATTTATTATTTATGAGTATGTGTGCTTAAATGTATGTGTGGTACACCACATGTATGCAGGTACTCACACAGGCTATGCCCTTGAACTAGAGTTACAGGCAATTGTCCCCAAGCTGTGTGATGTGGGTACCAGGAGCCAAATCTGGGTTTTGGGAACTGAACCCATGTCCCCTAGGAGAGCAACAACTGCTCTTAACCACTGAGCCATCCCTCAGTCCCTGTCAATTATTTTTTAAAAGTCATAAAGGGAGGGGATAAAATTGGAAGAATGGTCAGAGGACACACCTAGGTATGGGGATAGGACAAAGGTCCTGATGTAGGAGTGCCTGCCATGTTCTGATGCGTTTGGGAAAACTTGGGGGAAGAGGTGGTAATTTCCCTACACAAAGGGGTGTCCCTGACATAGACGAATTTTTTTGTGGGGGGGGAGGTACAAGGATCTGTGTGGCCAAGAGCACTTGGAGGAACACACAGAGCTAGCAACTGACGCAAAGGAAGTGGAGACAAGCAAAGGGGGAGATATTTGACCTTAGAGATATATAACTTAGAACTGTGGACTCTGCAATGAGTGGACCCAAGCTGTGACGTCAGAAAAAAAAATCACTGCTCAGCCTAGAGGTGAAAGGCTACAATTGAGGACACTGGTCCCAGGTTAAGACTCAATTCGCTGGAGAAGCAGAGGATCAAGCGAGTGTATGTGCCCGCAAGAAGGTTGGCAGAGAGCAAGGCAGAGAGCAGGGGCTGTTCTTGGGCATCGGGGAGCAAGGTGTTAAAAGCTACTGGAGGAGGATCCCACAGGCTTCTCGTGTGAGTCCAGGTCCGTGGCTCAGAAGCCTGACTTCTTTGGGCATGTCGCCATGGTTCTGGCATGCACAGCCTCGTCCTAGGCTCCCATTTGGCGCTGCAGCCCCCAGGAGCCAGTGCGCGTTCTGCTTTTCCTTACTCCTCACTCCTGGCTCAGTGTCTGGCCCATCGTGGGGGCTCGCTGGTGGTTTGAATAGGAAAAAAGAAACGACATGAGGTTTCGGGAAGGGTTCTGGGTACTGTGTTCAGAAATACACTTGAGACTGGTAGGCAGTCCAAGTCCACCGGGTTGGATGTACATGAGAATAGCTCTCGCAAGGAGACGCCTGTCTCCTTGTAGATTTTGCAAAGAGCCCAGACTGGTGACGGGGCACCAGCGCTGCACAGCTTGCAGAAAAGGAGGAAGGAAACCAGGCACAACGCTAAGCGATGCGCACGGTGCCCTCTGCACACAGGTTGCGCGGAGTCTCCAAGTCAAAGGCGGGTCTGGTTTGCACGTCCCGGGGCAGAGCCGGGAAGAGAGTACACTGCAGCATCCCAGCGTGGTAGGTTGCATTGTGTCCGCGCAGCCCCGGGGCTGTCGCGGGCTGCGGAGAGCCGCACGGGTCTTTGGGGCGCCCCCGATCACACGCCCAGCGGCCCCAAGCTAGCGCCCAACTCCCCAACTCCGGGACTTTGGCAAAGCGGCGGCGGGCGGGGGAACAGCGGAGAAGCGGGACGCACCATCGAGGCCCGCGGGGGGGGAGGGTAATGGAGCCCGGGCTCCCTGCACCCCGAAGGGCTGAGATACTCTGTAAGTATGTGGAAGATTGAAGGACTGAGGAGTATAGGGCTCAACCGTGCATTCCTCGGCAGGAGACGAGGTGTGCAGGACTTGGGATGAGCTGCCAGGGGATGGAGAGGTTAGAGCGCACCCCCGCGGCGGCGACATGGTGGAGGCGCCCGGCTCCCCCGCCGGCGAGCGGCGGAAGTGCCGCGGAGTTGGAGCGGGGCCGGCGCCGCGGCCGCTTCTGCTGGCCGAACTGCTGCCGCCGCCGGGCGGGCGGGCGAGCGGACGCGCAAAGCCGGAGCGGGCGCGGCGGGGCGCGGCGGGGCGGACCGGCCCCGATGAGGCGCAAAGAGAAGCGGCTCCTGCAGGCGGTGGCGCTGGCTCTGGCGGCCCTGGTCCTCCTGCCCAACGTGGGGCTCTGGGCTCTGTACCGCGAGCGGCAGCCTGACGGTAGCCCTGGGGGTTCAGGAGTGGCAGTGGCCCCCGCGGTGGTACAGGTGAGTGGTCCGCGGCGGTGGGTGGGGAGCTCCCTCTCTCCGATTTTGCTCCCAGCCTGCAGTTCCTTGCTTCACCTGCCCTGCGTGTCTGCCCCAAGCAGAGCTTCCCATTTTGGGGATGGAAACATCGAGGCTCTGGGAAGGTGAAAGACTTATCCAGGCTCCTACTCCAGCCTAAAACAGTGTTCAGCCCTGGACTCTTTTCCTAGCTGACCCCGCTCCTCTTTTTGCCGTCTATTATTCCTGGCCTCTTCAACTCTTTTCTTGGAGAATCTTGCCTGAATCTCCGTGCCACCCAGGATTGTTCCTTCTGTCGGTAGGAATGGAGATATTGGCTGTTCTTGTCTGTGAAGTGTGTTCTTCAAACTGTCTCTGCCCCAGCCCCCATCCTTACCGGCTATTTCTAGTGTTACCAGACCTTTCCTGGTTTGACGTCTACACTGGGACGCCCGGGTCTCCTCTAGGTCTCCCACCTGGAGCCTCTGTTTTTGTTTGTTGCTTATTTAATGTATATGTGTGCCTTGCCTACATGTATGTGTGCACCATAGGTGTGCCTGGTGCCCACTAAGGCCAGAAGAAGGCACAGAACCCTCTGAAACCAGAGTTACAGATAGCTCTGAATCACCATGTGGGTGCTGGGAATCTAACCTGCATCCTCTGTAAGACCAGCTAGTGCGAGCCATCTCCCTGCCACACACACTGCACCCCGCCTCTATTTGAATCAGATTCTGTGTCTCTCGAGAATACTGAGCCCTTGCCTCAGAGGGGGTCCGGTAGGGAGTGCCTGTCCTGGAATTTGTTGCCTTTGGTCCTTGGGGGAGCCCAGAAGACACAGAGATGCCCTGGTAGAGAGCTCTCCAAATGTCACAGAGCTACAGGTGCCCAGTGCCTCCAGCACAGAACACCTCCAGCCTTCCTTCTTTGTACTGAGATGTGATTATTGTAGACAAAATTGGGATGGTCTGCCTCTTCACAGTTGTGCGTGTGTGTGTTTCTATGTACACACATGCTTGCGTGGATGTGGACTAGCAGCCTCCTGGCATAGATAAGCGCTGTCATTTTCCTCTGACCATCCCAGCTTTTCTACCCCAGCTCCTGGCAAGAGCGGGCATGCTTGAGCTGTCTCCTCTAGTGGGAAGTATCAGAGTTGCCTGAAGTTGTGGGTCAGGATCAGCCTTGACTGACTGCTGACTGGCTTCGGGGGAGGAGGCTGACTTTTTGAGACCGATGCTTTAACCCCTTTCCCTTCCAGTGTTAGGCTGCCATCTGGGCATTCTGACTTCTGGGGGCACGGAGGACTCTTTTGCTACAGAGCAGATCGATTTGAACTTGGCTCGTCGCTCTGGTAGTTTGTGGATCATCCCAAAGTCTGGGTGATCTAGCTATCTGGTAGACCTTACTGTTTGGCAAACTCTGACTTTTCTTCCTTAAGCTCTTTGTCTGAGTGGGGTTTTCCTGTGGGAAATTTCTTTCCTCTGTTACTGCCCCATGTGGCATCAGTGGCAGGAGGCCAGACTCATGTTCTTAGCTCAACTGTTAACTTGCTATGTGTTGATGAGTCTGGTCTCCCTCTCTGAGCCTGTGTATGCTCCATGTGTATGATTTGATGCCAACATTCTGTGATGCTGTCTATACCCGTGAGGAGTGGGTCAGACCACTCCTTTTTCCTTTCCTGAGGTCCCTTATAGCATTCCTACCTTGGGATGCTCTGCTGGACACAGCCTTGGGGGAGGGGGGCATGTCCAACCAGGTGCAGACTCTCTTGTGGAATAGCTGTGACCAGTTCCAAAATAGCTCTTGACATTCTGCCTCTGCCTGGAGAGAGCCCTCATAATTCACTTGCTATGGAGGCCAAAGACATCCTAATTTTCATTTTCTATAGAACCAGATGTGTAACGGGAAGGTCAAGGTTAACTGCCAGTTTGGCCTTAGCTTTCATGGTAAATTACTCACTGTGCAAAAGGGTATTGATGGAGTAAGGCCACCTTTTGGGCAGAGAGAGGGCGGGGGAGGGAGGGAGGAAGAGAGAGAGAGACAGACAGAGAGGGGGGGGGGGAGCAGCTACCGAGTGCCTCTTAGAGGCACTGCCTGGACCTCTCGGCTCTCCAGTTTTTGTCTGCCTCTTAGAATATGGCATAGATAGAAGGGGAAAATGTTGAAGAGGTTTGGGAGGGTTGCTGTGTGATTATCCTTGCTTCTTGGGAGTCACAGATGGGAGCTGTTTCCCAAGGATGGGCCCTGGTAGGTGCGGCGGGATTCAGCATTCATGGGCTGCTTTTCTAGAACACTCTGCCAGTTTTCCACACAGCCTCTTTGTGCTCCGTTCTCCTGCAGATGCAGAGCCCTCCGGCCCCTCTTCTGAATGTCACTTGGCCTCCAGGAAAGAGGCTGGTTTCTCCCACCCCTCCATGTCTGGAGCCTTCAGGGAGTCTGTCAAGTGGCTAGCCGGGAAACAGTCTTCAGCACCCAGTATTGTTGGGACGGTGCTAACCAGTTGTCACTCTGTCAGTGTTGAGTGCCATCCACAAGCATTACTGTGATCTTTCTAGACTGGAATGTAGCTGGGTTGATAGAGTACTTGCTCGTGGCCAATCCTCAGCACCATATAAAGTTGCCTGGTAGTGTGCATCTATAATTCCAGATATTAGGAGGTGACAGCAGGACACTCAAGAGTTCAAAGCCACCCTGGGCTACCTGAGCCCTTACTCTAGAAAAACAACTGTTGGGATTTTATCCCCGTGAGATAGTCTAGGAGCTCTTCTGTGAGGTTCCTTACCTTGGTTTGAGCAGTCCTCCGATGCTTTGACCTGATGCCTCATCCCGAAGCCTCTGGAGTAGCTAAGCAGGACATTGGGTTCATAAGGCACACAGCATGGGCTCAGAGTCTAGCTGGACTCACATCTGGCTTTCCCGAAAGTTGCGAGATTCAGTAAGGAAAGCTGGCCTCAAGGCCATTTTTGTTTTAACTGGGGGATCCTTCTCATTCCCACTCCCTAGTCAGCCTGACATCTTGGTTTTATTCTAGCACTGGTTTCATCTTGCAGGCTTGGGGACTGGTTTTTAAAATCCCACAGTAGGAATCCGGGTGCAGCTCCTCCCCACTTCTGTGCCAGGCTCTCTAGTGAGAAATGGCTTCCCTGGGTCATGGCAGAGATGGGTGGGATCGTGGAATACCAGTGAATATGGATATGGTTTTTTCAAGTCTCAGGATTTTCCTTATTGTGTCAGAGCTGAACTTTGTTCTTGGGACACCTGGAATCAATACCTTCCCCCCTTTCAGTCTTCCTGGTAGCAGAACCTTCCCCGTCAGCAAGTTAAGTACCACGGAAATGTGGTCTGGAGCGGTTTCTTTACTTTTCCAAGGAGGGGTTGGTATCCCTGAGACTGCTAATCACTTCTCTGTCAGCTTGCCCAGATGCAATCCGATGCCACCAGGGAAGGGTTCTTGACTTACCAGAGCAAATCTGCCTCTGCCTGCTCCTCTTCCTCCTGGGCCCACTGTCTGCAGAGAAGCCACGCCAAGGAAAGCCTGGGAGAGGTCTGACTTTTGGTCTTCTCTGGTTTAACTTTTCTGGCCCTTGTAGTCATCACCTGTGAAATGTGTGTAGCTTCAGAAAGGAGAGAGGCAAATATATTTCATCATGGTGTTTCCCCACCTAGGGTGCCCCCCACCACCATGGCCAAAGCAGACACTGTTGATCAATCTTTACCACTAAAACCCCAGACTCGGCCTCCGTCTGCTGCTCAAGTGGGGATGCTGACATCATTTGTGAACTTGGAAATAGATGTTTTGTTGTGGCTTTTCTGATCGTATCATCCCAGGATCCCAGGAGTTTGGAAGTGTGTGTAGGAACCGTCTAGAGTCAAGCTGAAGCCCTGACTTAGGCGTTTTGTTCGAGTTCTAGCTTCTTCTCTCAGGCAGCTTTTTGTGTGTCAGCTCTGGTGACAGATAACAGATAATGGAGCCAGGGATGGGAAAGCAAAGGCCCATTTAAAAGATAACCATCGAGCTTGCTAATTGTACCTTGTCTACCTCCTGACTTTTATTCAGAGGTGGCATCCAGGATGTCTTTTGTCGGTTTATAAAAGGCACCTGGAGGTGAAGGAGGCCCAGAATAACTCACTGCTCCTCACAGTGGCCTCTGTGTTTTGTATAGCTACCCAGTCTTTCTCATCTTCCATGGATGTCTTGAGTCTGGAAGCAGAGAGTTTGTATACAAATCTTGTTTTTCCAGAGAACCCCTGCTCTCATGTCTGGTGGAGTGGGGACAGGAGGAAGTTTCTACAGGTAGGAGTTCCCACCGGTTCCCCGGTGGCCTCCCTGCCTTCCTGGAGACAGGAAGGTAGAATGTGTTTGTGGAATGATGTACAGTGTCAGAGCAGGCAGGGGCTTCAGAGGACATCGAGTCCAACCCCCTTCATTTCTGTCTGGGGGAACCTGGGGCCCCAGAGGGGGTGATCACTTAAACAGGTTCTCCCAGGAGCCGTGCAGGCGGGGACGCAGCGCTCTGTGGTCCAAGCACTGTTTTACAGCAGAGGCTTCTCCTCTGCCATTATTTCCCCTGAGAGCCTAGATGATCTCGCAGAGTCTTGGAGGCCAGCAAATAAAATGGATTAAATGTTAAGGCCCTGAAGGGACCCCGCTTGGGGTAGAGGGATTCAAAGGCATGTGGCACGTGGCAGCGTTACTGTCCACAGCAGACAGAACTAACTGGCCCTTAGAGCCTCCTTATGGCCTCTTCTGCATCTGTTTTGAATAACAGCGGATCAGCCTGAAACGATACAGAACCTCACAGGCTCCGGGGACCACTGTGGTTCTAAGTATTGGGTGATCTGGATTCTCTTGCTTTTTCTCTGATAGCTCTGACCTAGACCGAGTCCCTGTGGTAGCGGAACATAATCCTGGGAGAGTCTGTCTCTAGCTGCCTGTGTAGATAAGAGAAGAAATCATCTTTCTTTATGAGCCCTCGCCGGTCCTCCTATCCCGTTTTAGGGTTGCCCTGCTCAGAAGCTATCACAACCATGTATCTGCAGGTAGACTCCGCCCATGCTGGAGCAGGGGGTGGGAGAAAAGCTGCTCCCCACAGAAGGGGCTGAACACTCGTAGGAGCGATGGGGACCTTGAGCAGATAGATCTCAAGCTAGCACACCTACCCGGAGTCCGGGTGCATTGTCCCAGGCATTGGACTCAGTCATCAGGACCCCGCCTCTTGGCCACCCTGGACTCACCCTTACAGGCGGAATCTGTGGCTGTGAGTTTGTGTTCTCATCAGCCCTGCGCATCTTGGACCGAGGTTCGGAGTGTGGCCTTGTCTGCAGCTGGGGAGGCAGGGGCCCAGATTATTGGCAACGCAACGTGGAAGGTGGAGAGCCGTCTTCCGATTGCATCTCGCCAGTTTCTGCAGCCTCCTTCATGTCCTGAGTCCTTTTCCTCCCCACACGAAAATCCAGTCCACTGCATATTTTTCACAAGCTGAAAAAAGAACTTGTGTCTCCTCAGCTTCGACTCTTTTCTGCCTGGCCCTGTTCACTGGAGGAGGCGGAGTGTTCATACTTTGGAAGCTAGAGGAAGCTAAACAATTCCGCTTGCTGCGGTGGGTGGGTGTGTGTTTATGCGTGTGTAGCTTTCTCTCCATGTGGCGCTCTCCTCTCTCTTATCTTCTCATGGTTTCTGTTTGCTGCCCTCTGCTGAGTGTTGATAGGAGAGGGAAAGGAAGAAAGCAGGCCCCAGGTTTCTTCCCTTTGCTCCTGAGTGAAAAGCTGAGCTTCAGGTGCTGGATTCTCTTCCACTTTCTCGGGACAGACGCATTCACCTAAAACAGCGATAGTAAGAATGGTGTTGGGGCTGGGGAGGTGGCTCTGTTCTGCAAACTCGAGGACCTGGATTTGCATTTCCAGCACCCACATAAAAAGCCTGCCTGGCATGGCTGGCAGTGTGTGCCTCAGTAATGAGGGCAAAGACATTGGATTCTAAGAGCCCGCTGGAGAGTCAAGCTAGCCAAAACAATGGCCTTCCGACTCAGTGAGTGACCGACCCTAAACACAATAAGATAGGGAGTGGTAGAGGAAGGCAGTTCATGTCCTGTTCTAGCTTCCATATGCATGGGCATGGGTGCACACGGCTGGACATTCACATGCATAATTATACACACAGACACACACACACACACACACACACACCCCACACGCACATACATACAGAGAGTGATGTTGAGCCCTTCAATAATTACTGATTAGGAAAAAATGACCTGTCTCTTAGCCTGTCCCTCTACTCCCTCCTACTGGGATGTCTGAGCAGAAGGGAGAGGCCATTACCTTGGGATAGAATCTTCCCAGGAAGCCCCTGGGTGATGCTATGATAGACCTTTCCTGCTCTCTTAGACTGTGATTGGCCGGTTACAAGGTTCCAGCTTTGTCACCTCACAGCCTGATTCAAATCCCCAGGCCTAGGGTGGGCCACGTGACGTCCACACCTGAAATCCCTGGGCTGTGTCACAAGAGTGACAGTAATTATCTTGGTGTTTCTTTTGAGGATGAACTAGTCACCCACCGGTCACTGCACGCAAAGTCCTGAGCACGGCACTTAGCACAGAGCTGGAGCCCCTGACAGCCGCAAATGTGGTGTGGTTCAGCCTGACCTGGCTTTGGGTGGGGACTGGTTTCTTCGCGTCTCTGTGGCTGAGAGGGTGGGAAGCTATGCTTTATGGAGAAGTGAGAGCTCTGGGAGGGCGGTCTGGCCCTCGTGGAGGTGGCACGGGTTCTGAACATTGCCGTAGCTGGGAGGTAACACGGTATGAACGACTTCTCTTTGCCTGCCGCTCTCCGACTGTGTGGAACCTGAAGCAGTCTTTGAGTGGTGCCTTCACGCTTCCCACCTGGGAGGGAACCCAAGCCCCTGATGTCTTTCTAGGGTTATCTTCTTTGCCAGCCACCTCCAGGAAGTGTGTTTGATCACTCTAGCCCCGGAAGTTCTCCCTGAGCCTTTCCTCATCTGCCTGTTTGGGTGGGAGGCCTTCCTGGGGGCCGGCTCTCTTTGGTGAGACGTACGTGATCGTTTCTGACCAGTCCAGACTGGACCCGCCCCTCCTGCTTGTGTTTTCACATTAGTGACCGAGGACTGAGGGATGAACTGCCTGGTTCTCTTGGTAGCCACTGGCCAGGGCTGGAGGCTCAGCTTCAGAAGTGGCTTGTAGCACAATTAATAAAAATCCAGAAACAAATATTGGGGTTCAGTCTGAAGACCAGAAAAGCAAAGCAGCCAACTACTGGCTCTTACCTCTATCTCAGTCCAAAAATGGCAACCCTGCCTCTGGGAATCCTCAGAATGAGACTGAGCCTGAAACCTGTCTCCTCCCATCTTGTATTCCTTGCTAGTGCTGGGTTTAAAGGCGTGCACCACTACCGCCTGGTTTCTATTGCAAACTAGTGTGGCTACTGGGATTAAAGGTGTGTGTCACCACTGTCTGGTCTGTAAGGCTGATCAGTGTGGCTGTTTTACTCTCTGATCTTCAGGCAAGCTTTATTTATTAAAATACAAATGAAATATCACTACATCAGCTTCCATGAGCTGAGAACCCGAGCCTGGGAAGGATGAACTCTTCAAATGTGGCGGAGCTTCCACCCTGTGGTTTCCCACATACATCTTTTCTTTGCCACATCTGGGAGGCAGAGCACTGCTTGGGCCCACTCCACTCCCACACGAGGGTCTCTTGCAGGCCTCTTCTCTGGAAGTGCCTTTCTCCGCAGCTTTCCTGTTGGACAGTGAAGAGTGGCACTGTGCCAGATGCCAGCAGGTCAGCCTCCGAGCCCGGATCCTGGTCTCGATCCGGTCTGAGCGGTGACCTTTAGCATGCTCTTTGGGCTGCACAGACTGGCTGGGTGCCTGCCATCTACTGCTTTCCAGGATGGGGTTGTACCTGTGAGATCTGGGCAAGGTGCCTGACCCAGGGGCCCCAAGGGAAGGGTGGTGGCTTCATGGAGAATGCATGAGCCTCTCCCTTTAAGGATGAGGTCAGGAGAGACTGTATGGAGCTGGGAACCATGACTGGCCTTTGAGGCCTCAAGTTCCTTCTCCCCAAATGAGCGTGTTA
This sequence comes from Arvicola amphibius, assembly GCF_903992535.2. Classification (NCBI taxonomy): domain Eukaryota; kingdom Metazoa; phylum Chordata; class Mammalia; order Rodentia; family Cricetidae; genus Arvicola; species Arvicola amphibius. Next base: position 63,401,452 of record NC_052050.1, on the reverse strand, counting down.
CACTGTGTCACAGTGTCCTGGTGTTAGTTAAAGATGGGGTGACTGAGGACAGCGAGGTGCAGTAGCATATCTGGGGCCACACAGCCAAGCAGAGAGGGAAACAGGCTCGGCTGCTTCTGTCTCTAGCCATCACTTTAAAGCCGCCGTCTGTGTGACTGGGCTGAGTCCAGTCTGTCCCCTCCCTTGGAGTGCAGAAGGACAAGGTGGAGGACAGCACTGCGGGCCGTAAACCCCGTGCTCCTTTCTGATGACCGCTGCTTCTGGAAAGCTGCTCCTTCACTGGGTGCCCAGTAGCAGTGCCAGGACGGGGACCACAACTGGACATGGTCCTTTGGCCACCTAAGAGCCTGGACCTCCCATTGTGTGTTGGTGTGGGTCTCTCCAGGAGGCGGGTTGGTGTTGCGGGGATTAGAGGGAAGGAGCTTCCTAGAGGGGTTGAGTTGGAATATCTGGTGGTGTGGTGTGTGGCTTCCTGCCGCTCAGGCGCACTGAGCGCGTGGGAACTCTCTTGCCTATTTCCTCTGAGTATTGATCGTTGTCAGCTGCTGACAGCGGAGGGTGTGTGTGTGTGTGTGTGTGTGTGTGTGTGTGTGTGTGTGTGTGATTTGTGAAATAACTGGTTTCTACATTTGCTACCTAACTTCAGCAAGCAGTTAATGATGCCAGTGCACCGGGGTCTGTAATTTGACTTCCTGGTTATTCTACTGACAATAAGCCTTAACAGCTGTTTTCTTCAAAAGGCTTTTCATTAATTGTGTGTGGGGAGGTGTTGGGGGGGGGAATGAGTGGGTGTGGGTGCACTTTCACATATACACACATGTATGTGGAGGCTGGAGGGCAACCTCAGATGTCATTCTTTGAGTATTGTCTGCCTTGTTTTTTGAGACAGGGTCTCTTACAAAGACCTGGGCTTCACCAGTTTGGTTAGACTAGCTAGTGACCCTCATGCCTCCTCCTGTCCATTGCTGGGTTACAGCTGTGTCACCATGGCTGGCTTTTTTTTTTCTTCGAGACAGGGTTTCTCTGTAGCTTTGGAGCGTGTCCGGAACTCACTTGGTAGACCAGGCTGGCCTCGAACACACAGAGATCCGCCTGTCTCTGCCTCCTGAGTGCTGGGATTAAAGGCAGACTGTTTTTTGTTGTTGTTGTTGTTCTTTTTTAAGCATGAATTCTAGGCATCCAGTTCTGGTCTTCAAGCTTGCATGGGAAGTACATGGACCAAACTAAGCCCCCCTCCCCACCCCAGGTCCCCAGTTTACAGGCATCCTCTAATGAATTCTAGCCCATGGATGGACCACATTTGACCCAGCAGTATGTTGTGACTTGTCCAGCGTTGGCCTTTAGTTGGCTAGACGTCATTGTTTTTAAATGTTAGCGAGTCGATAAATCCAGTTAGTATTCTAGCACGGATGGGGAAGGGTCTCTTGAGGCCCCACCCCTAGCTGAGGACCTATGGATGATTGACGGTTGCTGGTGGGGGAAGAGTCTGTTCTTCCATGAGACCGTGGATGTTCACAGGCTCTCTGTGCTCCAGTGGACCAGCCCACACCCCAGTGAGCAGCACTGATTGCATTCTGGGGGTTATTAAAAAAGAAGACATGAAGGTGGGAGGGAGGAGTTGCGAGGTGAATGTGATCAAATTACCTTGTATACATATATGAAACTGTCAGAGAAAAATGATACAATAAAAATAAGTTGCTAAATAAGTTATATTTTTAGGAAAAATTCTCACTTTTGGTCTTTTGGGGTAAAAATCCAAAAGTCTGGCCACAGACCCAGATGTATCACAAAGATGCGCTGGGTCTCTCAGCAGCTGCCTCTCTAGAGGCCCCCATCTCCCTCCAGCTTTCCAAACCCTGCCGCCCTCTGTGGTCTGAAACCTGGTCCCTCGCCCTTCAAATAATCAGTGTCGTGGGACCCAGTTAAACTCTGTGATGAGATGTTAGGCCAGGAGCAGGTAAGTTCAGTCTGAGCCTTCCAACTGGCAGACTCTGTCCAGGGTGATAACTGGGAACAGTTAAAGTGTGTGGTCCCTGGTTATCAAACTGTCTAAGCTTATATATATATATCTCACCGACATGGGGGTCCCTTGCCCTGAACTTGGCTCCCCTCTTTCTGGTGAAACTTTCTCATTGTTGCTAGGGGATTGTTAGTGGTAGTTTGTTAGCAGATGTGTGGACACGGCCTTCCCTGTTTTCTCCTTTCTGCGTTGGCTCTCAGCCTGCTCTGCCTGTGCATTCCTATATTGGGAAAGTGACAGGATGTGGTAGGATTTTTGCTGGAGAGTGAGGACAGCTTCCTCAGCGACAGGGGACTCAGCCATCCCAGATTCATGAAAGAGCAGAGGATTGGGGTCCCCGGTGCATACTGGGGGAGACAGTTCAGCTGGATGCAACCATGCAGGCCTGAGTCCAAGGCCCTTGGATGAGGTGGCCACAATTCAGGGACATCGTGTGGGGCTTTTGCACGGCAAGTGCACAGAATGGGAGAAGCGCCAGTGGGAGCCTTGGCCTGGGGTGGTGGCAGTCCTGGCCTGACAGCCTGCCCTGTCTTTGCGCCCTTGCTCCTTAGCTGAGACAGTGCCGATCATTTATTTATTGAGTTAGCCTGCATTTGACACACTGTAGGATGATGACCTTTCTCCAGCCCTCTGACCCCCAGATGGGGGACATTCTGCTTGTTGTTACTGTGTGGATGGGACAGCAGGCTTAGGACACCTAAGTAACTCCCAGGCCCATGCAAAAACAAACCACAGTGGGTGCTTCTGCTTAGGTTTCTGGCTCCCAGACCTGTGTTCTTAGCTGCCAAATTTGATTGACCTCAAGGGGAGAGTCATCTCACCTCTCTGCCTGTAAAATGGAGAGTGGCTTTCCAGGCGTGTGAGCTAGGAGGGGGAGGACAGTTCCCCCTACCCCTGCACAGTTGTCAGACTCCAGTATGGGGGAGTTTTCTCGCCCTCTGGGGTACAGATCCTGGTCCCTCCCATCCCCAGCCTGAATCCTGCTGCTCTCCAGCTCCCCTGGCAGTAGGAGAGACAGCTGACAGCTCCTGCCACAGCCTGGGCCAGGGAACAATGGGGGACATTGAGAAGGCTGCCAGGTGCCAAGCCGGAGGTAATAAAGGAACATTTGATTACTTTCAACCCAAATTGTCAGGCTCTCTCTCTTTCTCTCCGCAGCAGTTAAAGGGTACACAAAAAGGTATGGCTTCCCTCCCTTGGGCTGTTGCCACTTCCTGCCCCAGCCACCATCTTTAACCTGAGCCTCCCAGTGATAGGGAGCTCACCCCACTTCCCTCGGCAGGTTCCTCCGAGTTCCACTATGGCTTGGGGTGACAAAGGATGTCTCAGTTGCCCTCCGCTCGGCTTTTCTGCCTCTTCTCAAGTTGTTCCTTTACCAGCAAGCCTTGCTTGACCACTCAAGGAGGAATTCGAATGTCACTTAGAAGCGAGTGTGGAACTTGCTACTTTATAACCCCAGGCACCTAGGTTTACCCAGCAAAGAGAAGTCACGTTTCTGAGCCATCCCGGGAGGAACTCTGTTGGGGAGGCTGGGGAGGCGTTAGATGGGCTTGGGAACTGACAGGATCCCAGACTGCTGCAGGTGAGCACGCACCCCCTCCCTACCTCCCTCCATCCCTAGGAGTTCTGTTCCCAAACATGGCCATTGTGTCTGCAGGTAATTTTTTCAGTCAAGAGATCCCGTGGGCTTGTGGACAGTCTGGTTTCTGTCGCAGCTACTAAAATATGCCATTGCTGTGTGAGCGTGACCACACCATGTGGAAATGTGCCGTGTTCTAGTAGACCTTCCTTTGTGGAACAGGCAGCATGTGGAGCAGGTACACTCTGGTTTGCTAGCCCCTGCTCTGGTCGCTTCCTGATAGTGGAGCCCTCAGTTGACAGGTGGAAGCCACCAAGAGTTGTCTGACCTTGGGCTGGCTCCCAACCACGGAGTGCCTCCATTCCTCCATTTGTAAGTTGTGGCCATTGAGAGGACCAGTCCTGAGGGTCCTGCCAGCTCCGGATGCACAGTGAGACCCTGCCTTCTCCAGTGGGTCTGGCCTCTTGTCACAGCTGAGCAGAGAGCTGCAGCGCATACCAAATACTCCCTCCCACTGATGCCCAACCTGGTGCCTGCCCCACCTCTCTGAGATCATAGCCCTGCCCTCCTGTGAGATCATAGTCCAGTCGGTCCATCCAGTCAGAGATGTGTCATAGGCAGAGCTCAGAAGCTCCTGTCCCTCCTTCAACACCCCCCGCCTCCACAGCTTGCTAAGGCAGTGCCTGCAGTATATGCAGCTCAAGTTCCCACTTGGTCTGGTTCCTGGTCACCTTTCACTGTGGACTGGCCCCTCTCTATCTGTCCAACACTCCAGCCATGGCAGACGTCTTAACATACTAGGCATGTTTTCTCTTCCATGATCCTGGACATAGAATGTTCTCCCCAGAGACTGGTGCCTGATTGGATCACGATCTTTGAGGTCTCCGCTCCAGTGCCACCTCGGAGAGACCACTTCTCTGTCTCTGCTCAGTGTCTCAAACAGAATTGTCCCTACCGCACCTTAGCATTAAGTAGCACGGCCCCATTTAGTCATTGACTGGGTCATGTTTCCATCCAGCGCCATCAGGGTAGGCACCATGCCTGTCCTCCTTAAAGCTGCGTGCACAGCCATAAGACAGTAGGTGCTCAGACTATATGCTGAGTGAATGAATCAATGGCGCATGCTCTTGTCTCTGAGCACCCTCGAGGCGGAGCCGTGGCTGTTGAATCTTACCTCCTACTCCCTTCCAGCATCTCATGTGGACACCCTGGTGCCTCGGATCTGGGAGACACTGCACACTTTCCTCTGGAAAGACGGGGGAGAAACAGACTTCCTTCTCCCCTGGTGGGATGCGAGGGTTTTGAGAGTGTGGGCTCATAGTAGCAGCCAAGGATTGTTGGCAGAGCTTGGAGGAGCCCTGCTGGGATCCCACTTCTCTCCCGCGAGCAGGCTCCGTCTTCAACCATGCGGCTGGCTTGGTTGGTACCCTTGCCTGAGGAGGGTTTTATGCATTCCCTTCAGAGGTTCTTGGCAACTAGAAATGCCTTCTCTGAGCTGATATTTTTCCTGTGGTTCTTGGGCCCCTGGGCCCCTGCTTGCTTCTTGGTGGTAGGGAAAGGTGTTTGTTGCAGGTGGGACTGAGTATCCTGTAGGTCTGTGGTAGATCTCTGAGTAGAAGGGCTGCTGGCCCGGGCCAGCCTTTTCCTAGGCTCGCAGCTCCCTTGAGGTAAATAAACAGGCAGAAGGATTGGGGAGGAGGCTGCTAACATATCCGCAAGTCCTGCATTAAACTCCTAAGCCCCAGTTCCTCAGAATAAGACTTTTCATAGACAGAGGGTGGCTCCATCTAGGATAGGGCCATGCTGAAGTGGAATGCATCCTTCACCCTCCATGACTGACGGGAGGCATTGGCAGAAATGAAGAGACACAAAGAGAGGAAAGAGAGCCCTGGGAGCCCAGAGGTACCATCGTCCAGAAACACCTGGCACTCCCGGATCCACAGGTCATAGTACCAGTCTCTTCCAGTTAATTCTGTTCCCTTTCAGTTTACGGGAAAGGTTCTCTCCTGAGAGAACATTAATATGTCACACTGCACGTATGTGTTATTTACCTGAAGCCACGCTCCTAATCAAGCTCTTTCTCCTCCACCCTCTATACACCAGCCCATTTTGTCCCAGGGTCCTGCATTGATTGCAGCCATTAATTTTTGCTCTGAGTTCGCACTAAATTGATTTGAGGAATTACCGTGTGTGACATACAAAACACACCAGGCCCTGCCCTATGAGCTCCTGGCCTAAAGGGGAACACAGATAGGTTCTGGGTGCCGCCCCAGAGACCAGTATCCTGCTGTGGGGTGCTGGTTGACCACACCGTTGATATCAGAAAGGGTTTCTGTAAAGAGGTGGTTTTTACACAGGTCAAGGCCAGGAGCATAGCACTGTGTGCCAATAGGGCTGGGCCTCTCGGGTAGCAGAAAGGGGACCTTCTCTCAGCAGCAATGGGGAAGGCAGCAGTCCCCAAAACTACGTGTGTCTGGAGGTAGGAGACACTGGACCTTAGACCCTGACTCCTGGGCTGGGGAGATTGGGAGGCTAGGATGGTTTGGGGAGGAGGATGACTAGTGGTCATTCAGGAGGAAACTGAGGCAAGGTACTGAGGTGGAGGGAGAACAGATCCTTCGTCCTGCTGAGTCCAGATCCCATGACAAGTCCTACAGCCGCAGGACTTGTCTCCTGCGGCCTCCAAGCTCCAGATGTTGGCGACAGTGCCTGCTGCTGGCTGTTTTGTCAGGTGTGGTGTGAAGCCCTCTGCTACCTTGTCTTTTTCAGTCCACCAGCAGCGGCTAGAGTGTAATTATCCCCATTGAATACCCGAGGGTGCGAAGCATCGGGGAAATGAACTGTTTTCACAGCCCAGACTATATTCCAGCCACTGAGAAGCTGACTGGCCCACAGAACCTGGTGTCTCTACCCTAGACTAGGGAGGGCCTCCATGGCAGCCCTGGAACAGGATGATACTAAGTTTGTGTGTGAGAACCAGTGAGTCTGGCCTCCATCTGCAGGAGGCTTACCAAAGAAGGGAGCTCTGGCTTAATTCCTTCAAGAAGAATAAAGCAGGGTAGCCTGTAGTGAATGAACAGCTGGGGTGGGAACAGAGGGATTCCAGACAGGGGAATATTACAGTCAGCATTGTGGGATGGGAGAATGGGGGGGGGAGGGAGAGCTCTCCTCCCCCCCACCGCAGCAGAGGGCTGTGTGGGATACCCAAGGCCTCCCAAATTCAAAGGTACTTGGCCTTGAGAAATAAAAGCAGGTGTTAGACTGAGAGAGACTGGCCAGGTCTATGATCGAGAAAGATCCGTCTTCTAGTTCCTGTAGCAGAGGAGTGCCCAGTCATACAATCGTATGGCCAGAATTGCTTTTCAAATGTCCTGCAGTTTAAGAGTTGAAAACTGGGGTCTTTGTTTTTGTTTTCAACCCCCAGGCCTGGTGAGACAGAGAAACAGAAAGACCTGAAGGCTCCATCCATGGAGTTTCTGTCCTAGCTGGGCTCTAGCTGGGTTCTGCTTCATTCAACATGTCAATCACTCATCGGCTTTTGACTCCGTGCTGGACGTGCCCCAGGCTCTGGCACTGCTAAGCACTTGACATTCCAAGAGGAAAGGATGGCTTTCCCCGTCCTTGAGAACAGCTAGACCGCTGGACGGGTCATCCTAGGGCAGAAGGCTTGCCGTGCTGGAGTAAGCACAGGAAATGGTGCATGGCAGCCCCGGACTGCCTCCTCGGCTGCTCCTCTCTCCTCTCTGCCCCTCCCACCTCACTGTCCTGTCTGTTGCTGTGATAAAATCCCCTCACAAAGAGCCACTTCGGGGAGAGAGGGTTTATTTGGGATCAGGATCCTATCTGCATTGCTGTCCCAACTTGGGAACTTGATGTAGCTAGTCACATTACGTGTCCGATCAAGTGCGGAGAGAAGGGGTGCATGGATGCTCAGCGCTCATCTCGCTTTCTTGACTTTTATGGAGTCTGGGACCCAAAGCCAGGGAATGGGCTGGGTCTTCCCACATCAATTAAAACATGATACAGACAGCCCCACAGTCGTGCCCATAGGTCTAGCTCATCTTCGCAGTTCTTCACTGAAATTCTTTCCCCAGATAACTTTAGATCGTAGAAACTAGCCATCTCACCTCCTTATCCCCAGGCTTTTAAATCCTCGTTTTGCAAGTTACTTTATTTTATGTGTATGGATGTTTTGCCTGTTTGTACGTCCGTGTACCGTGGGCGTGCCTGGTGCCTGTGGAGACCAGAAGATGGAGTCAGATCCCCCGGGACTGGAATTACACATGGCGCTGAGTTGTCACGTGGATGCTGGTTGAACCTAGATACTTTAGAAGAGCAACAAGAGCTCTTAACCGCTGAGCTCCTCTCCCGCTGCTTTTGGTTTTGGAGACAGGGTCTCATATATCCAAGTCTAGTCTGGAACTGGCTGTGTAGCCAAGGAGTACCTCATCCTCCTGTGCCTCCCAAGCGCTGAGATTCCAGGCACGAGCCACCGTGCCTGGTCTCACTCTAGGTTAAGGTCACAGGTTTGACTGGGTTCCAACCCCTGTTTGGCACTTTACTAGCTGTGTGAGTAGGCTGGCGTGTTTTATTCTGTTCTCTCAGTTTAAAGTGGGCATGAAGGGCCGAGAGTGCTGCTCCGTGGTGAGCGTTTGCCTTGTGTGCTTGAGGTCCTGGGTTCTAGCCCTAGCACCATGGGAAAAACGAAGTAAAGTGAAGTGAAAGAGCCATGGTAATAGAATCTGCCCCCCCCCCGGCTATTGTCAGGGTTATTATGTGTGTAGAAGACAATTTTGTGGAGTTGGTTCCCTCCCACCATCTTGCTTGGCAAGCGTTTTGTATGTTGTCGTCTCTCCAGCCAGTTACCAGACTTAGATGAGCTCACACACGCAAAGCACTCGGGCCAGTCTCTGGCCTTTAGTGACAGCATTGCCACTCCAGGCCTGTTCTGCCTCAGGGCTGCTGGAATGAATGCCCTAGAAGCACCGTCCGGCCAGGACTGAGGTCGAGCACCACTCATGGGCCTCCTGACCGTATTGGGTGCGCACTTCCATGGCAGAGATGTAGCTGTAGGGCCTCACTCGTCCCGCTAGGGTGCTAGGAAAGGACACTTGGGTGAAGTGTGTCACAGCTGCGTTCTGCTGGGAAGCCATTCGGGGTCGGTGCTGGGGAAGCAGCTAGCTCTGGATGCCAGTGAAGAAGCGGGCAGTGTAAGAGCTGGACCTGGAGACCTGCCTACCCCAGGAGCCCAGTGCCCAGGGGCAGCACCCTTGCTGCCTGCCCAGTGAGCATGTCAAAGCCAATGTGGCAAACCCTTCTGTACTGTGGTGCTGATCAGCCCCTTTTAGCAACTACAGCCTGCACCTTACCGTGGAGGGAAACAGGTTTAAAGGAGCAGAGGCTTTTTTTTTTTTTTTTTTTTTTTTTTTTTTTTTTTTTTTTTTTTTTTTTTTTTTTTTTTTTTGCATGGCAGGCAGGGATGGCGTCTTTGGAGCCGGAAGGTAACAAACTGATAAATGGCTGTCGTGGTTTGCCTAGTATAATACCACAGACGAGTGATTTAAGCAGTGAGTGTTTACTTCTCCCAGATGTGGAAGCTGGAAGTCTAAGCTCAGGGCGCCAGTGGGGTCTTTCCTGGGGAGGGTTCTTGCTGGTTTACAGGTGGTTGATCTCTTATGTCCTGTGGCTTGAGAGCCCCTGGGTCTGTTCTTAGAAAGGCGCTAATCTCACTCGGGTGGGGGTACCCTTGTAACCTGATTACCTCCTAAAGGCCCACCTCCAGATATCATCAAATTGCCGACTAGAATCTGAGCATGAACTTGTGGAAGCATTCAGTGTATAACCCTGGCGGGGTGTCATCGTTTGGGAACAACCATGGGATGCCTGCATTGTAGTACACGTTTGCCTTGCTGGAGGCAGGGGAGGGTCAACAGAGGCTCCTATGATCAAATGCTTTTGTTTTCTTCTGTGACAGAAATACAGATGCACTGGTGGAGAGACAAAGACTGCGAATAAGCCCGTATCTATTCAGGTCAGACTCTGTCACTAAACAAGTTAATTTAAGAAGTTATTAAAAATGCATTTTGGATTTGGGAATTGAAGCTAAGGGCTGGTTTACCTGTCTTATTTTCATTACTTTGCTTCTGATTTGTAAATTATGCCACTGCTCTCCCGAGAGCTCTTCAGCAGCTTCCTGCTCTAGAATCGAGACCTGGGCTCTGCCCCAGGCCCCTCCTTATGCTTCCTTTCCCACCTCTGTGCTCACTAAATGCAGACCGGCCTCTTGCGCTCCTGCAGTGGAGACTCTGCACCTGTTCTCCTCACTGCAGGGAGTGCTTTTTTGGTGCTTGCACACCCATGAACACACACATACACACCGAAAACCTGAAGCACTAAATACACCATGCACACACACCAAACAGGCACACATACAGCAAACACTTATGAACGTACGTGCACAGACCAGAGATACACACGCATACTGCGCATACCAAACACATGCACACATCCAACACTTGCACGTGCACACATGCTGCACATCGTGCAGAGCAGAGGGGCACACCTGCACACACTCACAACACACAAGTGTGCACACACCAAAAGCACTCCTGCACACACGGTTCACCTTGCTGGTGCTGTTGCACCTTTCCCATCTCAGCCCGGGTGTCCCTTCCCACGGTGGGACTTTCCTGGCCAACACCCCACTTCTGGATCTTTTTCCCTTTAAAGCTCCGTGGCTTGGTTTATACAGTCTTAAACTTAGTGAGGTTGTTTGATGAGTCCATCTTGCTGTTAACCGTAAATTTCAAGGACAGCTGCTGTGTCCTCTCCCCCACCATTTCATCCCTACTGCCTCTACACAGGGCCCGCCCTGTGCCAAACCTGATGAATGAAAGAAGGCGCGAACAGAGTTGGATGTTCCTGGACCAGAATAATAATAAAAAAAAGTATAGTTGGACATAGTGTTGGGGAGGGTGTCCCGATCCTGTAATCTTAACACTCAGGAGGTAGAGGCAAGAGGATCAGGAATTCAAGGTCATCGTTGGCTCCATAACAGTTTCAAGGCCAGCCTGGGGTACATGAAACTCTTGACTAGAAAATAAAGGCTGTAAAGAACGTTACTGGAGACACGGACAACTTTTGGAAAATGAGCTGTAGTTAGACCCCAGCGACGTGTCCGTCCGTGTTGGTCTCAGAGACACACACTGAAGAATTAAAAATAAAGCTGTACCATGCCAACTTTCACGGAGTTCAAGAAAAGGGGATTTGTTATACCCCGTGCTCCCCCAGCCACGCCTGTCTTGGCACAGAGCGGTAGGAACAGATCCAGCCTCTTGCTTTGCTGCCCAGGTGACACTCACCTTAGATTCTCACCTCCTTCCCCCCTCCTCTCCTTGTGAAACTGAGCCTTTTGAAGGAGGAGGGGGAGAGAGAGAAAGAAGGGAAAGGAGGGCAGCCCCTAAACCCAGAGGCCCGGCCCACCAAGATGAGAGTAAACAGCTGTCACGGGTTGAACTGAGGCCATGATTACCTAAGAAGGCGTTCACAGAGAAACACTGGGTGACTTCCATTATGCCTCCATGGTGTGATTTTAAAAAATAATAATGTTGAAGTCACCTTTAGCTACACAGAGAGGTGGAGGGCAACTGGGGCTACATGAGACCCTGTCTCAAAACCCCAAAACAGAGCTGGGGAGTTGGCCCGGCTGGTCAAGTGTCTGCCATGCAAGCACAGGGACCTGAGTGCAAACCCCTCCATCCACATCAGAAATGGAAGGAAAGAAAGCAGGTATAGTGGCATGTGGGTGTGACCCCTGTGGTCAGAGCGGAGGGAAAGGACAGAGATAGACCGATCCTGGGCTCATTGGCCAGCCAGCCTGGACTAGTTATGAGGGTAATGAGAGACCCTGTCTCAAAAATGAAGATAGAGTGCCACCGAGGAATGATACCCAGTGCCCACCTCTGGCCTCCCAGTGCATGTCTAGATATCCACGTGGGTATGCACATGCATATGCGTGTACACACACACACACATACACACACGTGTGTGCGTTAACTAAAATGTTGAAAGAATTGCTGATTGTTTGAGAAGCAGTATTTCGGTTGGAAAGGGATCCTAGGTAGCCATCCACAGGCGTCCCTCTGGGGAGAAAGCCTGGCCAGTGGCCTTCACAGGGCTACCTAGTCTCAGCCTGAGAAGCTTCAGGACATGGAGGTCACCTCCCCTCCTTTTCCTTTGCTCCAGGGTCACCCCTACCTGTCCTTTCGAGATGTGGGACATAACTAGGCTCTCCCTTGCCTCTGAGACAGCAGATGGCTGTGCTGGTGGCAGTGGTTTGAGCCTATCAGTCCAGCGTCCCAGTGGCTGAGACAGGAGGATCACTGCAAGTCCCAGACAAAGCCTGAGCTACAGAGTTAAGCCCTATCTCACCCACTCCTACTAATTAATTAGTTAATTAGTTATTAAATGGACAGGCAGACAGTACTGTGGGTTGTACTGCTGGCCAGGAGTTCAATGACTCCTTGAGGGCTTTTTATTTGCTGTCTTTTTTTATTGTCGTTAGCTCCTGGGTTATTAGGGTGCTGGCTTTGGCCCTAGGCCAGGGCAGGGTGGGGCGCCCAGCAGTGGGTACCTGAAGGCCTTTCTCTGCTCTAATTGCTCTAGTGTCTCTAGCCCTGGTGTGGGAACCTAGCTGACTAGGTCCTGTTGTCTGTGACGGTATTGCCACCTTCTCTCCCATCTATCCTCTTGTCTCCCCTTTGGGTTGGCTTTGGCCACCGAGACTTTTGTTGCTTCCTGTTGGGGCTGTCATAGTGAGAGAAGCAGCAGAAACCAGAGCAGGGGGACCTTGGAGACCATCCTAGACAGTACTTTACAGATGTTGGAAACCCACGTGGGTACCCCCATACTGGCCTTTGAATGCTCTTCCTCTTAGCTCTCTTGAAAGGAATAGGATGATTTTCAAAATCATGTACAGGTGTCATGGGCCCATATTTTTCGTGTTGCAAGTCACAGGCTTACTATTTTGGCTTCTGTCTAATTGAAGATTACTCCGAGAGCAGAGGTAGAGCTGGCCCCATGTACAAAAACGAATGCATATATACCCTAACCCTGACCCTGTAATTCAGTCGGTAGAGTGCCTGCCTAGCATGCAGGAAGTGCTGGATTCAATCCCGAACACTGGATAAAACTGAGTGTGTTGGAATCTGCGAGACAGCTCAGTGGGTAAAGCCAAAGGCCCTCTGCCCATCCTGGTGGCCTACGTTCCATCCCTAGAACTCACGTGGTAAAAGGAGAGAACTTACTCTTACAAGTTATCCTCTGGCACGCATATGCCCACACACATGCACAAACACATGTACACAAAATAAGTAATAAATCAGTAAGTGGAAAACGTGGTATGGTGGTACACACCTATAATCCCAGCACTAGGGAGGTAGAGGCAAGATCAGGTTAAGGTCACTGTCAGCCGAAGGAGATCCTGTGTTGCCAGGAGGTAGTGGTGCACACCTTTAATCCCAGTACTTGGAAGGCAGGCAGATCCCTGAGTCTGAGGCCAGAATGGTCAACAGAGTGAGTTCCGGGACAACCAGGGCTACACAGAGAAACTGTGTCTCAAAAAATAAAAAAATAAAAACAAAACAGCAGCGACAACAACAACAACAACAACAACAACAACAACAACCCCTCCTTAGTTACCTTCACAGTAAACCTGAAATCTGAAAGTTAAGACTTTTTGATGATAAAAGGCAGCTAGCTTTTAAACCTCCCAGTCAAGAGGCTTCCATTCTGGAAGGGCTGCCTGCTTTTCGGAGAGGCCTGATCCTGCCACCGCTGCTGGTTTTGAACGGTTCTGTGAGCCAGACATTGTTCCCTCGCTTTGTCTGCCTTAGACGGCACGACAACCCGATTTAAAGAAAAGAAAGTCCTACGTACCAGAAGCTTCCTTGGTTTTTTTTTTTTTTAACTCGTGAATAGAACATGGATGAATCCCTCATTCTGTATATATCGACCCAAGGAAGGAAACCTCCGTTGGCTGCCGGAGAGGGGTGCACCCTCTGCCCGCCCCAAGTGGCCTTGCTCTAATTATAAGAACATTTACCTTTTGCCTCCTGGTCAATTTGTTTCCTGTGAGCTCAGAGGCTTAGTGGGCAGTTTGCCCATCAAATATCACCCCAACAACTATCGACCGGCTGGGATGAAGGATAGATTAGCCCTCGGCCTCCCGGAGAGTGTGGAGCCTCACGGGCCTCCTCCCCTCCTCCTTCCTCAGTCACCCCCCACCCTTCTGTCTGCTCCACTCCCACCTCCAGGCATCCGCTGGAGAGATTCCAGGACGGCCTGTCTCCTTGTCACCTCTGGCCACTCAGACCTACGTGGGGGTGGCATGTGAGCCCTGATGCCTCCCTGTGTTTGGCTGGGGGATGGGCGCCTCTGGCTCCCTTCTCTTTGGAGTTGTCGTCCAAGTCCACTGGCCTTTCGGCAGCCGTCCCTGACCACCGCTGTGCCTGTCCCCTCTCTCAGATGGTGGAGAAGATGGAGAGGGTCCCCTTGCCCCTGAATGAAGCAACATCGATGGGGGGGGGGACGACAAGCAGGGTGATGAACTTTGACCTTTATCCACGAAGGCTCAGCAGCTAGGTGGGCCCAGGTCTGGATCTCCACCCTGTCACTGTCACGACTTAGGGAATTCTCAAGGAAGAAACTAGAAAGAGGGTGGACTATTTAAAATTCCTCAGTGTTTCTTCCTGCATGGAGATGGTAGCTTGTACTTGAAAGGCTTTTGAGGAGAGGTGGGGGCTCTGAGGATAGGTGTGGGCCTGTGTCTGGTGGGTTGTATGGCTCAGAACTCAGTGGTTTACAGATTGGTATTTGGACATCCTTTTTATCTTCAAGGTGTGCTATTTAGCCGACCTGCTTTGGCATGGATCGAAATGTTGGAAGGGGTAGAAGGAAGGGAACCTGCCTCCCATGCCTCTCTTGCCAGTCTCATCCCCACCCAGACCTGACGCTCCAGACCATCCTGAAGGAGCAGGGCTTTTCCACCTCCCAGGAGCAGTGCAGGGTCTGCTGTCTTGTGCTAGTGACCGACACTTCTCAGCTGGCCTGCAGGTCTCGCTCAGCTCTTAGGCTCTCCTGTCATCCCAGAGTCCTCCCTGGCTTTCCCTGTCATCCCAGAGTCCTCCCCAGCTTTCCCAATAGAGGAGACAGTTTCCAGAGCTTCATCTTGGTCCTGAGAGGACATTTTTATTAATTACATTAAAGGCTGGGGACTGATAGCTTAGGATTTCTCCCTCACCCTGTGTCCAGGAGATACACGAGGCTGAGTGTCCTCTATAGAACGGGGACAGCAGTTTTACAGGAATTTAATGAGGCAAAAGGCACGGTGGCAAAAATGTCAGCCACTTTAGAGCACTGGCCATAAGCAAGATCCCACTGAGATAGAACTTATTCCCAAATGGCAAGCATGAGGGCTGACTCGCTTCTGAGAGCCTTCTAGAATCTTCTTGCTTTTGCCACTTGTTGCTTTAAAACCAACTGGCAGCTTCCACTTTGGTCCCTGAGCCCAAGGGAAGGAGGCAGCCCACAGCAGTGGAAATAGAAAGGGAGGAGAAATATATGCCCAAAGACCCCCCCCTTCATAGCCCTGGCTTCCCGCCCCATTCCCACCCCGGAAGAAGTAGGCATCCTTGGGGATCTGAGCTGAGAAGCCGGAAGCCTGTGATTTCCCTTCAGCCCACTGCCCACCACTTGCTCTCTTCTGTCTTTGTGGTGAAGATTCCATGTCAGCAACTTTTTTTGCGGGGAGGGGGGGAACCAGAGATTGAGCCCAGGCTTATTGTGCCTGCTCACAAGGGCTTGGCCACTGACCACAGCCTCTCTGTCCTTCCTCCTCCCCTTTCGTTTTCCTTGAATCTTGCTCTGCGTGGCAACCACAACCATCCCTTCCCAGCTCAGAACCCACTGCTGGCTGCCGTAGCCATTAGGATAGAAGCCGGAGTCCTTGCTACTCAGGCCTAGCATGATCCAGCCCCTACCATTGTCACCGGCTTCTTCTCCTGATGTCCCCACTTCTCCTGTCACAGCCGTGTGCTTCACCTGTTGCCCAAGCTGGGAAGTGCTCCCTCCTGGACATCCCCCACCCCAGTCCCTTGCCTAGTCAGATCCCTGCTGAAGCAAGTGTTCCTCGGCTGCCATTCAGACTGCATAGGTGCCCTCTGATGCCTGGACTTGTGGATGTCTCAGCTCCTCCCACATCCTGGCACAGCCAGAGTGACCTCGGCAGCATCTATCTCTTCCCAACCCAAGGATGCACACGCTTCTCAGGGCTGTTCTTGCATGCCTCACTTCCTTCAACAGCCCCCATCTCTAGCACTGTGCCAGCCAAACCATGGGAGACAGGATGGAATGTTACCACACCTAAGAACCTGTCAGAGTCACACAGCTTCTGGGCCAGTGCCATACCCTACCTGCTAGAGCCAGAATTTAAAAAAAAAAAAAACAAAAAACTGAAAACGCTCTTCCAGAGCCAGAATTCTGTGGGTGACCAGACAATCATTTCCTAAAGTGTGACAAAATCTTGCAGTGATCTGGCTCAAGTCCAATGTTCACAAAATTGGTACTTGACCTAGAGACAGATAATGACTTCAGTATGGTTCTAATACATATCCCCTCCCTAACCTCCTTCCTCTCCCTCACCTCCTTTCCTCATTCTCCCTTTCTCTCTCTCTTCCTCTCTTTTCCTCTCTGTCCCTCTCTCTGTCTTTCCCCCCTCTGTCTTCCCCCCTCTCTTTGTCTGTCTCTCTGTCTCCCCTGCTGTGCCTCTCTGCAGGTACACACACACACACACAACACACACACACACACACAACACACACACACACACGTTCATCCGTGAGATGACATAAAGGCCTGATGCTTCCCACACTGGCACAGTATTGATCTTTGGGGAAGCGCCAGGAAGAGCAGGAGAGAGAATTTGTCTCCTTGTACCATCAGCTCTGAACTGGGGAATCTTGGCACACTGTTGACTTCCTCTTGGTAAAAAGAGCTTCGCTTCAGAGCACTTATTTTAAAAACTCTGAAGAACGACTTTGGCTCTGTGACTTAGGTGGGTTTTTAAATACAGGAAATTCCAGATGGTTCATTTTCCTGTCTCAGAAATGGTCTGTAGGGAGGAGAATGATCCCGAATGGTTCTGGGAGGTCTGTCTGGGAGGCGGGGCCCAGCTTGTCTGAACCCTGTGCAGTGTTGGGAAGTGCCAAGCAGTGTGGCCTGTCTGCATGCCTGCAGGGGAGAAACGAGGCTCTCACTTATCTCGCCTGCCCCCAGGTAGTGGGAAGAACCATGTTTAGCCAGAAAAGGTCTGGGGAGTCAGATGGTTGAGCCTGGCAAATATCCTCGGTGTAAGGGTAGAGGGTCCTGGGAAAGATCTTCCACTTGACTAGAGGGAGAATTTTCCAGAAAATAAAGACCTACCAGTGAGTGTCCCCCAAAGATCATGTGTTCCCATAGCAAGGGGTACGACGAGGGCTGGGACCATGTATGTACTGGGTCATGAGTTCTGGATGAGGAAGGGCAGCCTGGGCTAGGTGAGGTGATGGCCTTATGTCACCTCACGAATGAGAGTGTGTGTGTGTGTGTGTGTGTGTGTGTGTGTGTGTGTGTGCACATGTGCACAGCAGGAGAGAAAAAGAGAAAAGGGATAGTGAGGAAAGGGAGGTGAAGGAGAGGAAGGGGGACAGGGAGGGGATATGCATTAGAATCGTACTGAAACCACTAACCTGTCTCTATGTCAAGTACCAATTTTGTGAATACCGGACTTGGGCCAGAAGGCACCATCTGACTGACTATAAGGCCCAGGGCCTATCTCTGTGGCTTACCCTAACTGTTGGAAAGGGTCTGTGGGTGTGGTGAGGCTGGGTCTCTCTGGGCTTTTCAAGGTAACAAACACTTGTAGGTTTTGTCACAGGGGGGCTCCTGAGTCACATGCAAGGCTGCCCCAGCACAGCCCTCTGTGTCCGCGGGGTGGGTCTGGCACTTTGAACCTTACAGGCAGATGTATGAGCCTGCAGGAGCGGGATCATTGTGCTCCAGCACATCTGGTGGGATCAGAACACCTGGAGGCTAAGGGGTTCCAGAGGAGAACCTGCAAGGGTCAGATGCAGGCAGCTTCTTCCTGGCCCATCACTGACATTTTAAAAAACTCTTTTCTTAAAATAACACCTGGCACAGGGGATGGGGGTGGCGCTACCAGAAGGTCTGATGTGTCCCTGGCCAATGCTGGCCCAGAATTCCACTCTCAAGGGTGAAGGGTACTGTCCTGTCTCCCCCCTGCACTGCTCCAGGACTCAGGGAAGCTTGTGGGCTTTTGCGTACAGTGTGTTCATCTGTACAGAGCTACCCTGGCTGTTCTGGGGTGCCTCCTCTTGTTGTCCCCCAAGGACCCATGAGTCAGGCCTCCAGCTTTGCCTGAACGTTCACCATGATAACCTTGCGTCTGGGGGAAGGCTTCACAGCCAAGGCTGCTTCAGAATGAAGGCAGGAGAAGAGTACAACCACAGGAATGCACGGGAGTGAAGGGGCTCTGCGGGACTGGTAGGGACGCGAGCCCTGAGTGCATGAGCTCCGCCAGGAAGGCATCCTCAGAGCTAATCACAGCCAAACCACACTCGCGGCTCTCCCCAGGCCAATGACGCCTGTCTGCCTAGCTTCCTGCTCCTTCATCCCTGCTTCCAATGGCAGCCTCGGCCCCTCGGGGACTTTGCACACTTCAGTAGACAACATTGTCGTACTGAAGTGTCAGATGATTGGGTGTAAAGACCTTTGTGTCAAGGGAACCCTGAGAGGTGTGTGCCTTCCGCTGGCTTTTCTTCATTACTTGGGATTTCTCTAATATGTTTAGGGCAGGGCTAAGCAAACCTGGATTTCTCTCTGGTTATGGGCAGGAGCGATCGGGATGTGCACCATAAAGATGAAGAAGGAAGAGGAGGTAGCCAGGGGTGTTCTGTTAGCCCTAGGCTTGGAGGACGGAGGCTATGGTGGGTAGGCCTTGATCCTTTGTCTCGATTGGGCACTGGTCCTGGGTCGTGGCACGAGTCCTCCCTTCTAGCGCTGATGCTTGCAGGAAGCTTGTGAGAATGCTCAGGCCCTGGGCTTCTGTGCCCAATGGCTTCTTTGTAGGGTCCTCAGCGCCTTTATCTATGAGTGAGCCTCACGGCAGGGTCTGTTTTCCCCATCTCCTGCTGTGCATCACCTTGGACATGGGGACTCTCTGCTCTTTAGGGAGGGAGAGTCAGGGACTCAGCGACTTGTGAGCATCTTCAAGGCAGTGGGAGGACACTCAAAGGAAAATATTCCAAGCAGATTTTTACAGAAAATGACTTAGGAAACCAGTACGTATGTGAGTTCAAAGCCCGCCTCTGCCAGTGCTCAGTGACTCTAGGAGAGCCAGCAAACCTCTCTTTGAAGGAGACCCTCCAAACAGTGGGGGCTTCCTCCAGGACCTCAGGTTAGGCACAAGCCACACCCAAACACCTGTTTTCCCAGAGAGATCCTTTCTTAAGTGGGGGAAGACAAGTTAAAGTGGCTGCTTTCTGACTCAGGCAGAATGACCTTTCAGGGGTCATTTTAAGAGGAAGAAGAGAGGAGATCTGTGTTAGAATGGGATAGGATGCCTTGGTAAAGGAGATAGGGGACAGGAAGAGGAAGGGAACAATGGAAAGGGGCAAAGGGTATTTGTTCCTAGGGACAAAGAATTGTCTCTGGATAGAGGGAGACAGATGTGGCCCATGGGCAAATGACAGTTTATGAAGGTAAACGCGGGAAACCCCACGTTAGGATGTGTTTAATTTTAAGTGGGCATGTTAGTTAGGTGAACCAGTGGGGGCTTCTGATAGCTGGACTGTGGTCGTCGGCCTCAGAAGGAGGAAGTGACCAATAAGAGAATAGACCTCAGTGGCTAGCTTTAGGGATGTAATCTAATGGTTTTTAGCAAGGCAGAGGGAATGGAGAAGGACAAGACCTGCCAGAGCCATATGCTAAGTGGGCTAGCATCTTAGTCTTAGTTGTGCCTTTAGTACCAATAGAAAGCTCTTATCTGTCTTACTTTCAGTTGGTTATTGGAAAGTTTTTGGCTAGTGTGCATCGTTAGGTTACTAAAAATGAGTTGTAATAGGCAGGCACACTCATCCAGCACAATGAAGATTTATTTATGCAGCTTGCTTACTGCTCATGCCTGCCATATGCTAGAAGCAATTGTGGATAGTGACGAAAACCACACCCAGCCTTCTGGAGGCTTCCACGGTAATGAGGAAGAAAAAAAATCTAGATGGATGGCAAATAAGCCAATCAATGAATAGAACAGTGTTTGTGGTGCTGAACAAGAGGACCAGGAGGTCTACGGAGAAAATGAGGGGACGGTCTTGTTTCCCTTTGAAAGTCTTGTCTCCCTTTGAAAGTTCCAGCCACTTAGAATGATAGAGTTCATCATGCCCGTGGCCTGAAGGACTGTAGGCACAAACACCCCATGATACAATGACATCGGAAGCTGAGCTTTTAACCCTTTCTTCGTGGGGAGAGGGGTGACAGATGATCTAGAAGGAAAGCCCAGAGTAGGCCAGACCGCAGGTAGTAATAACACGCTAGGAGACAAAGTTCCCCTGGCACTGGGAAGGTGAGGAACAGAGCTGTCATGGTACACCATGTCCCTGAAGTCTCTGGAAGGGACAGAAAGTCTGCCCTAGCATGGTTGAGGGAGGATCTTTTGAAATCAGCCTTCTGTGAGAGGAAGGATTGAGAGATTCGGGGAGGACCTGATTCTAAGGTGTCAGGGAAGGTTGGGCACTTAGAACTGTCTGAGCCCTTAACTTGGGGGATTGTTTCCTGAGCCACAACAATATGGCTTATTAGGTCATGACCTGAAGCTCTGGAAGAGTGTCCACAGCAGGATTATGGAGGGTGGAGACCCCAGGCCTTCTGGGAGTGAGCTTACTCAAGGCTACTGAGGGGGAGGGCAGTGTGGCAGGAGCCCCCAGTATCTGCTTGTCCCTTGCTAAGTACCTTCCACTTCATCGCATCCATTTCCTCCTGTTTTCCAGGTCTCAGAGTTACCAAGTCAGTGGGGGTGTGTTCGGAAAGCTCAGAGCCCTCTTTAAGACGTGTGCAGGGGGCCAGTGATAAGGCTCAGCAGGCTACCAGACCCGACGACCTGAGTTTGATTCCCCAGAACCCGTAGGATGGAAGGAGCGAACTGACTCCGCAGAGTTCTCTGACTTTCCATACGTGCGCTTACCCCCATCCCCAGCGCCAAGCACATAAAACATATTAAAATGTAAGAAAGAAAACATTGTCAGAATGCAGAAGGGAGAATACCACACAGTAGTGTGCCACGGTCTGAGGCCCCTGACCTTGGACAAATGGTGCAGTCTCTCAGACCCTCTGTTCTCCACCTGTGCCACAGGATCTGTTGTCTCAGCCCTGTCCTCCAGACAGTGGTTATGAAGGGTGAGGGTAAAGCATAGACGTGGCTTGGCTCCGTGTAGAGATGCTGTGGACAGGGGAGAGACCTGACCACAGCTGGGTCCTTTGCATCGCCAGTCCCCCGGGCTTTGGTGACTGGATACTCTTGGCCAGGTTCGCTGAGGTCGGCTTGGATCAGGTGGGTCTGCAGATGGGAAGCCGTTCCCCGTGAGTCCTTCCAGTGCCGCAGAGATGATTTTTCCGAGGAAGGAAATGAATAATGAATGAATATTTGCGAAGTCAAGCTGCTTCTGGAAGGAATCTGTGAACGGGAAAGAGCGAAGGTAGACGGTCTTGTCATGCTGTTTCTGCAAGAGACTGTCACCGGCAGAGAATGCAGCTTCTCAAGAGTGTATGTGGCACCAAGGCTATTGGGTTAGGGAAATGAGGCTGTGGCTCTTCAGAGTGCCACCCCCAGGGACCCCTGCCCTGTGCCTTCAACACAGCCAAACAGCTGTGGTGATACTTTGTTGGCGCTTTAACAAATGAAGCTTGCCTGAAGATCAGAATATGGAGCTAGCCACACTAGTTAGCCATAGAGGCCAAGCAGTTGGGGGCACACACCTTTAATCCCAGCACTCAGAAGACAGAGGCAGGCGGTCTCTGTGAGCCACCGCTGCTTGACTCTGTTTCTCCTTTAGACTGATTCAACTCCTGAAGCCCAGAATGGGCTTGAACTCACACAGGAAGGGATATGGCTGGGCCTAGAGAGGAACCTAAGGCGGGAGGAGATAGGAGGTCATTGCATTCATTCTGAAGATTCGGGGAGACATGATCTTGCCCCTTCGGTCTGAGGATTCAGTAGAGGTAAAAAGTCTCTCTAGTGGCTGGCTGTTTTACTCCTCTGATCTTTTATCATTTACTCCGATAATCTCACTCCAGGTTTTATTACTAGGATCAATTTAAACAGTCTTTTGGCAGCATGCGGCTGTCAGTTGTCAACCTTGTTTCCGGTGGGCACGCGCTAGACAGAACCCAAGTCAAGGCAGGGTGGAGATGGAAGCCCTGAGGAGTAAGTAGGAGGTGCAGCGGTGGGCCTCAGCAGACACTGGCCAGAGCGTTGGCTGCTGGGACATAGGGGACTGCTGCTTGGGAGAGGTGCTGGTGGGCAAATGTCTGAAGGATAAGCTAGCCCCAGGAACAGACCCTGGGACGAGGCCAAGGCTCCCGGTGTGGCTTGACTGGCAAGACCTGATCTTGAGAAGTGAGCCTAAGGCCTCAGAGCAGAGATAATAGAGGGTCCTGACGGGAGTTGTAGCCCTAGGTGAAGCGTCAGCTCTGTATTCTGCAAGATTAACAGCTGGCACTTGCTGGGTGGGGACAGGCCCATGGAGAAGAGGAAAGCCATCTACGAGGCTGGGAAGCCCGGCAGGGGACACTCAAGGGTTAGATTCGGAGATCATATAGCTTTGTGGGCAGTGCTGTCTTCTCATTTGAGGGGCATCTTCAGCTAGCATGGCAGCCAGCAGTGCCTGGCTCACCAGCAAGCCTGAGTTCCTCTGCACCATGGGAGGGGTCCCAGCAGCAAGTTCTAGGGTCACATGCTTATGTTCTTCCTTTGCAAAAATGATGTAATTTAATCTGTCTCACCTCTGCCTCGACACTAACACTTCCCCTTCCTCTGGGGTGGGGCCACAGGCATTTTTTCAGCTTCTGTGTAGCAGAACTGAGTTAGGGCACATCTGTCAACATTTGCAACACCCCCGCCACCCCATGTGCATGCCTTATTCCCCCAACCATCGCCAGTGTATAGGGGATTGAGCCAAAGGCCTTGTACATGTTAGGCTAGTGGTGTATCACTGAGACTACCCAAACCTTCCCCTCCCTCCCTCCCTCCCTCCCTCCCTCCCTCCCTCTCCCTCCCTCCCTCCCTCTCCCTCCCTAGTTTGTTGTTGTTAATTTTTGTTTTTGAGACAGAGTCTCACTGTAAAGCCTGTTGTGGATTTGCTTTATAGGTCAGGCTGGCTTCGAACTCAGACATCCACTTGCCTCCGCCTCCCGAGTGCTGAGGTTGAAGGCTTGTGCCACCATGCCAACTGTCCTAGTTCCCGCTGCTCTGATGAAACGCCATGACCACAAGCAACTCGGGGAAGAAAGAGTTTATTTGGTCTGTGCTTCCACCTCACTGTTCATCCCTGAAGGAAGGCAGGACAGCAACTCAAGCAGAGTAAAACCTGGCGGCGGGAGCTGGTGCAGAGGCCACGGAGGGGTGCTGCTTACTGGCTTGATCCTCATGGCTTGCTCAGCCTGCTTTCTTATAGAACCCAGAACTACCACCCCAGAGGTGGCTCCACCCACGATGGGCTGAGCCCTTCCACATCAATCATTAAGAAAATGTCCTGTAGGCTTGCCTATAGCCCAATCTTAGTGTTATATTTTCTAAATTGAGGCTCCTTCCTCTCCAATGACTATAGCTTATGTCAAGTTGACCTAAAACTAGCTAGCATAACAGCCTTCTTCTTAATTTGAGACAGCATCTTGACTCAGGCTAACTTTGAACTACTGATCTGCTTACGTCAGCCTCCCAAGTAGCTGGGATATCAGGCCTGGCTTTCCTCTTCCTCTGCCTCCTCCCCCTCCTTCTCTTCCATCAGGGCCTCATGCCTCTATCTTGCTGTGTAGCTAAGGATGGCCTTTTCTAGTCCCTCTGCTTGTGCCTTCTGAGTGCTAGGGTTACAAACGTCCGTCACCACTCCCATCTATGCAGTCCCAAACCAAAGACCTTAGCATTTTAGACAAACACACTAGCAACTTAGCTACACCCCAGCTCTCATTCTCTTTAAAGAACCCCCCTCCCCACAGGTCCCACAAAGCTGAACCAGGCCATGGTAGCAGTTGCAGCTTTTCCTCCCCAGAGCCTCAGTGACTGGTGCTGCAGTAGTGACCAGCCCCTCAGCTCCAGGACAGGAGACAGTCCCGAGGCTATGGGGGTGCCTCTGCAGCTATCCAGAGGTGTGGCTGCCAGCATCCCTGTGTTTATTCTGCTCTGCATTGGTCTGTATCTTGTGGTTAAGGTCTTTGCTCCTAAGGAGAAGTTTGGGAATCATTAGGTCACGTGGGACAGCATGAGGTCATGGGTCTTGACAGACCTGCCTCACAGATAGATTCAGATAGTCGGTTCTAGTATGGAGTCAGTGTTGATGCACAGGAATGTCCCTCATTTAATCATCGTTTATTATTTATTTTTAAATCCGTGTGTGTGTGTGTGTGTGCGTGCATGC